>NC_057711.1:23410878-23458792 GCF_004010195.1 Chiloscyllium plagiosum | reverse complement strand
CCACTCACCTATTGTACTCTATGCTACTTTCTCCCCACCCCCACCCTCCTCTAGCTTATCTCTCCACGCTTCAGGCTCTCTGCCTTTATTCCTGATGAAGGGCTTTTGCTCGAAACGTCGATTTTGCTGCTCCTCGGATGCTGCCTGAATTGCTGTGCTCTTCCAGCACCACTAATCCAGAATACCTTCTTCAATTGCATGCCCAGAAATGATGGAAACACAAGGTGCCAAATTCAACTGGATCTGCTCCACTTCAGAGAGAATCCCGAACTAGGGACCATAAATATGAGTGAATTCACAGTCTCATTTCCCAGAGAACAGTTAGATTGTGGAACTTGTAAAAATGATGTGTAATTGAAGGTCCCAGCTATGATAAATTGAAGGAGAAGCTTGACAAACAAATAGGGGGAAATGGAATGGAAGGATATCTTCACAGCGTAAGATGAAAAGGCTAGGAAAGAGCTTGTGTGGAATATGGACACAATTTGAAATGGATTCTTTCAGTTTTGTCAATTCTATGTCATACTATGCATTATTATGCAACAGGAAGCCTAATAGAACTGTCCACTTGACTCAATCCTCTGCTCCTTCCCTACAAAGAAAGTTCCTCCATTGATTTCAGGCCCTGCTGCAACTCTTTACTGAGTCACTGACTTCATCCCTCTCCCGAGCAACTGTCTTGGATGGTTGCTACCACGGTACTGTATCTGACCATGAGGTGAGATTCTGACCAGCCAAATCCGCAACATCATTAACATTGCTCATTTCCACTTCAGACCAATGCCCAATTCCACCCCCCATCTCAAACACCCTGAGGCTGAAACTCTCATTCTTGCCTTTGTTACCACCAGACTATGTCCATCAAGTCCTGGATGGTCTCCCATCTTTTACTCACCAGAAACCTGAAATCATTCAAAACAAGCCCCACCACCACCAGCGTCCCAACTCAGGTCAAGTCCTGTTCAACCATCATCTTTGTGCTCACTGATCTACAGTGGCTCTGGCTAAAAATGCCTCAGTTTTAACATTCTCATCCTTATTTCCAAATTTTCTGAATTCTCATCTCTCTACCTCTGTGCTTCACTGCCTCTCTTCTGTCCTTAATACAGTCTTGAAAATCTAAAGCTTTGGTCCATCTTTTGTTGTCAGCTACCCTCTAACTTTATTCCCTGTAATGCCTGTTACAAATTGTGTATCCATAACTGTTTCTAAAGGCATTTGTGTCCTCGCAAAACCTCTCTTTTAAGCAATAGCAAGAAAATTTTCATTTTGAGATAGTGTAGATAGCATGACGATTGGTCTGTAGCTTATAACGTGGGATACTGATGGTGTTTACGTTAAAAAATAAAGCATGATTATATTCTGCTCAAACTCTGTAAAAGATCTAAAATGGTTTTTCGTTTTAATTGTCTTTCGACCCTGCTTCAATTGGCTAACTTCTTGCCAACAGCTCCATTTCCCTCATTGACCACAGCCTCAGTGTATGATAGCTTGGCATCCTACTCACTGTCAAGTTGAGCTTTTATCTTCACATCGCCATCCACAGTTTCTACAACATCGAATTGCAGATGCTGGAAATCTGAGACAAAAACAGAAATTGCTGGAGAAACTCATCAGGTCCAGCAGAATCTGTGGACAGAAAACAAGAGCTAACATTCCAAATCATTTCTGAAGAAGGGTCACTGGATTCGGAACCTTAGCATTGTTTTCTCTCCACAGATGGTGAAACCTGTTGAGTTTCTCCAGCTATTTTTCCTGCCTACTTCTACCTTTGTAATGTTACCTGACTGCAGCACTGTCTCCATCCATTTACTGCTGAACCCTTTCTCTCAGCACCATGTTTGAAGTTTATGTATGCATGGCACTGTTGTCCTTTCGCCAGAATTAGTGTCCATCAGATTCAGACTTTCTGGCCCCATGTCTGAGAAAACAGCTGCTGGAGCAGGGAGAGACCATGTGAACAAAATTGGAGACAGGTTAACACTACAAACAGACAGCAAGTGACTTCCTTACCCTTCGTGGTAAGCCTACATCCCTTACAACCAAAATCATTGTTTCTTTTTAATATCCTAGATAACGGCTTTGTTCCCTTTTATCCCAATCTTTGATGACCTTCCCCTTAATCTTCTGGTAACATTCCACTGAAAAATAGGATTGAAGCCTTCAGCAGATAAAAGCTCCAGGTAAACATGACAACCTTTTCAGTTAATTGCTTTTTAACCTCGATCTCCAATAGCTCCTCCATCTATTCTGATCAGCAGGTATAACTTTCAGCTGAAGTAACTGTGTTAGACACTGAGTCCAAGCCTAAAGTACCAACTCAAGTGCTGAGGTAAAACAAAGTCTTAACAATACATTTCCCTTCTGCAGATGACTTCCTTTGTGAGGGTCATAGATCATTATAATGACATTTTATTTTAGTTCAGCTCAAAAGTTGAGGGAACGCAGCATCGATCACTCCACTGTCAATCTTCCAGCACTGTAACCACTGCTGTAAGAATAAGATACAAAACAACATTGTGTCTTGAGTTCAGTTCTTATTATGGAAATGAAGATTTACTGGGGTAAGCCAGCTGAATCAAATTTTAACTCAACCTCATGAACAGATTTTTAATTCCTTTATTATTCAACTGATTTCAGCAATTCACACTCAGGAGTTAGTCTTAATAAATGCATTGAGTAACCCACTGGACTGAATTACACATTGTGAGTGCTTTCCCTGGAGAATTCCATTATCATTTCAAGGATTTTTTTTGCAGCACTGCAGTTTTGGATATACATACAGATAAGGATACAGCAGATCTAAATTTAAAATTTCACCATGCAGGGCACACAACAGGGTAAACTGTTTGACTTAACTAGTCTGTTGTTATTTATTTGTCACACAAGAAATTGCTGTCATCTGCTCATGTCTTTATCTCTTTGTTATCATTTATTTCAACCAGTGGCCTTTCCTTAATTCGATCTTAGGATACAGCCATCACTGACACAAGACAAGTAAATACAGCTTACTGTAAACTGTCCTGGAGAAGCGAGTGGTGAGCTGCCTTCTTGAACTACTGCAGTCCAGTTTGTGAATGTGTATTGTCAGGAAGGGAGTTCCAGGATTTTGACCCAACAATCCAAAGATGTGCAGGTTAGGTGAATTGGTCATGCTAAATTGCCCATAGTACTCAGGGATGTGTTGGTTAGGTACATTAGTTAGAGGTAAATGTAGAGTAGTAGGCGAATGGGTCTGGGTGGGTTACTCTTCAGAGGGTCATTGTGGACTTGTTGGGTCAAATGGTGTGTTTCCACATTGTAGGGATTCTAAGTATTCTAAGTAACAGTGAAGGAACAGTAACATAGTTCCAAATCAGGGTGAAGTGTGGCTCACAGGAGGACTCGGTGGTGGTGGTGATCCTGTGTATTTGCTGCCCTTTGTCTTCCAAGTTTAGAGATTGCAAGTTTGGAGGGCGTGTCTGAAGAAGCCTTGGCAAGCTGCCATCGCACATTTTGCAGGTGGTACACAGTGTCCCTGCAATGGAGGCAGTGAATGCTTAAAGTGCTGGACAGAGTGCCACTTAAACAGGCTGTTTTGGCTTGGATGATTTTGAAATTGCACTCTTCCAGGTACTGGAGAGTACATTATCACATTCTTGACTTAAGCCTTGTAAATGGTTGGTTGGTTTTAAAAATGAGTAAGTGAGTTAGATGCTGCAGAACTCAGTTTCTGACCTGCTTTTGTAGCCATAATATTTATATGGCTGTCAAAGGATTACTCCTATTGTTGGTGGGAATTTCAAAAGTGCCAATATCCTTGAATATCAAGAGTGATGGTTAGATTTTCTCTTGTTGATAGTCATTGCCTGATACTTAAATGATGTGAATGTCACATGCCACTTGTCGCCCAAAGCTGGATAATGTCTAGATCTGGCTTTATCTGGGCACAGACAGAGTCAGTATCTGAGGAGTCACACGTAGTACTGAGCAACACATCCCACTTCTGATCTTACATTGGAATGAAAACCATCATTGCATCACCTGAAGCTGGTTGAGCTTGGGACCTGATACTTAAGATTACTGCATTAAGGGATTTTGGGGATTTGAGGACAGAAAGATGATTGGTCTCCAACAATCATGACCATCTTTCTTTGTGAAAGGGAAGAGTCCAATCAATGTTCAGTCACTTCAATTTTGCCCAGAGCTGCATAGGACCACACTTAGTCAAATGCAGCCTTGATTAGATTAGATTAGATTAGATTACTTACAGCATGGAAACTTACAACATATCCACACCGACCCTCCGAAGAGCAACCCACCCAGATGTCTCAGCCAGTCACTCTCACATCACTTCTGGAGTTCACCTCCTTCATCAATGTGTGGATTAAGGCTAAAATAAGGTCAGGAGCTGTGTGACCCTGCAAGAACTCAAACTAAGTGTCGTACAGAGAGGGTTGCTGAGACGACGGAGCTTGATGGCACTGTCAATGACACTGCTCATTGAGAGTAGTCATCGCAGGGCTCACCGGCTAGGTTAGATGAGATCTCCTTTCTGCAGACAGGACACATCAGGTAACATTCTACACTGTTAAATAGATGTCAGTCTTTATTAAGGATGCTGCACTGGTTTCCACATTGACATGGTTTCTTTCAGTAACTCCAAAGAAAATCCACGACAAGCGTACATCTCTCCACTGTGTTCCATTCCTTCAGAATTTAAAATTCTTCTTCTTTAAGTCATCTTGTTATTGCCGAGATAATAAGAGTCCTCATTTTTCAAGTCTTTCTTGGTATTACCTTATTACAAATAGGATTCTCCTCAAGCTCTACTGCACCTTTCTCATTGTTTCAACATTCATCCGAGAGTTTGACATTACAAATTGCACATGCTACTTCAACGGGTTGCTTCAGGAAGATTTATACACATTCCCCCTTGCAATTTAATTTTCACGTTCTGTCCCTTTTATAAAAAAAACATATTTCAGTAGCTTAAGACATTGTTCATTTGACTTATCTTGTGAATCTGGAAGCTCCAATCCCTCGTTATTCCACATTACAACTTTCCTCTATTCAACGCAAAAGTATTACACTTGCTTAACCAAAAGTACGACTGCATATTGAGAGATGAAAATTCACTGGACACTTTTGGTCATTTTTTTAGCTACCTTATTAATACCTTGCTGTTTCACTTTTTCTTCAGAATTATTTACAATACCTCCAGGTTTTAGTATCGCCTGAAAATATAGGCACCAGTCTCTCTAGCAATATATCCAAAGCTGTCCTGAGCACAGGGAATAGAAGCAGCCTCAGACAAAAAAAAGCCTTGCAGCACTCACAACTATTCCACGAAACCACACTTAACTCTTCATTACTTTTACCTTTCTTCACACCAGATGCGATCCAATTTTCTATCTTGCACCTAAGTCTATGTTCCTTAATATTCAACATTAATGCCCTTTCTGCAACTTGCCAAAACCTCTTTGAAAGTCCACACACAACACATCACTATTTTTTTTGTCATTTACTGATGAGATGTGGGCCTCTCTGGCTGCGTCAGCATGGCCATCCCTAGTTGTCCCTGAGAAGGTAGGGATGAGCCGCCTTCTTGAACTGTTGCAGTCTATTTGCTGTGGAGACACCAACAATGCTGTTAGGGAGGCAGTTTGAGGGTTTTGACCAATTCTTCAATTCATCATATCTGTCATCACCATCAAATTTGTCAAGCCCTAAAATCCTTTCTGAAATCATTCATGGACAATTATCTTTTGGCTTCCTAAGTGTGCCTTAAAAGATTCCAGGAATTCACTGATCATGGATGTGAAAGAAAGTAGGCAAAGATTCCTGGGTTTGCTTCACTTTCTGTTTTTAAAGAATAACTTCTCATCAGCTATTCTCCAGGCCTTTGCTATATGGATTAAAAAGACAATGAAGTATATGGTTTACATTTATATTTACAATCATTACTCATGTAAAACATGAAGAAATGGCTGCCTACTGCATAAGCCATCAGTTTTCTTTAATAAAAGCAGGCGGATGTCCTGACACCATCTATGGAGAACGAAACAGAGTGAACATTTCAAGTGTAGTGTGGCTCCTCTTCAGAACTGAAGGGGGCTAGAAAATGACAATTTTAATATTGCTGACTAATGAGGGGGAGGAGGAGCAAGTAGGACAGAAAGTGAGTGTGCCCCGAGTAAAAGGCAACAGGTGCTAATGGTGGTAGAAGAAAGATATCGATGAAGACCACAGGTTAATAGCAGAAAATAAATCAGTTCTGTTGAGAAAGAACTAAGGCAACAACACTTTTCAGGGGTGGGGAAGAGAGGGTGTAATCAAAATGGAGGGTAGTGTTCACATGCTAAAGTTGTTGAACTCAATGCTGAGTCCTGAAGGCTGTAAAATGCTGAAGTGGAAAACAAGGTGCTGTTCCTTCTGCTTGCATTGGGCATGAAAACATGGCCAGAAATGTTACCCTCAGAGCAAGATGGTGTGCTGTAGTAGCAAGCAACTGGAGGCCAGGCTTGCACTGGCAGTCAGAGCAGAGGTGTTCCACACAGCAGTCACCCTCTCTGAATTTGATCTCGCAAATACAGAGGAGCCTGCATTGTACGTGGCAAACTAGATTGTACCTACAATAAGTTGCTCCTTCACCTGGAAAGTGTGTTGGCACATGGACAGAGATGAAGTCAAAAGGCAAGCATTGCAGCTTTTGCGGTTGCATTCAGAGGTGCCTATTTTGGTGGGAGTCAGGGATAGGCTGAGGGGTGTTAGGAATTACAAAGATCCTTAAAGATCTTCCTTATTTCTATTTCCGGCTATCAGCTGCCTACTAATATCCATGTGCCCTCACTTTACTTGACTACACATCCTTATTCTCTGCTTGCTGCAAAGATTCCCCCAGTTTCTCTGTTTCCAGCTTCCAAAAAGGTGCTATCGACATGGTTTCCTTTAGTATAACCCAAGATCCCTTGTATTCCCCAACCCACCCAACCCGTCCCGTCAACCTCCCCCTGTGGTTGACAGGGCCCTTGGCTTTGTTTCCGATCCATTTTCTGCTCTCATGCCTTGCTCTCCCTCCAAAAAACAACAATAGGGTTCCCCTTGTTCTCATTTTCTGCCAGCCTTTGCATTCAAGGGATCATCCTCTGCCATTTCAACGACCTCCTCCAGCAGGATGTTGCAGCAAAACCCATCTTCCCTTTCCCACCCTGTCAGCATCCCTCAGGGACCATTTTCTCCGTGACACCCCTCTCCCCATCTCCTAACACATCCACACCCCTCCCCACCCACCCAATCAGAGAAGGTGCAACACTTGTCCTTTTACTTCCTCTCTCCTTGCTGTCCAAGGCCCCAAACACACTTCTCATTCTATCATTTGTCTTTTCTTCTGGACAACTTCACAATTTGTTCCATTTGCTCCTCCGCCTGCCTCGTCAACAACATAAAACCAGTTATTTTCCAGCCTAAACCTGGTTGCGTAGAAGAGTCATATTAGACTTCAAATGTTAACTCTTTCTCTCTCCACAGGTGCTGCCAGGCCTGCTGAATTTCTCCAGCAATTTCTACTAAATTATTACAAATTTCCAGCATCCACAGTATTTTATTTAGACTTTGAATTTTTTCATTGATGTTAATGGATTTACCAGGCAACATACAAAGTTTAAAATACGTAAGGCACTACAAAATGAAACATTTGATATTACAGTGATTCATTTCAAAGGTCTAATTCTATTCTTGATATTTTTAGTCGTTTTGGTAAAACTGCTACTGCCCCAGTACATATGTATTTAATTTCCATTTCTGCTCTACTTTACCAACTTACTTCAAAGTAATAATAATTAGTGTATCTATCTACACCATTTATTAATAATACTAGATGTACTGCTTTGGGACTGTCTCATCTGAAACTGCCATTTTTCCTGTCTGTGTTCTCCACAAAAGTAAATTCACAAAATCCTACTCTCTCATCAGAAAGAGACAAATGGTGATGGTTTAACATGAGAGTCACCATGCCTCAAATGAGGAAAGAAGTTTAGAAGGACAATCCTCCATGGCAACCAGAGAGAATTGAACCCTGTGGCATGCTGTACGGTAAACCAGCCATCCAGCCAACTGAACTAACCAAACCCGAGCACGTTAGCTAACCACCCTTCAGTTCTTGTTAATTTCCAATCAGAAGCAACCGTGTGGGTTTCTGCCTCCTGTACTCTTTCCACCACACGTACATCTATTTTGTGATGTGAAGACTTGCAATGAATAAAATATAAATGATATTCCTTTTTGGATTTTTCCCCTCGTGATTTATCAAAGCTTGTTTCCCCTTCAAATATGCACAGATCTGAAAGCCATCCTCGAGTTAATTATCCTCCTGAATGACCAGTAAAGACTCTTCATTAACAATTAACCTCACTTTTACAGCAATCTTTGCAATGAATAGTAACTACTATCATTAATGCTCCATTAAGGAAATAAATAGATGGAACTCATCATCAGGCCCAGATTATTCACTGTCAGATATTAATAGGTATGATGAAACGGTAATAATGTACAAGTGGGTATACATTAACTGTGTTCAGTTCAATCATTGAGCCCTGAATCTGACTAAATTGCTTGAGCACTATTTCTCCATCACTTAATTGTTGTCTTGCACACAACAAATGCAGATACGTTTCTAATAAATGATAATATTTCTATTTTGCACATTGAGGAATTTTAAAATAAAAAATACAAAATAACCTGATGAGGCTACTTTTAAAGTTCACCTCTGCATTTGTGGTCATCCTTTGTATTATGTTCATGTTATTAACCAGACCAAACCCCCGCAACATACATTAAGATGGTAGTCTATACCCTAACTTTTCTTATTTTAAAGGTAAGTGGAAGGCATCATATTCTGGATGGAATTCAATTGGTCAAATTACCAATCAACATCACCTCAGTTTACTTATGAACGTCATCTCATCTGATTATTTTCATTACTGTCTCAAAGACAGTGTTGACTTGCTGCGTAAAGCTTACGAGATTATTTTCCTTCATTTAACAGTGGCACTCAAAACTAACTGCTGAACGGGTGCTGTATATGATAGATGCTACAAAACTGCAAAATGTAATAGATTTTGCAATGAAAAATACTGTAATGTGTAGGAAGTGTGGACACTGAATAATAATGGGGTTGTGAATCCATGGAATTCCCTGCCGAGTGAAGTAGTTCAGCTTCCTCATTGAAAGTTTTTAAAATTAAGATACTTTTTTGAACAATAAAGGAATTAAGGGTTATAATGAGAGGGCGGGTAAGTGGAGCTGAGGCCCCGAAAAGATCAGCCATGATCTTATTGAGTAGCGGAGCAGGCCCGCAGGTTCAGATGGCCTACTCCTGCTCCTGTTCCTCTTGTACATAATGGAAACTGTAATGTGACAAACACTGAAAGATCCTCCATAATATAAACCACGGAAATCTGTAGCAGATTCTATACCATGAGAAATATTATATTGGGAAATATATTCGTCTGAAAAGATCTGACCTCATTTGATCTTGGAAGCTAAGCAGACGCAGGTCAGGTTAATGAGTCGGTTATAGGTCATGGCTAAAGGGATCAAAGATATGGGGGAAAAGTAGGAACAGGTTATTAAATTGGATGATCAGCCATGATCATAAAAAATGGTGCAGCGGATCCAAAGGGTCGAATGGCCTACTCCTGCTCCAAAATTTTATGTTTCTATTACAGTGTGTAATATGAGCACAATGGCATGTTTGGGAATATTCTAACAGATACCAGCCTGAGCAGTATGTTTGGCAGAAGAATGATGCTTTACTGCAGCTGACATTTTGACAATTTGAATTCAGTTCTTAAAAACTTAAAACTTAAAAATATGTGCTTGCATCATTAAAGAGTGATTCTGGATCTACTGTGTACAAAACACAACTGGTTCGCTGAAGTCCTCTAGAGAAGGAACCCTGTCTGGCCTACACCTACTTGGTTCTTAACAGGTTCTGATCAGCCCCAGCAAGGATGGTCAATAAATGCTGACCTTGTTAAAATCCCCACCTCCTAAGAAAAAAACATTCTTATGATGTAAGCATTGCTAGCTGGCTATTGAGAAGCTGCTAGCGAGTGCCTTCTTCAACCACGATAGTCAATTGGTTGCGGTACCACTACAGTGCAGTTAGGTAAGGAATTCAAGGATTTTGACCCTGGGGTCAAAGGAACAGTGGTTTACTTCCAAGTCAGGATGGTAAGTGACTTAGTGGTGAAAAGTGCTGTATTTGTTTTCAACTCTTCCACTGGACGGGAGCATCACTGATAATGAGACAATGGACATATGCAATAACGATATAAAGTGATAATATGTAAAAAGTGAAATATTAAGGAGAAATTAATGCATGTAATAAATTTTGTAATATGCCAAAGTACTGCAAAGCTAATATTAATACAGATGGATGACTTTTCCATATTATTATGCAAAATGTTTTCCTCAAATGTTGTACATTAGGCCTACATGAGAAAAGATTGAGGTTAGGTATTGAAAATCTAAATGGAAAAAAACTATAAAGAGCACGTGGAAAATAATCAGAACAACTCTTTGTTTGAAAGTTCTGTAGGAAATGATCATCAATACCTTCATAATTGGGGCATTGGTTGGTACTTCTGGACGATGGTAATTAATTGACAAATCAAAACTTTTAGGGAAGGCAGCTCAGTTCAACAGCTTTGAATAACTTGTGAAAAGTCAACTTCAACTTGAGCACAGTATTCCAGAGGGGAACAGAGACATCACGTTCACCAATGGAGCAAGTTGTCAATTCTGTGAACAGTGCAGCTGGATCTACAATGGTGGAGCGTTGAGAGTCAGCTCTGTTTGCTTCAATGAAAGCTCAGCTGGCTGTCATCTTTACTCTTGGCTCCAAGATCTTCTCTGACTTTCAAGCTGCAATTATAAAAATGGCCTCCCAAACAACTAGAAAGATTTAGAGCAAGGAGGGAGGCCTTCAGGCACAATGCATCTACCCCAGTATTAACTTGACTGTTGTCACTCTCAAATTCCTTTTGATTGCTCTTTCCATTTTCTTTTTGTGTACTCCTTTGTTTAATAATGATCCAACTCTCTTCTTAATGATTGTTCAGTCCATGCAAGACACTGCATAGTACTAAAATCTCTTGAGAAAAAGATTTTCTCCAATTCTCCAAGTAAACAATTCAGCACTTAGTTAATATTCACCAACTGATGGAACCAATATTTGACCACTTGGTCTCTCAATATCTTCCATAATTTTCAAAGCATTCATCAAATTATTTTCAGCAGTGAAATATTTTCAATATTATATGACTGTCATGCATTTGAAAAGTTCTAACATCCCAAATAATGAAGTGCACAGAACTGCAATACTCTAACTGTAGCTGAAACAAGTTATGTCTGAATTTAAAATCCTTTGCTTTTATTTAACTTAATGCTTCTTTGTACATAGTTGCAAATCCCTTTCATAATATCATTTTTACAGGTGGGGAAGACTATTTGTCTCTCTTTATTTCAATCATCATGAATAACCCTACATTGCTCCTGTCCCCTTGGCCGTTGCAGCATCTGATTGTTCTTGAATAATTTCAGGGCTTTTATTCCATCGTGGCCTTTCCTTAGAGGATCTGCTGCTGAAATCTTTATCCATTTTTCTGTCACTACTGATTACTCTAATGCCCTCTTAATTGGCTTCTCACTCTCTACTAACCATGATCTGCCCCTCATCCAAACTTCTGTTCATTGTACTCAGTGATGCTCATCCATCAACTTCTGTTAGTTGACCTACTCCCTAAATCTAAAAAATTTCCAACCTCAAATTCTCATCCTTATTTTCTTGTGAATGCCCTCTCCTTTGATCCACCACTGGAGGTTACATTTTCCTGTGTCTTAACCCATCTCTCATCATGCCGTCTTCAAAAGCAGCTTCCAAACTCACAACCCTTACCAATCCAGAAGAACAAAGGGCAGCAGATGCATGGAAGCATCATGACTTGCAGATTCCATTCCAAGCCACACACCATCCTGACTTGGAAGTATATCATCATTCCTTCACTCGGTCTAAATGTTGAAGTTCACTTTCTAACAGCACTGTGCAAGTCCCAAAGGACTTCAGAAATTGAAGAAGACAGCTCACCTTCTCAATAAATGCTGGTTTAATTAGCAATGTCCACATCTGATAATCCCGCTGTCTCTCCACATTTCTCTTCTCCTTCAAGACCTACCTTAAATCGGAACTCTTTGAATAAACATTTTTGTCAATCCTCTTTTCGCCTCCATGTATTTGATTGACCTTATGAAGCATGCACAATTTTTTTCTTTGCTGCTGTCAAAAATGAGACAGAGAGGAGCACATATTTGACTTTCAGGTGGAAGTTTAGAGGCGCCTGTTCAGTGCTAACTTTTCACTGTTCCTGATCATCAACTTGTCCTAATATTTCAGCAAAGAAACAGGAAAATCCACCTCCAGAAATTTTACTCTTCACCACTTTGACAAGTTGTTTGGGAAAACAAAAGGATATAGAAAGTTCATTTGTCTTTCACTGTCAAACAGGGTGAGAATAATGCAAAATCTTATAAGTGTCTGAGCTGAGACAGCCACTGTCAGTACAGATGCCCCTTACAGGGAAAATGTTTTCCTTTCAGTAAGTAGGCTTGGCTCAGCCCTGCCACATCTAAGACCAATTTGTGTGGACTGGCGTCAACAGTGTTTCTATTCTCATTTGCGACTAGCTTGAAGGCAATTTCGGAGGAATTTCTTCTAAATTGTTTATTCAATGCGACTCCAAGGATGTTTTCCTTAAAAGTTTCCTATACAGATTCTCAAACTTGTGTTGACTTACAAATCCCTCCCTGATGGCCATAATAAATCCACAATCCACATTAGAAAGATATATCCAGGGCAGTTCCGTCACTGTCATCACGTAACTATTTTGTTCAAGCCAAAGTGCTTTTCAGAGGGACAAGTGTAATGAGGCAGAGACTAGCTCAAACTGATAAGCGCCTCCAGGGATAGGTGGGTTGTGGACAAGACATAAATTGCAGCAAATGCTGCTACTTGCTTAGTTTTCAGTGAACAGAAGAAAATGAGAAGTTTAAACATTGTTAAACTCTTGCTTCCATAAGCCACGGGGGAATTAAATTTTTAAAAAACCTGACAATGCTGACATTTCGTGACAGTTATGAGATTGGTACTTAGCCACCACTTTTACATGCACATCTCCAAATGTGGATCTAAATATTAATTCCTGTCATGACCGCATATATCTGAAGACTAACAATTAATTGTAGGTTGTATCTCACAGTGTGAGTAAAAAGCTCCAGGCAGACAATACAAACAGATATTATCATCCGCTTTTGTTTGATGCTTAAAAACCTTCCTTTTAAAGCAACATCAACAGGCTAGAACTTTAATGTAAAAAATTAATGTAGGTTGACCAACTCACACAGAAAAATTAGCCTAAGGTTAAGTCGACAGTCAGACAAGAATTTTATGCCACAACTGGAGAATGGTTCCATTTCAGTGCAATTAATTAGGTCAACTTATTGGAATATAATGAATAACATTAAAAATTACTCGATCCTTGCTGCATCACTGAAACACACACTCCATTCAAAATCAGTAAAGGGAAAAAAAGTACAAATAAACAGTAGCAGCATTGTCTGCAACTACTGCTGATGTCTGTTTCTCGCATGATTTCAAGAACATGTCCCCTACATTTACACATGAGAAAAAATATGATATATTCATCCAGAAAAAAATACAAGTCAGCTGTTTTGCATCTCCATTTGGAGACGTGCTGTTCACAAAGGCAGGGATTTCATAACTATTTACACAAAGCACTGACTTGGGGGTCATGATTTGCAGCAAGACCTTTTGAGACTCATACCTTGAAGGAGAAACCATCAGAATGTACTGGTTTGATTTGCCTTGGGGACTACAGCATGGCATTCAGGAACAGCCTCTGTATTCATTTCCAACTATTACTGTTTTGTTCCCTTCGCACAGCAACAAAATGTAATTTCTTTCAACCTCTGTCATAGATTGGATTGAGAAGAGACTGACAATTTGGGTCAGCCTTCTTCCCATGGTAGCTGTGGAGAAGAAGTATCAGCTCTCTTCTCGATGCTCTCAGTGGGCCTAGACCACTCCCTGGCAGTGGTTTCATTGTACATTGTCCAAGTGTTCTTACTGAGGTCATTGCTCAGCTATATCTTCTGAATTGGGCAGACCCAAATGCAGATCAGGTGATTGTTTTGCTGAACAAGCCTTTCCAAAGCCACGTGTTTCTTAAAAGTATCATATCAGAAATTTTTGAGAACAGGATATTCATTGTTAATGGTCATTTCATTAATTAGTATATATTTTTAAAAATTCTCCATGTAGCATGAAGTGAGCTTGCCAATATTTTATATTATCCTGACTGCTTAACTGTTCTTATGTTAAGGTCTGTTACTATAATGCTATATCTCTGTCCTCTCTGCACTCACACTGTTCCACTGAACTTTTGAAGCTCAACAAAACCTAAAGGAACAACATCTCATCTTTTGGATAGGAGCTTTACATCTTTCAGGACTCAACATTGAGCCCAGTAGTTTTTGATCATCTCTGTCTGCGTTTTCTGACAACAGGTACTAATAACGAATCTACTGTTCATTAGATTGCACTAGATTAGATTAGATTAGATTACTTACAGTGTGGAAACAGGCCCTTCGGCCCAACAAGTCCACACCGACCCGCCGAAGCGTATACCACCCAGAATCATACTCCTACATTTACCCCTTCACCTAACACTACGGGCAATTTAGCATGGCCAATTCACCTAACTTGCACATTTTTGGACTGTGGGAGGAAACCGGAGCACCCGGAGGAAACCCACGCAGACACGGGGAGAATGGGCACTCTCACAGACCGTTGTCTTTTATTCTTTCCTTTCCCTGCACTTGCTTAAAACCTGCTCCATCTGTAATGTTTCCCAGTTCTAACAATAGACCACTAAGCTGCAATGTTAACCTGATTCATGACTTGGCCTGTGAAGTATTTCCAACATTTTGTATTATTGGGCAATGTAAAGTCCTGCGAATGTAGAATGTCTAAAGGCAAAATTGTACTGCAGCTGACTTCCAGGGTTTGAGTAAAGGATTCACGAGGATACAGTCATAGAGTTATAGAGATGTACATTATGGAAACAGACCCTTCGGTCCAACTTGTTCACGCCAACCAGATATCACAACCCAATCTATTTGAGGTGTTTTGAGGTATTTTTAGAATGTAGCTGAGCAGTTGATAATGGAACCATCATGCTAGGTACCAGTTTGACTTTTCATTCAAAATGTCTCTGGTGGATCTATCCAAAAAAGGAATGAACGATATTTTGGAAGAGTACTATTTGGAGACGTACGGGCTGCTGGTTAGATTCAGATGAATGGTACTCAAAACATAATGGCTGTCTCTTGCCATTGTTATTCAACCAAATGTCAGTCAACTGTCAATTCTGACAAGCATTGTTTTAAGGCAAAATATTAATTATCGAGGCTGTATGTTTTAAACCTCCTTCATTGAATGTTGTGGCCATGAAACTATTTTATATAATTTATAACTGCTTAATTGTTACTCCTCTATCATTCGCGTTGATTTAATGTAACAAAACTGCTGTATCTCTATTGGCGCAGTAAGCCTACCCAATGAGTTAGTCAGGCTTATGGACCGGACTCTGATCTCAGTTGACTACTGATAGGGGAGCTACAATAGATTTCAGCACCTCTGGCTTCAGGAAACAAAAATGGTCTCAGCTTCCCCCCATGTTCAGCAGTCTGCAGTAACCTCTGCCAGAATTCAAAACAAAATCTTTCTAAACAACCAGTTCAGGGATGTTATTATACACCGCTAGAGTAGGTGAGACTTGAATCCAGCCCTCCTGGTCCAGGGATAAGGACACTACTAATGCACCACTAGAGAGTCCCTAACCCCCCACTGGAAATGTGCATGGGCGGATTTGAGCCACTGTTTGCTAAACAGCCAAGAACAAATGAATGACAATCTCTTAAATGGCCTATCAGTAATCAATTGATCAAGCATGGACCTATACAGAAGGCAGTCAATGCATTCAGAAGGTAAGGGTTGGACCAGGGAAAAAATTCAGATGAAAATTGCCTGCTTTTCCATCACTTCACAATATGCATAGCAGATAGCCCAACATCAGGATGAGCTTAACAGCTATCCTGTGGAAAATTAACCAGCAAGGTAAGAGACCTCCAGCATATATTTGAATAAAGGCACAAACACAGAAAATGCTGGAGAAACTCAGCAAGTGTGGCAGCATCTGTGGAGAGAAAACAGAGTTAATGCTTTGAGCCTGATATCTCATGAAAACTCTTTAGATTTTGAGAAGATTCATACTAGACTGCAAAGAATACCTGTTTTCTGTCCACAGATACTGCCAGACCTGCTGAGTTTCTCCAGCGTTCTCTGCTTTTGCTCTGTTAATACTCATTCGGCACCTTGTGATTTACGTAGCCAATGTATCAAATCATTTAGTAGACATCCAGTTATTCAAAGCTCATTCAAGAAAAACAAGGAACCCAAGCCATAGCTTCCACTTAACTGGCTGTGTAGAACACGAATGTCACAAACTGAGCCCTAATTGGCAGTGAAAGAGTAATGATGACTGCTTCACAGGAGATTTTTTTTAAATGACCAATTGGCTCAATCCCATTTCCACTCGTGTGGAGGGGGGGGGGGCCTGCTTAATGAAATGATCTGTTAAATGATGAATTTCATCCTGTCAAGAATACCCCAATTAATGATCCCGCTAATTTGACTACTCTTCAGAGTTCTCTTTGCCTACTTGTTAAGAAATTCTCAGGTAACCAAAGATGAGTTGCAAGTGAATACAAGGAATGACACAATACAACAATAAAAAAATAAGTACAGGTCCAGCATTTCATTCTGAAAAGTGCAGGATACAATGTTCCCCTGAAAGTTTCAAGTGCTCATGTGTGCCTGATGGATCATTCAGCACTATCGGTTGTAAAATTGTCTAAAATAAACCAGATCAGCTCCATGCATTTGTTAATGATCCAGTTCCCACGATACTGAAGCATTAGAATGATAACAGATTGCTAGTTGCATTCTCCCCCTGCCCACACACCCCAGTCACCTTTGCAAAGGAAGGAATTAGAGCTAAAGGAATTAGAATTTCCCTGAGGCAAGGACCCGTTTGAGTACGTAACTGCACAAATATGAAAATCAATGCTGTTCAATAAACATGAAAGTGTGGAAGACACTTACAGAAGGTTAGTGCCAGAACAAGATTACCACTGAATCAAAACTTTTTTTCTAATAAAGCACCATAAGAATACCTGCTGGCCTTTCCAGATTTAAACTGACCTAAGACTATAAAGTGCAGAGGAGATGACAGGCTGTGGAATAGCCTCTGCACATTGAGACATCATTGAGATACACCTGTACGTTTACTGTCACAGTGAAATACTGTTCTCTGAAATTAGTGGTGCTTTCAGAAACCTTACAACCGGAACTTCAATCTCTGTTCATTCTGAGAGTAATCTTTTAGTGTTTTGGGTAGAAGAAGCACATTTGGTCTATTCATCCAAACCTCTCCATACTTTCTGGCCACAATTCGGGAACTGGTATTTCATTTCCTAAATTGTATTCCCTACTCTACTCGCTCCGTTTTGATCATCCATCTCCGACTGCTCCATGAATTTCAGCTAAACACAGCCCCAGGATTACATGCTGAAACAGAAACAGCAGCTTGGAGAGAAACCCAGCAGGTCTGGCAGTACCTGTGGAGAGAAAGCAAAGTGAACACTCGAAATGTGAAGAGTGCTTTCTTTCTGCAGATCCTGCCAGACCTACTGAATTTCACCAGCAAACTTTTATTTGTGTTTCAGACTTCCTGCATCCACAGCTTGCTGTTTTATATTAATATTCTCCTCACTTCATCTCTTCTCAATATAGGAATTTCCAGGAATTTGAAGCATCCATTTTCTTTCTCACATACCAACTCCAGTGAAGTGACCATCTCCAATTGTTATATATTACTGACAGCAGCACCATAGGGCCCTAACTCTGACCCATGCTCTATTTAATTTATTACCTGATCCGAAGACAATTAATATGCATAACCTGGATGAGGAAGAGAGAATCTGTTCCCGGTACCTCTGTTCAACCACCTTAACCAGGTCAATGTACTGGCAATGTGAATATGGTGGAGACAAAACCAAGCTCTGATTTGTATGTTTCATGATCTGAATTCAACAAGTTGCTGTCACTTACTGTCACAGCCCCCATTTTAACAATGTCTGGTTTGGCTGGGGCATTAATGAACTCCAGCGCCTGTGAATTGATACCAACAACAACTTGCATTTGTGTAGCATCATTGACAGAGTGAAATGTACCAAGGTGCTTTGCAAGATTGTTACCAAACATTTTAAAAATTAAATTTAACCAGACAATCAAAATTTCAGTCAAAGAGATAAGGGATATTCAAGGAGTTGGTGGAGCGCTGAAATCTTAGAGAACTGGGGAAGGACACAAGTCTTCTGGAGGCGGTGCTGGAGAACTTCTGGAAGTTCTTGAAAGCGACAACCAGAATTTTAAAACCAAGCCACTGCTTAACCAGGAGGCAAACCAATCTAGAGGGCAAGTCACGGTGGGAAATAAATGCAGGCCTACCCGGTGACTCTCACAGCCCATGAATGAGTGAAAAAGAAAGAAAAAAAAATGCATGTTCAACAGAGTGATGTGTGAATTGGACTGGTACAAGCTGGAGGATGAGCTGCCGAGATTTAGATGAGCTGGAATTTATACAGGGTGAAAGATGTGAGGTTGCACAACATGGAGTGAACACTTGCAGCAAACAGGGGGTGGCAAGGATAAAATAAAATGTTTCTCTGCAATGTGAAGGTATTATCATTAGAAAATAGGTGAGGAGGTTATGTGGTACACTCAACTTGCAACATGTTGTGCTGGGGGGTGCAGTTCACTGAAAGTCATTGAGCAGTTGGAGACAGATGGTTGGAGACAGAGGCAGTAGGACAGAGAAAATTATTTCAAAGCCCTTGAGGACTGACTCAAAATGTAAAAATGGAGAATGCAAAAGGGCATTTGGATGTTGAATGCAATTCATCTTTACCCCTCAATAATTAAATATACTGAGTTATTGTGAGGTGCAAGTGTGTAAAGACCTCATGTTTTTATTTTACTTTATTTTTGATTGAGGACTGAATTGTGAAAAGAACTATTTTATGACAAAGGACAGAGAAAGGAACTGCTGGAGTATTAAAAAGCAAGTTACTGAAACTCATTGCAAATTGTGGTCACACTGGTGCTTTGCAAGTAGTGGGGGGGATGGTGTGACGAGACAGTACGGCATTCGGTAGGAAGTGAGATTCGGCTGGCAACAAGCAACTGATTGGTTTGTAAAATTTTGTCCAGTCACAGATGTCAAGGGTCAGCCTGATGACAACTCTCTAATTGGTTCCTGCTTGTGGGTGTGAATGATCCAGAGAGAAGCCTTCATACCTCAGGAAGGGAAGTGTTGTGTATCTCACAGTAAAATACTGCAAATTAAAGAAAGCCCTTTGTTTTTTTCCATCAGCAAATAATCAGAGACTTTATAATGTGTGAGCCAGTTGCTCTGAGCCTCCTGTGAAGAAGTGACAGAACGTAAAGGAATAGCTCACTAAACTGGAGGACTTGAGAGACAAAATGAACTCCTCCATTCAAAATTGAGGACTGATGCCATTCAACTGTTCCCCCAAAACCTTTCCCCCTACGTTCATAACACCAATTTTCTTTTTGTCTGAATCTGTCTGTATGTGTGTGTATGGGGCTTTTAGAAAGGATTTAGAGTTTTGACCAAGATTGCATGTGCAGACACCAATGCATATGTACAACGCACCACTTAAGTTTGTGCATTTAAACTGGCTCAGGCACAGGTTTAAATGTGTTGCTGTTGTGAATGGGTGCAAGTGAGGAATGCCTCTTTTCACATCCTCATTCCCTCTGCATCCTCTCTCTCATTCTCTCCCCACACTTCCCTCACTCTCAGTATCTGTGGTCTCTCTTTCCCATGCTCTCTGTTTCATCTTCTCTCTCCCCCCTCATGCCTCCTTCTCCCCATGTTCCATCTCTCTGTCTTTCCATCCACATGGCCTCTCCCCCCACCACATCCTCTATATCTCTCTCTCCTACAGCATCTTTTCTCCAGGCATTTATGTCCTCCTACTCCCATACCCTACTGCCATGCTGAAATGTCTTTCAGTGTTTTGGAGCTTTTCTGTGCAGGTGCAGTGTGGTGTTATCGAAATCCTATGTGTGGACACAGCGGGTCAGGAATTGTGAAAATACATCCTTGGCTGCTGTTGTGACTGTTAGAAGACACTGCCTTTAATTAACTAGTCAAGTTATATGTCAACAGATCATACTTGCTTTTCTGTGGTTTGAATCTTTTTATTTGTTAAGTATAGAAAGCCAATCAGTGCTTTCTGTTAACCTACGTGTATCAGACAAGGAAACTGGACACTTTGATATAGTTTCTTAGCTTTTGTGATGACTCCAGGAATAGCAGATCGTGATTTGCAGTGCACATCCCAGTGGGGAGTAACAAAGGGAAGATTTAATCATCTTGATTGAAAAGTCCAATAACAATTTTCTACTGCTCTTTGCGTATGATCTTTCACTTCATTCAGACTCAGAAATGACTGACTTTTGAAGGACAAAGAAAATTGCAGTGCGAGTTTCTCTGAACCAAACCTTTTCAAAGGTCACTGTGAAAACTAATCCGATTCAATGTATTTCCACAAAATTGTTCAGGCTGGTTTTTTTTCTGAAATCACTCTGACGTAATCTGCATGTCTTTCTGTTTTCAACACATTTTTGAAGTTTGCTATTTACCTCATTACTTTACAAAATGGTTTACTAGCTGAAAAGTCACTCTAAACATTGCTGTGTCAATCGATGCAAACATTAAACACTGAGACAAAAAAGATACAAGATAATAGAGTCATCATTTAGCGAGTTCCAAGAAAGACTGACTACAGGCTTGATGTGCCAAGATTTCAACATATGAAGATTTCTGCCTCTGGCTCAGTGCCACACTCCAGACAGGGCTGGCCTTCTGCTCCCTCAGGCAGTCATTACTAACTCAAGGTACACTACAATACTTGCACTGGCACCAATGTTGCGTCTCCTACAATATTCTGCTCTACAATACTCTGCATTCCTCTGCTTCCTTCTGTATTCTGGTTAACAAGTGGAACAGACAGCTTGCTACGGGGTTTGCCCAAATTTTAATGTGGCATGGAAATATGTATTTGCAGCTTATTCCTAACATTCATCACTCCTTGATGACAGTATCTTTATTGACATATTGATTTCAAATTTTCAAAACACTAATTTCCCATTATTTTATTTTCTGTTGAGGAATTATGTAGAAATGCCTTCTCAGAGGTTCCAATCATTGTTAAGAAGAAAACAAATTCCACCCACTTATCCACTAACCAAATTGGGCACAGGTAGCATAAACAGTATGAGTGTTATCACTCAATGTTTCAGATACCGCCTCTCATGGCCATTTTGAGATTATTTCATTCCATACGCTGTAAAGCAACAACCTACCAATGGTGCAGTGTTCACCATTCCAGCCTTGGTTGCACTCGCATTTGCCATTATTGCAGGTTCCGTGCTCCAAGCAGCGAGGGTGGCACGCTCTCTGGTCACAAGCTGCGCCAGTCCAGCCTTCCTCACATCGACAGGCACCCGCCAGGCAAACGCCATGAGTTCCACACTCCACGGCACAAATCTCTGTGGAGCACAAACAGACCCAGCACAGTGAATTTCACCGTCAATGCAAAACTCACAGCCGTGAAAGCATGGTCAAGGCACTGAATTCATCTCCTGTCACAGACTCCTCACATTAATAACATACCATTCAAACCTGTATGGGGCCCAACAGAACATGCATGAGTAAAGAAATACAATGCATTCACATTCTCCCATTAACAACACCCAGATTTTACAGTAAATTAAAACTCGTTTTGCCATAAACACAGTGGTTTTTAAAAAAACATTAATTATGTGCTTTTAATCAGAAGTTTTGTAAAGAGCAGGCATAAACCCACAACATTCCTGATGAAGGGCTTTTGCCCGAAACGTCGATGTTCCTGCTCCAAGAATGCTGCCTGACCTGCTGTGCTTTTCAAGCACCACTCTAATCTTGACTGGTCTTAAACCCACAACAGATTATTTGGTTATATTCTAAACATCAGCAACTGTTTAAGGCTTTGTCAACCTGCCTAGCACCTGCTACATCTTATCTGAGACTTGACTGAAGTTTATAAAAGCCTGAGAGATCTTCACAAAAGTAGTCGTGTGAAGGATGCTTCCTCTTGCGATCGAGTTCAGATCTAGAGGGCACTGTTTTAAAACAGGAGATGCCCTTTTCAGACAGACATGAGTAATGTTGATGTTGAAGTTCAGATGGGGAGGCAATGGCCTAGTGGAATTGTCACTGGATTATTAATCCACAGATTCAGGTAATGATCTGGGGACCCAGGCTTTAATACTGCCACAGCAGATGATGGAATTTGAATTCAATTTCTTAAAAATATGGAATTAAGAATCTAATGTTGACTGTGAATCCATTGTTAATTGTCAGAAAAGCCCATGTGGCTCACCAATGTCGTTTAGATAAAGAAACTGCCATCCTAATCTGGTCTGGCCTACATGTGACTCCAGACCCATAGCAATTTGATTGACTCTTAACTGAGCAATTAGGGACGGACAATAAATGCTGGTCTAGCTTTCGATGCCCTCATACAATGAAAGAATAAAAAAATAGTTAATGTGCAGCACGTTGACAAGTGGTCGAGGAACCTCTGAGTGGCCACACACCTTGGAAGGAATATTCAAGATGAGGATTGTTTATTTCTCTCAGAGGGCTGTGCAATTGCAACTCTGCTCCAAAAGCTGTAGTCTGGACAATTAAATATTTTTAAGGTGGAGGTAGATAGGTTCCTGATACACAAGGGAATCAAGGGTCTTTGGGGCGTAGATGGAACTGTGGAATTCGGAACAGAAGCAGGTCAACCATAATCTTATCGAATGTTGGAGCAGGTACAAAGGAGCCATATGGCCTACCACTGCTTCTGTTTTGAATGTATGCAAGTGATTTCTGGAGGAGCTGCAGAAAGCTGCAATGTCCGGTACTGTATACATCAGTTTCTGAGTACAGAGATGACACCAGTGCTCTGTTGATATCCTTGAACCCTGATGTGAAGGCTGCAGTGAGGCTTCTTTCTGCAGTTGGCAGGAACCTACATGTTCTTCTGAAGATGGGGACAGGAACATTGGAATATGAGTGACTGCTCTGTTCCTGACTGGTGGAGAGTGTGGAATTCAATCCTGGTGTGTCTTTATCGGTGAAAACAGGGGGTTGGACATTACGCGTGTGATGAGAAGTGCGGTGGATTTTCAATTTGCAAAAGAACTTACATTTTCAGCCTCTGTGCAGGCCCCTCACTCTGTATGGTTTTTGAAAACTAGCAGACTTGGGGTCCTAGGGCAATGGACATTCAAGTAAACAAATCGAAAGTGTCAAGGTCATTTTAAACTTCCTGGTTGGGATTATCAATTTAGCACAGAAACCAAATCATCTACCCATGCCATCTCCATCCCCACTCCCCTCCATGCAGGATCCTGCCTTATGCTGGAAAATCTGTGTTATAATATGCAGTTGTTAGGGCACAATAAAAGTAGAGACAAAAGTCTAACTAAATGATTTAAAAGAACACTTTCAACAAAAACCAGCTGCAGTCTTTCATTACTGCAAACAATGATCAGAAAAATCTATCCAATACAACTGGGATTAGTCACAGCTTCATCAGTTGCTCGCTGCTCTCATGTTGGGGGACCATCTTGTCTGTTCATTGTGCTCCTTTCAATGATTTCTTTATACATGCTCAGCTCTCTTCTGAATCAAGCTTTCAATTAAAGGACCCTGGATGGGCTGATTAACCTCGATGCAGCAAAATATTAACTTGGCTTTGCGAGGAAAAGTTTTTTTAATCGCGTGTCTTGTTTCTCCTGTGAATCAATCTAATCAATTTTTCATTAGCACCAAGGTGTTTATCAGCCTTTAACACACCACCTTCAAGCGCGGCTGTGTCAATCTTCACGACCAACTTATTAATTGAAGTTCATTTAATTGAAGTGAAATTGTGCAACTAATTAATAGCCAGTCTTCTGTGCAAAGATCAAAGAATGTTTTGGCAGCATCTATTTCATCATGGAAGACTGGTGTTTCATACAATTGCCATGATGGAGAGGTAGTGGGACTAATCTGTGCTAAAGGGCACACTTACATATACTTTCATTTGGCATGTACAGAATCAACAAGCCACTTAAACCTAAACCCACTCATTCAGCATAGGCCAGAACCCATCCCATGGCAACAGCAGATTCTCTTTCAAACCTTAATGTGAAAAATGAGATTGAGGATGAAATTGATGGCTACATTGGTTCAGAATAATACATCCATTAACTTGTTCCCATCATTGCTTTCCTGATGCATTCAAAGGGAGCTTTATAATGAAGATATTACTGCACAAAATGACTGTGAATTAGTCATTGGCTGCAATTGTTCACATTTGATTGGTGGTGAAATCTACAGGGATGCATTTGTTCTCTTACGTTACCAATATTACTGTTGCATTGTGACTAAATATTGTGTAAGCATCTATTGTACCATTTGCTGCACTTATCTCGTGGTGACCAGATTGTGTCTAACGATTTCTTCCTTGGAATTTAACCCAGTCAGAGCCCATTCCATCTGCTGTATTCTTCCTGGTTTAACTCAGTTTTTTTAACAATTCCCTCCTACTCAGCCCTGATTTTACAGTGTGGACTCAGGATTCCATTCTTTTGACTCTTGATAGTGTGTACTATCTACAAGATGCACTGCAAAACTTCGGAAAAGATCCTCAGACAGCATCTTCCAAGGCTGTGACCACGTCCATCTAGAAGGCAAGACAGCAGATACATGGGAACACCACCATCTGCAAGTTCCTCTCCAAACCACTCCAAACCTTCCATGACTTGGAAATATATCACCGTTCCTTCAGTATCAGTAGGTCAAACTCCCAGAATTCCCATCTTAAGGGCATTATGGATCAACCCAAAGTACATTGATTGCAGTGGTTCAAGAAAACAGCTGACTACCATCTTCTCAAGGGCAACTAGGGATGGGCAATAAATGCTGGACAGCCAGTGATGTCCACATCCAATGAATGAATTTAAAAAAAAATTGACTGCCACATTTATAAAATCAGTAATAAGCTACTCTGCAGTTTCTACATCTACAATACAGGGGAACCAGGAGATGCAATGCATTTTAATTTCCAAATTAAACCTTACTTGCAAACGTACGTCACACATAAGGTTACTTACTAACAGCCCACGGTGTTGGTGGGTAGATTTTAGCATGGGTAGAGGATTAACTAACTGATAGAAGACAGTGAGTTGAAATAAGGGGCTATTTTTATGATTGGAGCCTGTAACTAATGAAGTTCCACAGATATCAGTACTGCAGCTGCTATTATTATTGTAATTATAAATTGTAATTATTTACAATTATTATTAATGATGCAAACGAATGTATCATCACCAAATTTTCAGATGACACAAAAATAGGTGGGAAGGCAAGTAGTGAAGATGACATGATCTGCATAGTGGGTAAAAACTTGATAGTTCTTTATCGCAGAGGGCTGTAAAGGCTGGGTCATTAAATATATTTATGGCTTAGAGACAGATTTTTAATCAGTAAGGGAATCAACGGTTATAGGGAAAAGGCAGGAAAGTGGGAGTTGAGGATTACCAGATTAGCCAAGTAAACTCATTAGGTTGAATGGCCTACTTTGACATGTTATGGCTTTACACCTTAACATGATTCCTACCTCATTGTTTACCACTCACTCAAGTTATCGTCTCTGAAAAAGCTCAGTATAGAAATCTAAGAAGGTGCAGAACTCAACAGGCAACTTTGTGCAAAATCTCCATTCCAAGTAGGTTTGCTTTAGGCTTGACACACTAATTCAAGCATCATCTCATGCTAAATTTTCACATAAATTATGACGTGCGTTAACTCCAAAAACTCTGTTTTCTGCCAGTGCACAGCAATGACACAAAAACACTGTAAATTCGACTAATAAAACCTGGAATTAAGTAACAAATAATCCAACACAGAAAGAAACAAGGTGGACTATGTGAAGCAGATCAGTATCAATATAAAGCATGCACCAATCATAATCTAAGTTGTTTCAAGCTTCTTCCTAAAAAGGCCATGTGCATGATAATATTTTAACTGATGTTAGCTTGAAAATTTATGGTATACATGTTCAGCTTCTGTCTTTCATTAAAATCACCAATTAATGTTTTCACTGCCATAGCCTTAAGACACCTGAACAAGTAGCATTATGATTAATTGACATTTTTTTCCATTAATTAAGTGAGTTGGGATCTGCTAAACTTTATTTTGTGGCACTTCAACAATTTCCTTTACTTTTGCTACTAATATTTTTTAAAGTCATCATGCCCTACCATGAAAATAAGTATTTAAAGTATTTTACAATTCAGCGGATTTCAAAGCTGCTTTCTTTGTCCCCCTATTGTTTCCACTGACTAGTCAAGACTTCAACAACAAGCATGATCTGAAAACAGATCCTTCCCAATGATACTGTTGCCAACAAAGGGAGGTCAGGTTATCCTGCTTCATCCTGCAAATTAGTGTGAGGAACTTGACACAGTGTCTTCCTCATCAAACTGGAATATGTTGAGCATGTTAAGGAAAATACATAAATCATTGGTCAGACCATATTTGGAGTATTATGTTCAGTTCTGGGCACATTATTTACAAAATGATATTAAATCCCTGGAGAGAGTGCAAAGGAGAGTTACTATAATGATCCCAGGAAAAAGGGATTTTAGATTCAAGAAAAAAGAAATTCTGCTTGGAGCATGGAAGATTAAGAACCTCATTGAGGTGTTCCAGAATTACGAACAATTTTGTCAGGGTAATGAAGAATATTCTGTTTCCACTAATTGGTATGTCGATAACTAGGGGTCACAATTTGAAGATTGTCCGCAAGACAGGTAGGAATGAGATGAGAAGAAACTTCTCATCTTGCATACAGTTCTGGTCACCGCATTATCGGAATGATGTGGAAGCTTTGGAAAGGTTTCAGAGGAGGTTTATGAGGATGCTGTCTGATATGGAGGGAAGGTCTTATGAGGAAAGGCTGAGGGATTTGAGGCTGTTTTCGTTTGAGAGAACTTGACAGGTGACTTAATTGACACACACAAGATAATCAGAGGGTTCGATAGGGTGGACACTGAGAGCCTTTTTCCTTGGATGATGATGGCTCGCACAAGAGGACATAGCCTTAAATTGAGAGGTGATAGATATAGGACAGATGTCAGAGGTAGTTTCTTCACTTAGAGAATAGTAGGGGTGTGGAAAGCATTGCCTGCAACAATAGCAGACTCACCAAATTTAAGGGCATTTAAATGGTCATTGGATAGACATATGGATGAAAATGGAATAGTGTAGGATACATGGGCTTCAGATTGGTTCCACAGGTCGGCGCAATATCGAAGGCTGAAGGACCTGTCCGACGCTGTAACGTCCTTTGTTCTATACTCAGAGAGTTGTTCGGATTTGGAATGCACTGCCTGACAGAGTGGTGGAGGTGGAATCCAAATTAGGTTTCTGAAGTGAGCCAGATATATATTTGAAAGTGATCAATTTCAGGGGCTATAGAGACACAGCTGGAGAGCAGAGCCAGCTAGGTGAGAGCAAGTACAGACATGATAGGCTAAGTGGCTACTTGTACTGTAAAGTTCAATGACTCTATCTGCCATGAACTGCAGGCACAGGCCTTGCTAAGTGAAAAAAGGGCTCAGGTTGTCCCAAACTTTTTTGTCCCCACCTGGGAAGTGTAGTCACTGCTGCAATATAAAACAATGTAGCAGTCAATTTGTATCGCCAGTACAACTATTGGTTTAAAAAAAGACCCCGACAAACAGCAATGTGATAGTGATCAGGAAATCTATTTTAATGATATTGGTTGAGGTGAAGTGCTGGACAGAAATGGGTCTTTTCCAGAAATGTTTCGGGACAGACAGAGACTCGGTTTATCATTTCACCACAGCAATAGGGCCTGTGTAGTTGTATATCAGAGTGGCACGATGGTGAAGTCTCTGAAGTATGGCTTGAACCAACCACATTGCAACTCAGATGTGAGAGTGCCACCAACTGAGCCACAGCTGACAACTAACAAGAATGGGCACCTTTGAAGACCGCATCCCAAAACTTTATGAATCATGCAGAAGAAGGGAGAAAAAGAAATGGTGATGGAAAAAATACTCCTGTTGTCCAGTCCCGAATACTGCCATCGTCTGCTGAAATTTAATGAGAGAAAGCTGCTTTGAAAGAATACAGAATTGGAGATAAGATTTGGATTTTTCTCCAAGTTGGGATTTTGATAGATTCAGCAGCATGCAGAGAATTGAAAACAGCGAGTACAAAGTGTGCATACTTAAGATGACATTGTCAGAAACACCTAGCTTGCAAGCTAGAAATGTTTACAGGCAAGAATTTGTCAGATTGTAATATTAATGTTAACAAGGAGAAAAGGAAATTGGTGTTGTTTTCACTCTTCCTTTGCCCCAAAACAGTTCCATTGGTGGACAGTGTTATAGGCAAGAGATGTCTTTCAGTATCCTGGCTAAATAGTGAGCTGCAATGCGGTGGACTCTGAGCAAAAGGGAAATGTTTAACCATTGTACTTGAGTCCCAGTCCTGACTCTCTTACAGTCCAGCAATACTCACTGAACAGTGATCAAGAAGCCAAGATGAATAATTTTTCTCTCTTACTAATCCAGTGAGACAAAGCCAATTGCCTTGGCACACAAAAATTCTGCCATCTTGGTGCCTCAGTAGCTGGACAGGTGCTGAATTCACCCATCCTTTCATGGGCAAAAAAGGCTTGAAATGCTCAAGTCCCATGAGTGTCTAAAAATAGTCATCGGAAGAACATTTTGAGACCATTGTTAGAAGCAAATTTAATAAACGACTGAGGGAAAACAAGAAATGCTGGCGATCTGATGGAAGCATTGTCTAGATTTGAAACGTTGGCTTGCTCTCTTTCTCCATGCTCTGATTTCCAGCGTTTTTTGTTTTCAGTGCATCTGCAGTAATTTGAAACTACTGAAGGAACTCATAGGAAGATCTGTATTGTGAAGCCCACACTTTGAATGAACATTAATCGTACTGCTAGCCAGCTGCTATTTCTGTGAGGACGTTTCTTGCTTACTCACCATAAAAAAAATTGGCCTCCAAAAAGGCAGAATTCTTTAATCAAGTCATACCATTAAAATTTAAGATAGATTACCTCAGCAAAACCTATCTGTTGATGTCGAAAAATCACTAGGTTGCAGTGTAAGTTGCTAAGTGTGCTGCTGCTTTTGAACCTTGGGGAATTAAGGCTATCGCTATTTCACCACTTATGGGATTATTTGTAAGGTGTCCTCTGTCGACTCACCTACTGAGCAGTCTGTGCCTGTCCAATTTGGATCACAAGTGCAGGAACCACTCTCCTGAAGATAGGTCCCGTGACCAGAGCACTGATCAGGGCACATGGTTTTGGAGTTTTCACAGTTTGAACCGCCCCATCCCGGACTGCAGTGGCATTCCCCATGGATACAGATGCCATGGTTCGAACAGGTTGGATCAAAGCAGTCCGCTGCAAGAGAAAAAGAAATCACCCTTTAGTCTAAGAGATGAGCAATAGCAAAGACTTGGCCCTCTAATTCACTTTAATGTGCTTTAGATGATGAGATCTAATTTAACAATTTGACTCAATAAAATTTTACACTTGTAGGGTCAACGACCTGAAAATTTAATCTCTTCAGCACTAATTGCTTTACTGTATGAGCAAAGATCAATAAAATCAATATTTCTGAGATAGAGAAATTGGATTTTACACTTGAAAAATGAACTGATCTTTCACGGCTTCCTCCTCAATACCATGATTATGACAGAAAGAACAAAAAATAGCGACCAATTGTCATCATAATTTACCAGCATCAGCTATCTTGTCAGTTCATTCCACTGACTGAATGACTACAGTGCATGATAGCAGAGTATCAATACATTTGACTGAGGCAATTCTTTATTTTGCGATGTGGAAAAACATCAATATCTTCTCATTGTTTTATCATCTCAAAGTGAAGAGCATTACTCAGTGAGCGTGGACTTCCTTCAGTACTTGGTTTCACTTCAAGGGCAGTAAGGTAAACCAACCCTGTTACTTGGAAACCCTGTCATTTGAAAGAGATGAGCATGATAACATAACAGCAGATTGCATTGTAATTCTGTACCCTTTTAATTCAGAAAAATTAGTTTGGATCATACCGAAATCTCAGTCCTGATTGTTAACGATTTGATGCAAACTCTTGCACTTACAGAGCAGATTTTCCACTTCTTGACAAAACTTCAAATTGATATTGTGAATTGGCAATGTTTTGTCGAAAGTGTTCAATTTTAATTTGCAGATCAAGAATGTATACATTTCAATGTATCCAGAACTGCTTGTAAATATCAATTCATTCCACTTAGTTGCCACACCTCTTTTCCACCCTCGTCAACACAGATATCTCTAACCCTCTCAAATAATCTGCAAATAACTTGAAGCTAACAAACTGCAACAAGTTCTGGACATCACCTTTTTTTTATATGCTGCAAACCAATATGCATATGTCCAAGGTGCAAAATTTGTCTTTGTTGAAAAGAGGGGCGGTTGGAAACAGATACTGATCAACTGCTTTATAAAAAAAAACCTTGGTGTTTACAATGTTTAACCATGTTTGATTTAAATTTACTCCTACCCTTTACAACAGCAACATTTTGGCTCCAAGCCATTTTGGTTGATTTCATGAATAAGAGCTGACAGTCAGTGGGTTCTGCCATATTTGTGACCTATAAGACATCTTGCTGTTCTTGACATGGCCTCCAGAGCAGAACAAAGGTTCCATTCTACTCCGCTCAAGTTAATTTAAAATAGCAGTCAGCATTTGTGTGGGATGGGTGTGTTTCTTTCAAGCGTGTTTGCAAAATGGCAGTGATATGAAGCGCAATATCTTTTGTGCGGATGATGGAACTCTCCATGGAGGAACTTTCTACTGAGGGTTAAAGGGAGGAAGCACCATTTGAGTTTCTGAATATAAAAGATGAGGTCTGTCTGTATTTATGAAAACAAATGTTCAGTCTTTTGATATAAACCTGCATTGAATATGTTGACTTGCCATTTCTTTTTATTGATGCTGATGGATCTAATGCTAACTGCCAGTATTTCACTTTTCCACCATTTTTAGCCAGCTCTTCCCCTTCAATGTAGCTGCTGCTATTTCCTTAGCTCAACTGTTTATTTCCAAAGAGCTGCAAAGTTTGAACAGTTTCCAAACACACCCAACTGCAGACTCAGGATGGAACCTCCAGCCATCAGGAGGCCCACTACCTTATCTTATAATTTCTGCAGATATTTAATCAGAAACTTTCTTTATTTGCATTTTTATTCTAGTTATTAACAGTGCTGCTACAAAGAGATACAGAGCGATATGTCTAGATAGAGATCATCAGATGGTTTACTTTGAACTTATCAAAATGACAAGCTGCAAAGATAAAAATGGCTGGCATTTACTGACTGATGCTGGATTTTAAACATGAGTCAGCCTCATTATTAGGTGTGCAGTGCCTTACATATTTAAATGTCTTTGCAAAACTGAAGCCGCTCTATGTTTTTGTGACCTCAGAGAAAGGATTGTGCAGCCAGACTTAGAAAGAGAGAAAATTTACCCCAGCCTTAAACAAATTATTAGACATTTTTAACTTAAAGCGTCAAGCCCATTGATTATTACAAGGTGGATACCAGTCAGACAATTACTCAGGAATTCAATGAAAGGTTATTCTGATATAAGCCAAAACCATTGGTTAATCAAGCTTTTGATACTAGACTAATGAAACACAGCTTAGAAGTAGTGCACAGCTCTGCTGATCATCATTGTTACACAATTGTGGACATTTCACCAAAAAATGTTGCTGCATAAAATTTACAGTATACTGCACAAGAAAACGGCAGATATCCCCATGGCTGTCAATGTGTGCAATCATGGGAGATGGGTGAGATATTAAACAAATATTTTACATCAGTATATACTGATCAGGTGAATTGGCCATGCTAAATTGCCCATAGTGTTAGTAGGGTGCATTAGTTGGAGGGAAATGGGTCTGGGTGGGTTACTCTTCAGAGGGTCGGTGTGGACTGGTTGGGCAGAAAGGCCTGTTTCCACATTGTAGGGAATCTAAATCTAAATCTAAATCTAATCTAATAACAAATACTGTGAAGGAGGATGTGGAGGCTAGGGAACTTCAGGAAATAAATAGTGATAGCTTGAAAACAGTCTATATTACAGACGAGGAAATGCTGGAAGTCTTAAAGCATTTAAAAGTAGATAAATTCCGAGACCTGATGAGACGTTTCCCAGAACTCTGTGGGAAGCTAAGGAAGAAATTGCTGGGATATTTGTGTCATCGACAACCATGGGTGAGGTGCTGGATGACTGGCGATTGGCTAACGTGGTGCCACTATTTAAGAAAGGCTGTAAAGAAAAGCCAAGGAACTATAGACTGGCGAGCCATACATCAGTGGTAGGAAAGTTGTTGGAGGGGATTTTGAAGGACAGGATTTAAGCGCATTTGGAAAGGCAAGGACTGTTATGGATAGTCAACATGGCTTTGTATGTGGGAAATCATGTCTCATGAACTTGATCTTTTTTCGAAGAGGTGACAAAGAACATTGATGAAGGCAGAGTGGAAGACCGAAAACAACAAATGCTGGAGGTCCACAGTGGGTCAGATAGCATCCATGGAGAGCAAGCTAACATTTCAAGTCTACATGACTCTTCATCAGAGCTGAAGTGAGGTATAGAGGGACAGCATTTGTGCTATTGTTTGAGAAGAGTGGGGGTGGGGGTACTGGGTGCAGGGTGATGATAGAGAAAAGATGTTGATAGTTCAGTTTAACTGATCAGAATGTGAGAATGGCAGAACAATGGTGTGTCTCCTGCTAGACTTGAAAGGACAGTAAGTGGAATGTGAGGAGGGAAGGACATAATAACAAGCTAAAAGAAAGGGAAGAAATGGGAGTTGGTTCACAATTTGAAGGTGTTGTACTCAATATTAAGTCCCGAAGGCTGTAAAGTGCCTCGTCTGAAGATGAGATGCCGTTCCTCCAGTTTGCGCTGTCATTCACTAGAACACTGCAGCACGCTGAGGACAGGCAAGTGGACATGTGAGCAGGACGCTGTGTTAAAATGACCGGCTACGGGAAAGTCGGAGTCCTACCTGTGCAAGCATCAGAGGGGTTCGCAAAACGGACACCTAGGCTGTGTTTGGTTTCTCTTATGTAGAGTAGGCCACATTGGGTACAGTGAATACAATACACAAGATTGGAGGTGGTATAGGTGAAACACTGCTTTACCTGGAAAGACTGTTTAGTGTTGGACTTCCACAAAGAGTTTTGACAAGGTTCCATATGGTAGGCTGGTTAGTAAGGTTAGACCTTATGGAATGAAGGTGGAGCAAGCCAACTGAAGACAAAATTGGCTTGAAGTTAGGAGACAGGGTGGTGATAGATGGTTGCTTTTCGGACTGGAGACCTGTGACCAGCAGTGTGCCACAAGGATCAGTTTTGGGTCCACTACTATTTGTCATTAATATAACTGATTTGGATGTGAATATAGGAGGCATGGTTAAGTTTGCAGATGACACCAAAATACAGCAGGTTTTGTAGTAGACAATAAAGAAGAATATCGAAGTGTACAAAGGGACCTTGATCAGACGGGCCAATGGGCCGAGAAGTGATAGATAGAGTTTAATTTAGATAAATGTGAGGTGTTGCATATTGGTAAAGACAAACCAAGGCAGGATTTACACAATTAATCGTAGGATCGGGAAAGTGATGCCAAACAAAGAGACTTAAGTGTGGAGGTGCATAGTTCCATGAAAGTGGCGTCACAGGTAGACAGGGTGGTGAAGAAGGCGTTTGGTATGCTTGCTTTCATTGATCAGAACATTGAGTATAGGAGTTAGGATGTCATGTTGTGGCTATACAAGATATTGGTTAGGCCACCTTTAGAATACTGCATACAGTTCTATAGGAAGGATATTGTTAAACTTGAGAAGATTTGACTAAAAACCTAGGATATGTTGCTGGGACTGGAGGGTTTGAGTGAAAAGGGGAGACTGAATAGACTGGGGCTTTATTCCCTGGAGCCTTGGAGGTGAGGGGTGACCTTATAGAGGTTTGTAAAATCATAAGGTGAATGGATAGGGTGAATAGCCAATGTCTTTTTCCTAGGGTGGGGGGAGTCTAAAAGTAGAGGGCATAAGTTTAAGGTGAGGGGAACACATTTAAGAAAGATCTAATGGCAACGTTTTCACACAGAGAGTGGTGCGTGTATGGAATGAGCTGCCAAAGGAAGTGGTGGAGGCTGTTAAGATTACAACATTTAAAAAGCATCAGGGTGGATTTAGAGGGATATAGGCTAAACACTGGCAAATGAGACTAGGTCAGATTGGGATGTCTGGTCAGCATGGAGAGTTAGACCGAAGGGTCTGTTTCCGTGCTGTATAACTCTATAACTCTAATTACCCCAGGCAGCAACATTGTGTTGACAATTAAAATCAACACTGTGGTTTACCTTAGGGCAACATCTGAACTCTGATTACATTACTGCATTGTAATCACTCTCAGCTATCCATTAATCTTTCTGTAATGTGTATCCCAGTACAAATTAGTGACTGGACTAAACAAGTGAATGCTGAGTTTTGTAATGAAAAGATACATGCTTTTAGACATTTCCATTGGAAACCTTGGGAAGTTACTTTTCAATGTTTAGCACAATCAACATTAAAGGATTCCTTAGTGAGCTACAATTTGGATACATATCCAACAATCTCTTCCCTATCTTCCATGTTTTTCTGATCACGGAACATTTCGAGGGCAGCTGCAGTTCTTTTATTGCAACGATAACCTCTTCATTTGTAGGCTGTGTCTCTCCAGAGTGAGATTTATTGCATTGTAGGTTCAAGCAATGATGGAAGAGTCTGATTACTTATCTCTGAGCAACATGAAACAATCTGATTTAGCAATTATTTTCCCCATTCTTTGAATGTGGCTTGTCAATGATGTGCAATAACTGAAAATTTGAGTATTTATGGGCAGCTTTTTATAAGACATTTATCAACCTTAAAATGTTACCTAACCTCCCTCTCTGCACAGATGCTATCTTGGGCTGCTAAGAGTTTCTGAGATGTTCTCATTTCATACCATTTCATAGAATAACGACCAAGCCAGTTCCAGCATCTGGTTTAACTTACTCTGTTTGGATCTTTGTGACTTCTCACTTAGAGTTTTCTGAAAACTCCAATGATCTCACCCAGCTAGCACTGACTTTAAGGCCCTAGTATTTTTTTGATGGCAGTCAGGGTTGAAGACATTGACTGAATACAGTGATAACAATTACACATACAATGATGCTAAGTGGGAGGGAGGTCTGCAACTAAAGATGAATTATGATCAAAAAAACGAGAAAGCCAATCTTGAATTTAATTGTTTCTGATTGAGCCATCCTCTGGATGAAAAGGAATTATTCCTATTTGATGCAATAACATGCTTAAAGACTACAAAGTTATTTTCAGATCATTCCGTGCATAGAAACACTGACGTGTGCATCAGCCACTTCAGAGAAAATATCGGATTGCAAATAAATGCATATTATCTGCTGCATCACAACATCTTTCCAGGCAGGGATTTGACAAAATATATTATCGACCAGAAATGCTGGTAGTGAAGACAGAACTGAAACTGACCTTTGTTTTACCTTGAACTAATGGTCAGTTGTAGGGCAATGCAAAGAATTTACCACCTGCTGCTCTCCGACTGGGGAATATTTGTGAGAGCCAAAATGTCCAAATGTCAGCAATAATGATCATAATTCCTCTCCAGATGGCAGGAGCAGGGAGTGCACTAAAGCTTTTGGCACAGTGCTCTCTAAAGACCAAAAAGTAAGATTGCTCCTTCTGGTCCCAGGGACTATGTTAGGTTACTGTCAGATCACAGTGACCTCTGAACCTGATGCATCTGAGGGCCACTGTCAACAACATGGCTGACCCAGACCACTCCAAGAAGGCAGGTACAGTTTGTCAAAATTGTCCAGATGATGCCTGAGGCTCAATTGTAGACACATGTTGGGCCTCTAATTTATAATGAATTGTTCATTGCATCCTAGCATTTGACATAAGTTGTTCCTGACAGAGATGACCATCTTTAATAAATGTCACACAGTTGTTGGCCATACACACAGTGAAACAGGCCTTACCTGCTTATACATCCACAATAAGGCATGGTTAATATAGCAGTTCTTTCTCAGACTATTCTGAAGAAGCTGTGGGTGTTTGGCACTGCCAGATGCCATAAGCTAAATTAATTGATTCATATAAAGTATGAGAAATAAAGATTACTGAAGGAGCTTGTCTCAGAAAGAATAGTGCAATGATTACGTCAGAGTGACTGGTAGAGGCTGGACAGTTGGACAACAGCCTTTCTGCCCAGCACTGACTTTGTTTGAATTGGACTTGGACAAGAAGGGTGGAGATTCCAATTTTTTTCAACAACATTTTACAACAATATGCAAGGCATGGAGGGATATGGACCAAGGGCAGAGAGAAGGGATTAGTTTAATTTGGTGTCATGTTTGGCACAACATCATGGGTCAAAGGGTCCGTTCCTGTGCTGTACTGTCCTAGTGTTTCAATCCTGTTTGGAAACAAAGAGTCAGCAACACTCCAGAAGAAGTTAATACATGTGATAAGATATTCCAATCAAGTTGGCTGTGCATTAGTTTCTGGAGAAGCCTGATAATAGGCTGTGTAATCTTCAAATCCAACCACTTTATTTTCCTAGTCCAACCTTCAAAGTCAAACTAGTGATTCGTGTTTTTAAATAAAGGTTGCAAGTCGGTCCAAGGTTAAATGCTCTTTGTAATTAATTTATCAATCCCATTCTCTTGATCTTTCCCCACAGCCTTGCATATTTTCTCCCTTCAAGTAAACAGTCAATTATCCTTTGAATGTTCCAACTGAATCTGCTTCCACTACTTTCAGGCTTTGCACTTCATAACTCACCACACAAAAGAATATTTCCTTGTGTTGCTTCTGCTTCTTTCACCAATTCCAGAAATCCTGATCCTTTGATTACTGATCTTATGATCACAGAAAACAGCCTCTCCATGTTTCCTTTATTAATTTTGAACATCTCTAATAGATGTCCTCTTAACCTTCTCTGATCCAAGGAGAACAATTTTAGCATCTCAGCTTTTCCACATAACTGAAGATCCTCATTCATGATACCACTGCAGTAAATCTCTTAAACACCCAAATGCTTACAAACTGGGGCTATTAATATGGTCCAATCAGGGAGCCCAGGGCTGACAGATATAAACAGAAGCGTCAGGGAGTCTGTTCACTTTGAGATCTGGTTCTGAGGAAGCTAGACCAGTGTCAAGGACTCTCCAAGAGTAAATAAAGGGTGAACTAGTGACGGGATACCAGCCTCTATGGAACTATTTAACCTTCCTAATTACTTGCTGTAGCTGCATACTAAGTTTGTGATTCATATACCTGGACACTCAGAGTCTTGGTACCATTCTCGACTGAAAAAATATACATTCTTTTGTTCTTTCTGCCAAAGGGGTCAAGTTTACATTTACTCTCATTATAATTCATCTATTATGTGTCACTCATTTAACCGATCTATATCCCTTTTCAGACTGTCTATCTCTTTTTGACAGATTACTTTCCTGCTGATGTTTGTACGATCAGCAAATTCAGCTACCATACATTCAGTCCCCTCATCCAAATCATTTCTATAGATTGTAAATCGATGAGAACCTCTCACTGATCCCTCTGGCCCTCCACTTGTTACAACTTGTCAACCTGACAAGGACCTGTTTATCCCTGCTATCTGCTTCCTGTTCGTTGTCAATCCATCATGCAAGTTAATGTGCTATTTCCTCCACTTGTCTTGTGCAGTACCTTATCAAATGGCTGTGGGTAATCCAAGTTCTTCTACCAATCAATTACACTATAAACATCTTTCAGGGAAACCTTTAACAAAATTAGCTTGTGATTTTTTTTATATGTTGTAAGGTGAGGAGGACAGCAATAAATGTTTTTGTAAGACAACTCATGGCTTTGTAGAGAAATAAAGAAATAGACACTTTTTTAAAAAACTCAACCCTGTCATCACTAACAAAAACCACAGGCTAATTATAAAATGGCTGCATCTATAATCCAGCCAAATAACAGCTGCTGACAACAGAAAATAATGATGTTTCAATTAAAATATGTCAACGGATATGCACATTACTCCTAGAATTATTGGTGAATTTAAGTCACACCTTTTCAGCAGGTTGATTTATGCCATGTCCTTTCTCAACAAAACAAAAAGCTCACTTAGTGCTAAGTTTCAATGTATTCTTGTGATCGAGAGAATATTTGAGTGACAGTACCTCAGTCATCTATAGCAGATAGACAAGAACACACATCATTTTAGGGTGGGTTGGGCAAGTATTGGTGAGAATCTACTTCATCATATGAGTGACTTAAATACGGAACACGCAAATCCGAGAAGTCCATATCCAACAACAATGCACTAATAATAACTGCATAATTTGCTGCATTGTTAAGAGAAAGCATTCAAGCTAAATAAATTACCACCTGCACATAAAATGTACGCACAGGAATATAATAGAAGTGCATTAGGAAGTCATTGATGAATAATGCTAAACAGAATCTCTATCTTAATGTCTCAGTGTGCCGAGCCACTTTGAACTAATTTCCAACAAAACCGTCCTTTGACCTTTGCTGTCATTCTGTTGTGCCGTACCTTGCTCACACATTTCTCCTTTGTAACCCGAGTTACAAACGCAGGAGCCCATGATGCAGACGCCGTGTGCTCCACACAAAGGGTCAATGCACTGGGTTGAGGGGACATCACACTCGGTCCCTTTCCAGCCACTGTAACAGAGGCAACGTCCCTTGGAATATTGGCCATTACCGCTACATAATATTGGACATGTTGCTGTACAAAAAAGAAATGACAGCATATTAGAGCCTTGATTGGGAGTAAAACAGCAACAAAATATGCAAATAAGCAGATCTTAAATTCTCTTTCCATCAAAACACCCCACAATGTTTTCTGTCATGTGTTGCAGCAGTTCTCCGTGACATTGAATAAAAATCAAAAGAACCGAAGACGCTGTAAATCAGAAACTAAACCAGAAGTTGCTGGAAAAGCTCAGCAGGTCTGGCAGCATCTGTGAAGAGAAAGCAGGGTTAATATTTTGGGTCCAGTGACCCTTCCGCATGTTTTCTATGTCAACTCAGTGCTAATGTATGCTCCTGCCATGCCATTTGCCCAGTATGAACTATGTAAAGGGTTAATATTTTGGGTCCCTGAAGAAGGGCTTATGCCCGAAACGTCGATTCTCCTGTTCCCTGGATGCTGCCTGACCTGCTGTGCTTTTCCAGCAACACATTTTCAGCTCAATCAAACAGACCATTCAAAGTCAATCACAGAGGGCTGAGATGTGGAAATATTTCTTAACTCAGAGGCTGGTTAACCTGTGGAATCTGTTATGAGAGAGAGCCATGAAGGCTGAGCCACTTAGTATATTTGATAAAGACTGTGGTCCCTTAAAGGCATCAAGGGGTATGTGGAGAAAGTGGAAATAGTGCATTGAGATAGAGGATCAGTCATGATCAGACTGAATAGCAAAACAGGCTTGAAGGGCATCTGTGTTTCAAACACTTCATTCCTCAATTTTGTGCAAATAAATGTTGACAATAAAAGATCACAGTCACCTCTGCCCACAATGGAGCCATACAGGCAGGGAGTACAGAGTTCCTCACTACCTGTGTCCTTAGCCCAAGCTGGTGAAAACTGCCAAGTCGATCCCACCCGCCAGTTTTTAAAAAATTCAGAGCTGGCTAAACTCCAAGAAAACCTCAACGCCAGAACTCTGTTGCAATGTAGAGTACCACTGTAGCCAGTGGCAAAATCTCAGACCTTTTGAATAAATCTCAGACCTTTTGAATAAATCCCAAAATGGCTCCACCTCCTATGTGTGCACCATGTCCTGTACTTATTGATGACAGACACAAGAAGTTTGAATTGTAAGCAAATGTTCTTGACTTACCTCTTGCACAATCGGGTCCAAAGAATCCTGGGAAACAGTGACAAGCTCCAGAAACGCATTCCCCGTTTCCATGACAGTTTCGTGGACATTCCACTACAGACTCTGCAAGTAATCCAATCTTCAGAATTATACAAGATTCACATTTTGAGAAAACACCTTGTTAGGTCAAGCAAACCTTACTCTGAAGGAAACTTCAATCCCTTTGGCATGAGAGGGATGCCTCTGCAGGGTCAATGGCAATTGGCATGAAGGGACACCAAATGCAGTATTTAAGGTACCACAGAACTGTGGACCCAACATTGCAGACAAGAGCAATACAAGCAGCAAAAACAGAATTCAATCTTTAAGGAAAGAAAGAATTAGCTTTTACATAGCACTATTTATAGCTTCATGAAGTTCTAAAGTGCTTTTACAGCCAAAAATATATTTTTGAAGTGTCATCATTTTTTTAAATTCACTGTGGGTGTCTTGGCCTAGGCTGGCTTTTATTACCATGCCTAATTACCCTTAAAAGGAGTGGTTTATTTGCCAGTTCAGGGTGCAGTTAAGGGTCAACGACTTTGCTGTGGATCTGGAGTCACATTTAGACCAGACCAGGCAGGTATGGCAGATTTCCTTCCTGGTAAGTGAGTTAGGTTGCTCGTTACATGGGCGCCAGTAGCCTAGATGTTGGAAATTAAGCAGCCAATCTACACAAAGCAAGCTCCCACCTATGACACATGGTGGGCGGCACAGTGGCACTGTGGTTAGCACTGCTGCCTCACAGCGCCAGAGACCCGGGTTCAATTCCCGCCTCAGGCGACTGACTGTGTGGAGTTTGCATGTTCTCCCCGTGTCTGCGTGGGGTCCTCCGGGTGCTCCAGTTTCCTCCCACAGTCCAAAGATGTGCAGGTCAGGTGAATTGGCCATGCTAAATCGCCCATAGTGTTAGGTAAGGGGTACATGTAGGGGTATGGGTGGGTTGCGCTTCGGCGGGGCAGTGTGGACTTGTTGGGCCGAAGGGCCTGTTTCCACACTGTAATGTAATGTAATCTAATGACATGACTAGACCATTTGTTTTAATGGTACTGGACACATGTTCACTACGAAACTAGGAAACAATGCTCTTGTTTGAATAACAACATGAAATCTGCTACATGCACCTGAAAGGGCAGATGGGCTGGCTCTCAGTTTAATATTTTATCCAAAAGACACTTTTTAATTGGTTATGAGAATGATTCATTTCAGACAGAACAAGACTGCTGGCATGTTGCCCCTTGAGATGACATCGATCACTAGAATTCACTTTGCTAAGCATTCTGGCAGGTAACCAAAAAAGGGGCTAATGGGTTTTCCAGGCTCAACCTTCCAACTGATTCATTCCCAGTAATATTGGAATGTGAAAACACTGTAGTATACTTGTTCATCTGCAGTACACAAGACACTGAGATATCGGGTTAAATTGCTACAAACCTGTCAAATTTCCCTTCATGTTACAGTAGATAATCAGGTGGACAGCGTGAACATGCAACTTAATTATTCATTGCATGCTGTTGACTGGACTCTAACATAAGCCTGAATCTTTTTTGCATGTATATTCAAGACATTTGTTTTATGAATTAGCCCTCCACCCATCTACCACTGCGATCTAGGTCCAGAATTTTGACTCTGACTAAGTGAACTTTGTGACATGTCAGCCTCTGTCTGGCTCAAGGGAGCATAAGCTATCTGTTCCATCACACATCTGGCCAATTTAGGAACAGGCACCAATAGCTGGACAATGAATATATTGATGGATTTATTTTTAAATTGAAAGGAAAGAGGTTAAAAGTCTAGCAGATGGAGCAGGAATGCAATATCAGTCTGTTGCACAGTTCACAAGTAAAACATATTCCTAACCTCAGCTGCATTTCTGTGGAAAGCAAGTCTCCTCTCAGGAAAGAGCCAAATATGGGGGGGTGAGTCATTACAAGTCTCTGTCTTGGTGAATCCTATTGTTCTGTCACAACAGTATTGAGTAAAGCTCTTCTAATTGTAGGAAGAAATAAATCTGTGTTTATCACTTACAAGGTTATATCTCTCGTGAACATCCCATATAATGAATTACTTTAAAAATATGGTCACTGTTGTAATGTGGGTTAAAGATAGAAGGCATTTTGTGCTCAGGATAGCTGTACAAAAGTAATAGGGATGAATGAACAAGTAACGTTAGACAGTGTACTGGATATAATAATAATGAAAAAGCCACAATAACACCTTTAAGAACAAATTGGTCCTGTCTTAATGAGTGCGACTGAGCATTACACTGATTGCTGACATTAGTCAGTTTCACTGGGTACTAAATTAGAACTTGTCAACAAGTGCAAGAAGAAACAACTGTAATCATTGTGACATTCGTGAAATATACCAAGCCAAGACTATCTGGAAGGACAATGGCGGCAAATACATGAGAATACCATGACCTTCCAGATCTCCTTCAGGCTACTCAGCATCCTGACTTGGGAATATATTGCTGTGTTCCTTCAGTGTTGCTGGGTCAAAATCCTGGAACTCCTGCCCCAACAGCATTGTGAGTGTACCTACACCAAACAGACATTTCAAGAAATCAGCTCGCCACCTTCTCAAGGGTAACTAGGGTTGGCACTAAATGCTGGCCCAACCAGCAACATCCATACCCCATGAATGGATTTTTTAGAAAGATCAACATCTCTCGTGATTCTTTTCACATTCAGTGATTGGAATCTTTGGACAGGTTTGGCCACAATCAGTATAAAAATAGTTTGTACGAGGAAATCTCGTGTTAGTCAGTAACTGGAGGTGGAGTCAATGCTTTCCTCAATAAATCTACCCACACATGAGTTTCAGTGCCTACCTATGACAATAGTATTAAAGGACACGTGCTCAGGAGTTTTCCCATCATTGTAAAAAGCCAGGTGCCAGACCCCTGAGTCAAGATACTGGACGAAGCCGGCCTCTTGGATGCTCACTGCCCTGATGTGCCGTCTTCTGTGCTCGGAATCAGTCAGACTGCGCTTTTCCCTGGCGATCAATCTGCTGCCGTCAAGTAGCTCGACAAAGTCATACTGAGAAGCAGAGGCACAAAGTCGTGAATCAGGCATGAACATGGAAGCAAAGCAGTGGACATTGTTCAGGCACAAAGATGCATATGTTTAAAGCCTCCTTATAAAAAAATTAACACACCGTTTGGTCGAAAATTATTTCAAAGCCAGATTACGGCAATATTTTTTAACAGTTAGCTTTAATTTTGTTTTCATACATGAGCCACGGAGTTACATTAAGAAAATACATGCACTGAGAGTGGCTTTCACCATTTGATATGCACTGGAAATTATTAATAAGTTGCACAGACCTCTCCCACTGTTTCTCGTATTTGAATGGACATGAATGCAATGGATATAGATAGAAGCAGTGAAGATAGAGGCTTTTAAAACACACCCACAGACCGTGTTCCAGAGTTTGACCAGGCCTCTGGATACAGACTGACATTGATTGATGAGAATTATAAGCTATCAATAATATGCATCATAACTTCCTGGATTTTATAATAGAGGTGAAGATTATGAAAACAACAATACCCTTACAAAATATAAACTGAATCCTGGCACCACACTTTGGGAAGGATGTGAAGACTTTGATGAGTGTACCAAAGAGATTTATGAGAATGGTTCTGGGATGAGGGATGACAGTTACATGGTCAGACAGAGATTTGGCAGGACTGAAATAAAGTCATGAAAGGCTTAGAAAGAGTAAATATAGAGACATTGTTACCATTGTCAATATAGCTGATAACTGTATTGCAAAAGGAGACTGGTAAAATAATGAGAGGTATTGTAAGGGAAAACATTGTTTTCAAGTGGTTAGGATTTTTAATGACGAATACAAATCCAAAATAGGATTTCACAGAGACTTGGATAAATAGCTTGGGAGGAGGAGCATTTGCAGGAATATGGTACATCACTGCAGGAGTGGGACGAATAAAATTGCTCTCCAATCAATTTGGTGTGCTGAAGAGGCTGAATGGCCCCCTTCATTCAATGATCCTACAATAGAATTCTATTTTTGTGATCAAAGACTTGACTAATATTTTCAACAGATTCAAATGCGAAGGCTGTTTCATTTCTTCTTAATTTCAAACGTATTCCTTTATGATATCAATTTTTAAATAGAACTTCTCTTTCATAAGAATTAAACCTCAGACCTTCAATATACTTAGTGGCCGTTGAAAATGAAAGAAAAGATTAAACATACATAAGGACTCTAAAGCTCCAAATAAGGTCAGATCAAAAACTGGCAAACAGTTTTACATTAAGTCTTGATTAGCTGCGCCCCGGGGGACTGAATAAACCATTGAGCAGAAGGTCTAATAGACAGGAAGTATGTGACAGACGAAAGACGTTGTGAAGCATGTCAAGAGGTATGTATCAACAAAGTTCAAAATGAGATGAGCCAATTTGAAGATTAACATGTGCTAAGGCCCAGCTGATGCCACAGATCTCGGATTATTTTTGCTTCCATCTTTCTCCCTTTATGCACTGAAGGGCACGACTTTGACTGAGTTCTAGCTCCAGTGGTACTGGAGTTCACTCATTGGTACTGGCTGCCCTCCAGTACTCATTCTGTGAATAGCCCTGGTGGTGACAGATGGCAGAGGGCATTGTAGCAGAATTTGCTCCTTGTCTCAATCACCATCGGCGAGGTACACCCCCTCCAGAAGGGGGCAGTATGCAAATGCAACCCTTGTGATTCAATGTCATAGAGATTTACAGCATGGAGAAATACCCTTCGGCCCAACTTGTCTATGCCACCCAGTTTCACAATTAAGCCAGTCCCACTCTGCCTGGGTTTGGGAGGTAATCCAAGTTTAAGATATAAAAATATTTCAGAAGGGAAATTCCAGGTCCAAATGACGAATACTTGGGCGTTAAACTTATCCAAGGACGTTTGTGCTATTTTGTAATATCAGTTAGGATATTAATTCTGTGATTGTTTCTATAGAATGAGAGAATTCAAATAGCTGAAGGGAACCAAGCTAAGAAATAGCTTGCTCATAATATTCTCGTTCATCATGGAGCCCATTTTTACACAATGATAGAAGAATAACGGAACAAATTGGCATCTTTGCACCTGTGAGGAAAACCTGCTTTAAACAGAATGAAGAGAGTTTTAAAGTGGACCAGTGACTGAACTTCTCAGATTACAGGCGCTGCAGTGATGATGGAAATTTGTTCCAATGTACGGTTTTCCTTGAAGAGGCAAGAAAACGCATCCCACTGCACACAATGGCAAGATGCTTGGGCTTCTACACTCCACGGCAATGGTTATGCCTTTTACTGCATGAAAACACATTGCCATGGCACTTTGTAAGCTGCCCCGTCTATTGCAGTAAGCTGCTGGGAAGAATACAACAGTTGGGTCCGGGCACAAGGTAAGGGCAATGATTTTCTAATAGTGTCTGAAATTGGTGTGAGGTTCCTGGATGGGGCAGACATGAGTCAAAAGCTATTTGAAGCCTGGAAGCTGCATGTACACCAATCCCTTAACTTGTACCCAGGCCCAACTGTTGCATTCTTCCCAGTAGCATGCTGCAATAGTTGGGCCAGAAGCTTAGAAAATGCTGGGGCAATATGTTCCTGAAGATATCAGGACAGGTGGATAATGTGGTGTACTTGCCGTTATGCTGGAACTGTATAAAACCTCTGTGAGATCACAGCAGAGATCTACCAGGATGTTTCCTGGGCTGGAGACTTTCAGTTATTAAGAGAGATTAGATAGAGTGATGTTTTCCTTAGAACAGAGGAAATCAAGAAGGGACATGGTTGAGATACATAAAATTTTGAGGGGCAGAGATAGGAATAAACTTTTCCACCGGATGGAGGGATCAATGACTGAGAATCTGGTTTGGGAAACAGGCAGGAGATGTGAGGAAAACATTTTTCACCCGGAGGGAGGTGGGAATCTGGAACTCACTACCTGTAAGGATGCTAGAGGCAGAAACACTCCTAACATTTAAGAAATATTTAGATGCACACTTGCAATGCCAAGGCAAACAAAGCTCTGGTCAAGTGCAGGAACATGGGGTTAGCATAGTTAGGTGGTTGTTTTTGATCAGTGCGGATGTGATGGGCCAAAGGTCATTTATCTGTGCTGTAGATTTCTATGACTCTAGTCATAGTCTGGCTGCAAGTACCCTTTTGGGAGGGCTTTCCCTCTCTATCACCTGACATTTGAAGTGGACAAGCCCTTCAAATAGGTGAGTTGTTTGCAAGGAATAAAAACAGAAAAGTGTTGAAGAAACTCAGTGTGTTTGGTAGCATCGTGGAGAGAGAAACAGAGTTAATGCTTGAGTCCAATGTGACTGTTCTTCAGGACTGAAAGGGGCAGCTGGAAAACAATTGTTTTTATACTGTTGACAGAGGTGGAGGAGGAGGTGTGGAACAAACTGTGGAAGTACCTAGAGCAACACGCAAAGGGATTGATAATGGTGGAAGTTCGATGAACGTGTGAAAGGAGAAAATGGGCCCACTCTGCTGAACAGAAAGTCAACAAGACACAGCTACACATTTGTGATGCCAAGGTACACAAGGCTATGGGCCAAAATAGGTTTCCAACATTTTTAGTAGCTACATTCTTGTTTTCGATTGGGGCAGACTTGATTTGGCCGAAGGGTCTTTTTCTATGCTGCAGACCTCTCTGACAAAGTGATATATGTAATTTTACGAAGGCAAACATCTGCAAGATTGTGCTTTTAGGATGAAGAACCAAAATTTTACATTCATAGTTAAGGTTAAATTTTTGGTCTAATTTCAATATGTGACCCTTTAATTAGAACATAGAACATAGAACAATACAGCACAGAACAGGCCCTTCGGCCCACGATGTTGTGCCGAACATTTGTCCTAGCTTAAGCACCCATCCATGTAACTATCCAATTGCCGCTTAAAGGTCGCCAATGATTCTGACTCTGCCACTCCCACAGGCAGCGCATTCCACGCCCCCACCACTCTCTGGGAAAAGAACCTAACCCTGACATCTCCCCTACGCCTTCCACCCTTCATTTTAAATTTATGTCCCCTTATAACTCTCTGTTGTACCCAGGGAAAAAGTTTCTGACTGTCTACTCTATCTATTCCTCTGATCATCTTATAAACCTCTATCAAGTCACCCCTCATCCTTCGCCGTTCCAATGAGAAAAGGCCTAGCACTCTCAACCTATTCTCGTACGACCTATCTCCATTCCAGGCAACATCCTGGTAAATCTTCTCTGCACCCTCTCCAAAGCTTCCACATCTTTCCTAAAGTGAGGTGACCACAACTGCACACAGTACTCCAAATGTGGCCTAACCAAAGTCCTGTACAGCTGCAATATCACTTCACGACTCTTGAATTCAATCCCTCTGCTAATGAACGCTAATACACCATAGGCCTTCTTACAAGCTCTATCCACCTGAGTGGCAACTTTCAAAATTCTATGAACATAGATCCCAAGATTCCTCTGCTCCTCCACCTTTCTAAGAACCCTAC
>NC_057711.1:23394675-23409901 GCF_004010195.1 Chiloscyllium plagiosum | reverse complement strand
TCATATCTGTTCCTTGAAAAAGTTCCACATTTCCACGACATTCTTCCCTGACAGCCTATGCTCCCAATTTATGCTCCTCAGATCCTGTCTTGCAGCATTGTATTTATCCTTCCCCCAATTGTAGAACCTACCCTGTTGCACGCACCTATCTCTCTCCATAAGCAAGGTGAAAGTCACAGAATTGTGGTCACCATCACCAAAATGTTCACCCACTAACAAGCCCATCACTTGTCCCGGTTCATTACTGAGTACCAAATCCAATATGGCCTCCCCTCTGGTCGGACAATCTACATACTGATTTAGAAAAGCTTCCTGGACACACTGCACAAACACCATCCTGTCCAATCTACTTGATCTAAAGAGCTTCCAATCAATATTTGGGAAGTTGAAATCGCCCATGACTACTACCCTGTGGCTTCTGCACCTTTCCAAAATCTGTTTCCCAGTCTGTTTCTCCACATCTCTGCTGCTATTCATAATTAGCATCATGAATTCCAGTTGGTGCACACTGAGCCATGCAATCTATTGTTCAGACAGTAACAGCAGTAATAACTACAAAAACATAAATAAATCAAAATCTGAGCAACCCAGCTTTTCTGCTCTCATGTATAATTGGAACCCAAGTCTTGTACAGTGTTTAATGTAACAGGGTATTAAAAACACATGGAGGGCACAGAACACTACATGACTATCAGTAACATAGCACAGCCAGCATCTGATAGATTCTAAGCAAAATATTCTAACTGTTCCTTTCCTCCAACTACCCCAAGCTGATCAGTGCAGCCTTCAGTATGTTTTCAATAAATAAATTGTTTCTTTTTTCCTCACGCTCAATGAGGACCTTTCATCCAAAGACAAATTACATATTTTTCAACAATCCAAATCTCGCAAAGAAACATATGTATGTGCTTTTAATTTAATGATTTTGGTGTAAATACGCCACTTCAATCTCCTTTTCAAATACTATTTACTCTGAACTCTTATTCTCAGCTATTCATCAGTTTGGCTTCCCTATTATTTGTCTTTGAATACCACAGACCTGAATTTTTCTCAGACGTCTTATGAGTCACCTTGTTGAAAAGTTCAGAAATAATGCTGATGGCACCAACCGCATTCTTTTTAATCAATCCAATCAGTCAAAAACCACAACTAAATTTATCAAACATTGTCTGTAACAAAGGCATACTGGTTGCCCTTGGTTTTGTGGATTATATATCTTGTTTCTTGTGCTGTAAATGTTATATGGAACAAGTTGTCTATGCAAATGCATTTGCTTCATTCAAACACATTCCAATCAGATCAGCATCTCCTTCTACTCAATCCTTCCTAATCCAACTTTATAATTTATCTATCACTCTTGACAATATATCAATGCCTATTTCCCTCAACTGCTTCATGTCATAGAGTGAACAACTAACATCTAACTCTTCACTGGATTTATTAATGACTGCATTTTCTGTGTGATCTTGAGCTTTTGTCACCCCCATACGTAGAAACTGCTTTGCAACGTCTACCCTATCAAATATCTTCACAATTATGAAAAGTTCTCTTAATCTTCTCATTGCATGAGAAATGTGCTTGAGCATGTTCTATCTTAACCCATATATTATAAATGTTCACACCATCCCCAATCTTTGATTTTCGGACTTGAACTTTTACATCCAAGACAGGAGTGCAGAATAATTCCTCACTCTGCAAACTGGATCTCAGACAACTTGCCCAGGTACTTTGGCTTGTCATTCTTAGAGAGGATGCGAAGACGGGACCCGTAGTTTGAGATCCTGGAAGTAATGTTAAGGCACACACAGAAGCTGGGGTTGTGGAGGTGGGCTGTGCAAAAATCCGGGCTTGGTGCACCAGCATTTCAGCAAAACTATGAAAAAAATCTTCAACAGCAAACAAGCCTCCAGTCCTCAACACACCACTCTTCAGCAAACTCTATTCACTGTTCAGAACCTTCGCACCAGCCTTTGCCCTTCTACCCACCTATAACCCTTTAAATCCCCATGCCAATTTAGTGCGAACTCATGACAACCCAAGCTCCTCACACACAACTCTTTGTCCTTATAACCTTCATGACATGCCTTCAAGTGCAGACCTCAAGATCCATGCTGATATTAAATACAGTTTTTAAATGTACATAAATGAATTCACACGTTACAGTGTAACATTCTTGTTGATAAAATACATCCACTACATTTAACTTACTTTAATCATTTGTATTATTTGTATGACTCCTAAAGACCTCATCAGCACTTGGAGCTGTCAATCAGCTTGTGAACTGACAATAGGTGTGGCAAATCAGTCATGTCGTACTAATCCTGCAGCAACTATTTACCTTATGTCATCAGACAGAGAGAGAAACAGCAAAACCGCAGGCCATTTTCCGAAATATTTAAAGGGTACGAGATTTAAATAACTTGACCTTTCTGTTGTCAGATTGCTTGACAGCTCTGTTGAGAATTTCAATGAACCTCATAGTTCCAAAGAGAGTATGAATTGGTTTATGCACCTTCATGTCTGCTTTTAACAATTCTAAACTATGACCTACATTTCCCAAAGGTGCGCAGGGATATGTTAAAATAAGGGTTTCTTCCCTCTCTAAAAGTCTGTCCTGACTCTCTAAAGATCTCTGGTCACTTTAGACATTTTCCTTGTTGGAAGTCGCAAGTCATATTTTGGATACCCCACCAGCAAAAATCAGATCAGGATGTAAGTTTGCTCACTGAGCTATAAGGTTCATTTTCAGATGTTTCGTCATCATACTATGTAACATCATCAGTGAACCTCTGGTGAAGCACTAGCATTATGTCCCGCTTTTTATTTATGTATTGGTGATGTCATTTCTGGTTCTTTTTCTTAGAGAGTGTAAATAGGGTCCAAATCAATGTCTTCATTGATAAGAGTTCCAGTTGGAGTGTCATGTTTTGAGGAATTCTTGTGCGTGTCTCTGTTTGGCTTGTCCTAAGATGGATGTGTTGTCCCAGTTAAAGTGGTGTCCTTCCTCATCTGTATGTAGTGATATTCGTGAGAACGGGTCATGTCGTTTTGTGGCTAGTTGATGTTCATGTATCCTGGTGGCTAGCTTTCTGCCTGTTTGTTTGTCCAATGTAGTGTTTGTTACAGTTTTTGCAGGGTGTTTTATAGATGATGTTCGTTTTGCTTGTCTGTATAGGGTCTTTCAAGTTCATTAGCTGCTATTTTAGTGTGTTGGTGAGTTTGTGGGCTACCATGCCCAGAGGTCTGAGTAGTCTGACAGTCAGTTCTAAGATGTCTTTGATGTAGAGGAGAGTGGCTGGGGTTTCTGGACACGTTTTGTCTGCTTGTTTGGATTTGTTGCTGAGAAATCAGTGGATTGTGTTCATTGGGTACCTGCACTTTTTGGATACACTGTATAGGTTGTTATACCAGAAATGACATCACCAACCCAAGGAAACCTAAACACATAAATAGGAAGGGGGACATAACACCAGCACTTCACCAGAGGTTCACTGATGATCTTACCTATTATGGCGATGAAACATCTGAAAATTAACTTTCCAGCTCAGCAAGCAAACTTACATCCAGAACCTTAATCTGAGCTACAAATCTTCTCAAAACTCACTAAAATCAGATCAGTGTGAAGGCAAAAACTGCACTATAACTTTAGCAATTGGCTCCATGTAACTTAGGACATAGACTGCGAAACAGTGGAGACTGGTTTCAGGAATGGGTTATCCTGCTTCATGACTCCGCTACCATTTTCAGTAAGGATGTCAGGCCCAAGTGTGTGACAACACTGGTATTTGACTAACTGACCTGTAGAGTTCCAGTTAATCTACTGGCTACCCAGTTTAACCTTTTCTCCCTGTTACAAATTTGTGACACTTGCCACTCTCCAGCCACACATAGAAAATAGGAGCAGCAGGAGTAGGCCGAAAAACCCTTTCTGCCTGCTCCACCATTCAATATGCTTATGACCAATCATTCGACTCAGTATCCATTTCCCACTTTCTTTCTCTGCCCTTCGATCTCTTTAGCCCTCAAAATATCCGTTTTGAAAACACTCAATGTTTTGGCCTCAACCACTTTCTGTGGCAGAGAATTCCACAGGCTCACCACTTTCTGGGTGACGAACTTTCTCTCCTCATCGCTGTCCTAAATGACCTACTCCATATTCTTCGAATGTGACCCTAGTTCTGGACTCTCTGGTCACTGGGAGTATCCTTTCTATATTCACTGTCTAGTCTGGTGAGAATTTTAAAGCTTTCTATGACATTCACCCATCATTCTTCTAAACTCCAATGCACTTAGTAATGACCAGCCCAGCCTCTTCATATGTTAATCCTGCCATCCAGGAATCAGTCCAGGAAACCTTCACTGCATTCCCTTCATAGCCAGAACATTGTTCCTCAGGAGAACAAACTGCACACAATTCTCTAGATGTACTCCAGTACCTAGTACAGCTGCAGAAGATATCCCTTCTCCTGCACTAAAGTCACTTTGCTATAAAGGCCAACACCTATCTGATATACCCGCGAACTTGCTTTCAGCAGAAGATGTAGAAGATCATTTTGCACCTCCCCTTTTGCTAACAATTGCTATTCAGAGACTAATCTGCTTTCCTGTTTGCCCTGCCAAAGTGGATAACCTGACATTCATCCACATTATACTTCATTTGCTTTGAATTTGCCCGCTCCCTCACGAAATTATAGAGAGTCATAGAGGTGCACAGCATGGAAACAGACTCTTCGGTACAACTTGTCCATTCTGACCAGATAGCCAAAACTACTTTAGTCCCATTTGCCAGCACTTGGCCCATATCCTTCTAAACCCTTCCTATTCATATACCCATCCAGATGTTGTAAATGTTGTAATTGTACCAGCCTCCACCACTCCATCTGGCAGCTCATTCCATACATGCACCACCGTTTGCGTGAGAAAGTTGCCCCCTAGGTCCCTTCTAAATTTTTCCTCTCTCACGCTAAACCTATGCCCTCTCATTCTGGACTCCCCCATCCCAAGGAAAAAACCTCATCCTATCCATGCCCCTCATGTATAAACCTCTATGAGGTCACCCCTCAGCCTCCGACGCTCCAGGGAAAATAGCCCCAGCCTACTCAGCCTCTCCCTATAACTCAAACCCTCCAACCCTGGCAACATGCTTTTAAATCTTTTCTGAACCCTTTCAAGTTTCACAACATCCTCCCGCTAGGAGGGAGACCAGAACTGCACGCAATATTCCAACTTACAAATATTTCAAATTCATTCTCTAAACTCACATACAAAGTCCAGACTTCTGGACATGTTCCTGGTGTATGCCCAAAAATCCACAACCTGAAAGGGGTCAGCACTTTCAGGAAAGAAAAGGAAACACCAAAGAGGGAAACAGTTTACAAAGCTTATATGTCCATTTTTCCGAGCAGCTTCTCCAAATTCTTTTGCATTCTAACTCCCATTTACCTTTGATGTTTGAGGCAAAATGGCAAACTGAAGTATTGAGAAAAAGTAACTGCTTTCCTATTCGGTGATTGTGATGGACAAGATGTTGGTCAAATTAACTGCGTGATGGTTCATGTGGAAAGCGTGACCTTTATATAATTGAAGAATGTATTGAGCAGGTTCCAATAAAAGCTGAAAACATCATAACGCATGGTACTAATGGTCAGCATGGATTCTCATTAACAATTAAAGTTTTCAATAGTTTGTATTGTTCCTTTTACTCCGAACAAAGAGAGATATTGATCTGCTGGTTAAATTAAAATGAGCCTTTTCAGAAAGTGGTGTGCAGTAGTTTCAAGCATCTATTGATCCTTCTTATATCAGCCTTCATTACCATCTATACTGAGCTATCTTATTTAACAAAGCTTAAAGTGATCTCAGTTGGCAAGACAGTGGTATTTTCTCCCATGTGTGAATCACATACAATATTCGCATTTTCTGAATGAAGCAAGTGGGACAACTGAAAGTCACAGTCAGTTGGACTCAAAACATCAGCTCTTTTCTCTCCTTACAGATGCTGCCAGACCTGCTGAGATTTTCCAGCATTTTCTCTTTTGGGTTCATCTTGGTGTTCAGGTTGGGATGGGCATCTGGTTCAGCTATTGTATGGAGGGATGATGGACTGTGTGTGTAACACTGGAGATGGTTGGCAGTGCAGGCTCGGAGTGCTGATATTGGAGGGGATTGGCGAAGTCTTGTGGTTGCATTCTGACAGCACTTGGAGGAGATTCCCAGGATTGGCGTGCTAAGATTTGCCTCTGAGGTATGACACAGTTGAGGGGTTAACTCTGTTGCTTTGTCAGTGGTTGGGTCTTGGCTGGGGTTAATTGAACTTGGGCAGCAATGGGACACAGATTGTTTTGGGGTTGTCAGCATTAATGTTGCAGTAGTGGCTTGACCTCAGGAAGGGATCAGGAATTGGATGGGAACACTTGAGATTAGCAGCACAGTACATGGGACTCTCAGATCCAACAACCTGGTTGTTGGGAACAGAGGTCTGACAGCCACAGATGAAGGTCTCAGGGTCCAATGAAAATGGAAGAGACTCCAAAGCCCAATGGTGCTGATTGGAAGTCCTGCCATTTAAAAGGAACGAAAGGGAAGCAAAGCATTCTTATTAAAATTGCAGTTCTCATCTTTATAACAATAAGAAAGATAATTTATATTCTGCTATAGATCCAACACTCCTTTTCAGTTCAAAAATATCTTTTGTTTGCTAATCAAGCATTTATTGAAGAGATATATTTCTAAACAGATATAGTGTTGTTTTCCTTTTAAATAATGATGTTCTGTTCTATGAAATCTTGATGCAAGGATTCATTATGCATTTATTAAGATTCAATTGCAATGCCAATTAATAAGATGTGAACAAACTCAAGCAATTTCTTGTTACACAGATCCAAGAAACCAAGAAAATGATCTTTTATTACTAGGTCAAAGTGATGCAGGCACTTGCAATCTTTAGGGGTTTATATTGTGTGAAATTAATACTTAGCATAATCCAAAGCAGGTTCTGAAAGACACTGTACAATAATATACTGCATAATGAGAGAAATTTCAATCAGTTTGTTGTGGTCAACTTTTCAGAATATCATATGAATCTATAGAATTGAAAACAAATAGATCTGTTCCTAAAAGGAACAGTGTGGATATCAATGGGCAATGAAAAAAACAGAGGCCCCTGTTCATTGTTAACAACAGCCACAAGCATAAATTGATAAGCTGTTTTCTGAGAGAGTTTCATATGTGACCATATCACTGAGCATGAATGAAAGTGGGAAAACAGACTTTCCACAACTGGCAAAATATCATACTGTAATTAAGCAGTATCACTATCTAAAACAGTCACAGAACTGAGGGGAATTATTATAGGTTGTGCATATTCATTTAAAGACATTGCAAATGGAAAGGACATTGGTGGTGGAAACACTGGGATGAAAATGAATTGGATTGAGGGTTCAAAGATAATTATCATGTCAATTGTGATGAAGTAAGAAGATGACATTCATATTTGTATTCCAATCCCACCTCTCATCACTGATATGTGCTTCCAGATAGTTTGTTATGGAGAGAGTAGCAAAGACTTACTAGAAATGTGTTAGGGATTTAAACAGGCAGTCAACAACAGGTGAATGTTAGCAGGATTATGGAGACTGTGTCAAGTGAGCAGAACTTGCACTGAGTGGATTCAGGAGGATGTTATATGCATGGGGAACCATAGTGATGTGAAGGCATATAAACCTCTGGCATTATTTTCAGTGGAGCTGAGATTGGAAGTTGGATTTATTAGATGCTGTTTTTTAAATAAATCATGAGGTATTTTGGTTTGTGAATTGGGTGCTAACCAGCTGCAGTTGGCAAATGACTGGAGGCCTCACTGTTAGAGAGAAGCAAATGGTTTGACAGCTTAAAGAGCACCAACCCACTTCATGCATGGGACAGGTAAAAGGCAGTTCCCAAATGTCTACCTCAACCAGAACCCATGGCTGTTACTGATACACTAAACCACACATGAACCGCCGAATCTAGCTGAGCTCAGGTAAAAAGGGAAAGAATATTTCCTCTATTTGAGGACTCAGTAATTGGGTAAGGCCAATTTTGTAAGGATAAATGTGAGAGAAATCAGATCAGTTTTGGAATCATACGAAGTCAGCAGAAGCTAATGGACCAAATGGCATCCATTATGTCCTAAATTTGAATAGTCCATAAAGAATGGAAGATTTAAGACATTAGACAGAATAATGGGGACAGTACAAAGTGTTAATATTGAGACAAAGGCATAAGGTTGTAGCATTGATTGTCTAATATTGAAATTAAAAAGGCAACTGATGCAAACATAATCTATAACTTGGCGTATAGCTATGTTGTGCACAGGCACAAATAGCATCAGAAAATGGTAAAATCAAGAACAAAGTTAAGGAACAACTGGGTAAAGGATCAATGGAAGGAACCAATGTATTAAATGTTTGATCCAACCTGGGCAAACTCTAGGAGTTTAACTGTTCAGTTGATAACAATAGCCAAAAGTCACATGCAAGATAGGAGTCACTGTTACATGCAGGATACTTTGACATGAGCCATACCTGAGTGTGTGAAGGAGGAAGCCCTTTCCGGCCATATACTCCAATCAATGCATCCTTCGGAAGGGATATGTTGAACTTCAGGAATTGGGGTTGATCAATAAAAAGTTGAGCTCTCCAAAAGACACCAGGAGGCACCTCCTGTATCGCCCACCGGCCCAAGTCAACCTCACCTGAATCTATGGTGTTGTTTTCTTGATAGGTGATGCCAAGCTTCCCTTGAAGTGAAGAAAATACTTTCAGAATGCAAGTTTCCAAGGCATAACATCAACATCAATCTTTGAATTGTGAGTCTAGAGGTATAGTTTTATCCATGATTATCCTCCTCCAGGCACCTTCCGTACTGATACGTACTGACATATTTGCATGGGAAGGGAATCCAGGGTTGAGAATTCAAACCCTATCATGCAATTAAATTCACTTAAGTAGAGTAGTATGTGAATTAGCATCAGGCAATGTTAACCTGAAAACTGTCACTGTTGTAAATCCTCACAGCACCTCAGGAATATGATTCAGGGAAGGCAAATCCACTTGGATTGTAGTGAATCCAGACTCTCACTCCAATTTGGAATCTTAATGTTCTGCAAATTGGCCTAACAAATAACTCAATTTCTCTGGGCAAAGAGTAAAGACAATAAACCAAGGCCTTATTATCACTTTATCACAGAAACAAATTAGAATCAAACACAAACAGGACAGCTAGCTCTGTGTGTGAATGAATCTCAACTTCATATCTTTATATTGGATTTCTCTCTCCACAGATGCTGCCAGACCTGCTGAGCTTCTCCACCATTTTCTGCATTTATTTCATACGATACTTCCTGATCTTGTCAGGTTTGTAATTTTAACCATACTGCAAGCAAACATCAAGCAAAGGTGAATTTTCCATTCATGGCTGAGTTATTGAAAGTCAGTAAGATATCCTAAGTGACTAGTTTTCCCAGAGGGAGTGAAGAGATAATTTGGCTCTTTCATTGGTTATACTCAGCCTTCTCAATCACGGACTGTAGCTCATATGATCTCTCAAGGACTAGTTCTGCATCAATAATTGTTCAATCTCAAAGACGGTGAAGGAGAATATTCATTCATCCTCACAATTCAAGCTTTCTATCCTCATGCTGTAACCTCTGTATTCAAATGGGACCCAAGTGGGAATCAAAAGCCAGTGGTTAGGTCTCTCCATACAATTCAGAATGGGTATCAGATTATGTGTCATTTCTACAACTTACATGTTGCAGATAACCTAAAACACTTGCCCTTGAACATAGCCAGTTTACATACTAATGACAGGGCATCTGTTGCAAGGTCTCTTGAGGATGTTGTTTACTTTGAATATAACTATATGATTAGAATGGAATAGCAGCCATTACCAAACAGTGTGTGTGTGATTTGTTATGCAGTAGCGATAGAATTTGCAGTTTAATTCCACTGATTAATCATTGTGCCAATCATCAGTCAACCATCAGGACTCAAACAGCAGAGCATTAGAAACGGAATTTTAGGGTAAACATGGCAGGAAATTTGTTTAGTTTAAAGCTAATTGACTGAAACTCTTGTTTAAATTGTTGTAGAGTGAAATGAGAACTTTTTAACCAGGTTTCACTGGCATGACTCTAAAACAAGCAAACATGGAATGATCATATAATCTGATATCTTTGTGAAAATGTGCGTGGAGTTCATTCTTATGATCCCTGTTCCAGACACTGTTGCTATTATAGACATTTTAAAAAAAAGCTTGTGTAAATCCTTCAATATTGAGGTCACTTTAATTTTCAGCAGCTTTATTTTCTTATGTTAGTTTCAGGTATTTTCCAACCCATCAGATATATGCCCTGGGAGCAGTGTGTGTGGCATCGATAATGCACACAATCAGTTTTCATTCATGCGTGTATCCGTCACCTCTGACTCAACAAATATTGTAAATTATATTCCACAGTATGGGATAAATGAGCAACATGTGGACATCTTGATTATGTGAAAAGTAATATTACTTTTAGGCCAAGAACGGTATGTCAACAGTTTGAAAATCATGAATTCCACAATACCCTCAGCTACATTTCTTTGCATTTCATTCCCTAATCCCAAAGGAGAATTCTTTTTTCGCGGCTTCATTGTACTGTTGTCTGGCATACTGTGTTTAATTTTCTCCTGGACTCATCTGCCACTGCCCAACACAAGAATATGTAGGAAGATCCAAATCTAAGTTGCTCCAGCTGATAGGAAGGATTGTAGTGGGCCAGGAGGCAGGACTGCATTTGGGGATGGCTTGTGCATGAAATGCCATTTTGTCTTGAATTAGAGTTAGACTTCATTGTTCACAAGCACTCAAGTCCAGGAATACAGGAGTACAGTGAAAAGTGTAGAAAGTTGCCATTCCCCAGCGCAATCTTGGATGCAGAACCAGAATCTCCAAAACAAAAACAGAGAAGAAAAACAAAAGGTAAGAAAAAAATCCAGATCTCAAAGTCTAAGCCTTATCTCTGAACCATCCAAGCAGGCACCCGGACTTTGCCATGGCTTGAACCCCCGCGTGTCTCACATTGACTGCAAGGAGGAGTCACATGTTTGCTGCCAACGCTGTTTCCAATCGCAGAAGGAGTCATGTCCACTGCTGCCGCCTCAGCCTGCTGGGAGGCTCAAAAATCCAGATCTCAAAGTCTAAACCTTATCTCTGAACCATCCAAGCAGGCACCCGGACTTTGCCATGGCTTGAACCCCCGCATGTCTCACATTGACTGCAAGGAGGAGTCACATGTTTGCTGCCAACGCTGTTTCCAATCGCAGAAGGAGTCATGTCCACTGCTGCCGCCTCAGCCTGCTGGGAGGCTCCCGCCATTTTGTGCACAACTGCTCTTGCTGCTGTGCCAAGGCCACCGATTAACCCATTGCCAAAAGCTTGACAGGAAAGGAAAACGAGAAACAAAACAAAAGTAAAAACAAAAAAAAAGTGAAGCTTAAAAGAAAATAAGGAAAGCAGATGGGAGCAGACAAGCCCAGGGCTCAGAAGCGCTCCCTCAGCTCTGCTAGTTTGCCATCTTCATACTTACCCCAATGTTCTACTACTTCTCTCTTCCTGGGTTTGAGAATTTTGTCCAGTTAATTATTACACTCAGAGTAAAAAGGCATTGATTTGGAGAGTCCGAGAAGGACATGGCCAGTTCATGCACAAGAACACCACCACCGCAAGTTTCCCTCCAAGCCACACGCCACCCTCACTTGGAAATATGTCACTATTCCTCCATGGTTGGTCAGTCAAAACCCTGGAACACCCCTCTTAACTGAAGTGGGGAACTATCTGCTCCCCATGGACTCCCCAGTGGTTTAAGAAGGAGCTCACACCAGATTCTCAAGCTTAATTAGGATAGACAACAAATGGAGCCCACATTCTAAGGAGGAATAAATATGTACTTTACTGCATCGAGGCAATTAAACAGCCTCAGATTTGGAAGCAGGAAATTCTAATCCCTGTGCCTTCAGGACACCAAGCAAGAAAAGTGTTGTGTCTCACAAAATTACAAACAAAATACACAAATAAAAGTATCAAAACATGCCTGATGAATAAAATTCAAAGACAATGCTCTAATTAATGTCTTTTTTTGTGCTACCATTAAAACTTTCAGTGTATTTTTTCCCTAAATTGAGAAAATGTTTTTTAAATTGGTGAGGCTGAAGGGCTTTTCACTGACTCCAAGTGATTTGAGTATTTTCATTGTTAGTGTTGTAACTGACACTAATTAACATGTCAGGAAGTAGAATAAACATTCTTCTATTAATCAATATTAATGGTACTTCACATTCAATGAAACAGGAGTGCCTTTGACCTGCCCACTGTGAGCTGACAGCAGAAGCTGTTACCTATGGCAAGAAATGCCTTCCAGGCGAATTGTGCAACCTCATTGATCCACAATTCTCAACTTCAGTTTCTCTAGTTTCACCCAATTGACTTTTAACAGGACCATGTTTGACCTCTCCAAAGCCAGCACTGATCAGGATTTCAGAAGGAGCTTCCAATGAAAAGACAAAGTTAATTGCACTAATTATGAACATTCACAGGATGTCCATAAAACTCAGCTGTTTTGCTGATTTGTAATAAATTCAGAATGGAATGTAGATTCTTTATTGGACTTCTGATCATAATTAAATTGGCTACTGCTTTCAACATAGGTTCAATTTATGCATTTTTTTTTAAAAAGCTGATTTACAGTTGTTTTTTCTGGAACAAAGCCGCAAACGTTGCTGTAAAATTTAAGAGCAACTACAGTGTAATGTGAACTTTATGCTCTTAATTTCTTGATAAAATTTGTGTATGTGATAATTTATGCCGGTTTTCTGCCAAAATATTGTTAAATGCAAATTACTGCTGGTGCCTGTGACACAATTTGATTGAATCCTCTGCCCAGGAGAAAGTGAGGACTGCAGATGCTGGAGATCCGAGCTGGAAATGCGCAGCAGGTCAGGCAGCATCCTAGGAGCAGGAGAATCGATGTTTCGAGCATAAACCCTGAATAATTCCTGAAGAAGGGCTTATGCCCGAAACGTCGATTCTCCTGCTCCTTGGATGCTGCCTGACCTGCTGCGCTTTTCCAGCAACACATTTTTCAGCTTTGAATCCTCTGCCCACTCATGATTAGTGGATTAACATTTTCACTTGTGTTATCCTAATTTTTTTTAAAAGTTGACCAGAAATCTGAGTTACATTTCCACAAGTAATGTTGATATGCAAACTCATCTAGATTTTGCTATAACCCTTGCAGTGGTTTGATCCAGGAACCTTTGGTTCAAAGTATTTAACTACAGTGAGAAACAGTTAAAAAACAGAAATTGCTGGAAAAACTCTGCAGGTCAGGCTGCATTTGAGGAGAGAAAACAGAGAAGTGTCCTGTGACCCTTCTTCAGAACATGTTTCTGATTTCCAGCATCCGCAGTTAAAGCATACAGTTATATAGCATGGAAACAGACACTTGGGTCAAATATGCCCATGCCGATCAAACTTGCCATTTGATTCCATTTTGCCAATATCCCTCTAAACCTTTCGTATTCAGGTACCTGTCCAAATGTCTTTAGGTGGCATGGTGTCTCAGTGGTTAGCACTGCTGCTCCACAGCACCACGGTCCCAGGCTTGATTCCTGCCTCGGGTGACTGTTTGTGTGGAGTTTGCACATTCTCTGCATGGGTTTCCTCCAGGTGCTCTGGCTTCCTCCCACAATCCAAAGATGTGCAGGTTAGGTGAACTGACCATGCTAGATTGCCCATAGTATTAGGTGCATTAATCAGAGGGGAAATGGGTCTAGGTGGGTTACTCTTCAGAGGGTTGCTTGTTGGGCCAAAGGGCCTGTTTCCACACTATGGAAACTAATCTAAAAATGTTGTAACTGCACCTGCATCCACCACTTCCTCTGGTAGTTCATTCCACACATGAACCACCCTCTGTGTGAAAATGTTGCCCCTCAGCTTCCTTATAAATCTTTCTCCTCTCACCTTAAAATTATGTCCCCTAGTTTTGAACTCCCAAACGCGAGGGAAAAAGATATTTGCTCTAACCTTTTGTCCGCCCCTCATGATTTTATAAACCTCTATCAGGTCACCCCTCAACCTCCTATGCACCAAGGAAAATTCTTTGCTGTTTTGTTGTGAGAAACAGTTAAGTACATCAGAAATGAGTAAGAAGGATATCACAACAATGGGGCAAGAACAAGAGAGCATTACATGACTATTTGAATAGAAACAATCAGTAGAGGTACGGTGAAAAAGAAGGAAATTGTCATTAAATTATAGTACTCATTTAGAGAGCTGTTATAGACAAGATGGGCTGAATGGTCTCCTTCTACATTGTAACAGTTCTGTGCACACCATGCTTCATGTATTTCTTTTTGAGGTCTGGGAGGCATTTATACAACATTATTTATTGCACATTGCATTGTTGCTCTTCATTACTGACCTGAGAATCAACCACATGGGGCTGAACTAGTAACACGCATGTCAGATCAGGCAAGGGTGATACTTCCTTGCTCTGAAGGGCATCAGGAAAGCATTTGGATCATAAGAGTCACCCAGCAGCTTTTATGATAATTTCTTTGCTGTTAGTCCACAATTTGCCAGATTTGTTGAATTTAGTTTCCCACGTTGTCATTTTTGCAGGGATTTAAATGAATCACCCTGATTTTGGAACAGTGACATTTAGTTCTACATTCTCCTGCAAGAAGAAACACCCTTTCCCCACCCCAAACTTGTCAAAAACCCTCAGAATCTTGGATGTTTCAATCAAGGCACCTCTGACTCTTCTGAACACTGGCAGAGCTGAAAAATGTGTTGCTGGAAAAGCGCAGGTCAGGCAGCATCCAAGGAGCAGGAGAATCGACGTCGCGGGCATTAGCCATTCTTCAGGAATGAGGAAGGTGTGCCTAGCAGGCTAAGATAAAAGGTAGGGAGGAGGGACTTGGGGGAGGGGCATTGGGAATGCGATAGGTGGAAGGAGGTTAAGGTGAGGGTGATAGGCCAGAGAGGGGGTGGGGGCGGAGAGGTCGGGAAGAAGATCGCAGGTCAAGAAGGTGGTGCTGATTCCGAGGGTTGGGACTGAGATAAAGTGAGGGGAGGGGAAATGAGGAAGCTGGAGAAATCTGCATTCATCCCTTGTGGTTGGAGGATTCCTAGGCGGAAGATGAGG
>NC_057711.1:23342578-23394661 GCF_004010195.1 Chiloscyllium plagiosum | reverse complement strand
GGATATGGAAGGATCCCTTGGGGCCTTGGAGGGAAGTGAGGGGGGAGGTGTGGGCGCAAGTTTTGCATTTCTTGCGGTTGCAGGGGAAGGTGCCGGGAGTGGAGGTTGGGTTGGTGGGGGGGTGCGGACGAGACGAGGGAGTCGCGGAGGGAGTGGTCTTTCCGGAACGCTGATAGGGGAGGGGATGGAAATATATCCTTGGTGGTGGGGTCTGTTTGGACCCCACTGGCAGAACCTAGCCTGTCCCAACCATTCCTCATTGGGGAGAAGACATCCTTTACTTCCATCCGGCAGAGTTTTCATCCTTCACAATTTCTTTTCGCACGATGAGCCTCAGGTTGATCTCTCTTTTGAAAGGCATGAAGGAAGTCCGAGCTGCCTGGCTCCAAAAACAAACCACATCCTGCATTGAGATGTGATTTCCCCAAGGCTGGGCTACTCCAGAACAGCCAAACCTCAGAGCAATTTGAAGCCACGCATTTTGCTGTTTCCCAGGGCGTCCTTCCAAATATACTGCTCTGGGCCTGAATGGGGAGGGACGTCAGATATGAGGCACCATAAGAATTCTTACTAATTGGCTGCAGATTGCTTCTGGATTAGTCTGAAATGGCGGTCATCACTCACTTAGACTTAATAACATCCTTTGGTGGTCAAGAGCATTCTCGGCATGAAAGTTAATACAAACAGCTCTTTAGCACTCTCAGTGAATTAGCCTTTTCATTACAGAAGTTGGAAACATCAGGTCTGGGTGGCTGCAAACTCAGGAATGAAATCAGATATTTTTATCATGTGTTTTCGGCTCTGGATTATGGAAGACGCGAGCATTCCATATTGCAGTGGCTCAGAGTGCAAACTCTTTGCTGTGGTCAGTAGCTGGAACTCTGATGATGCTGGGTTCACACACTACTCTACTTGAGCCCAAATCTCTGTGTTGCCGGTCTGATGGTATGTTCTCAGGGGTGCTGTCTATTCAATGATAAAGCAAGGCTTCATTTGCCTACCTCAGGCTTTTGTACAAGATCAAACAGTGTAAACAAAAATAACCAGCCCCTTTCCATCTTTGATTATTTTCCGTCCTCCTCAGGGACATTTTGTAACAATAGTGGCAGTCACTCGCTCTTTCATGCAAAGGTCACCGCAAAGTTGGATTGGAGTGCATAAATACAGAGACTGAACAGAAATGTGAGGATATCTCTTGTGTACGGTGAAGGGATAAAATATCCCAAACACCTCACAAATCAGTGCTGCAAATAGTTGCGCAGATGTCTTACTCTAAACCTGCACCACTTTCCTGTCAACCTCTGTACCAACAGGAACTTGGGGCTGTTTAGCCACTATAGCAGTTATTGACTTTGACTAAAAACTATTTAGTTTTTATAATGAATCTCAAGCAAAGTGGGGCTGAATTTCCTTCCATTGATGACTTAGAATGTTTTTTCTATTCTGGGTGATGACTTTTGGTAAAATTGTTGAAGGACATTTACCTCTTCCTGGTTGAAGCTTTAGAATCAGTAAAAGGGAGAATTTTCAATATGCATGGCACAGCTCTTGATCTCCTATTCATGCCACATCAAACACTGTGTTAATGTAGAAGCATTTCTAATCAACCTACTTAGACATGGTATGACACACATCTGGGAAAGGGGGACTTGAACTTAGACTTTCTGGCCCAGAGATAGAGACACTACTGTTTTATCATTAGTTTAAAACAGACTGGAGAAGACAAGGTCAAGAACTGTCTTCAAGCTTAGACTTTAAAGCTATGCTATCAATTATATATTAATACGAAATACCACTTACACATTAGATAAGGACTAATCTATCTTCTTTGTGTGTTCATGTTCACGTTGCAATCTGGTCTGGTGGAGATTTCCAGAGTGTTCTGACTCCACACACACTATTATTTATGCTCAGATGAGCAGGTCTATGATTAGATTAGATTACAGTGTGGAAACAGGCCCTTTGGCCCAACAAGTCCACACCGACCCGCCGAAGCGAAACCCACCCATACCCCTACATTTACCCCTTACCTAACACTATGGGCAATTTAGTATGGCCAATTCACCTGACCCTGCACATCTTTGGACTGTGGGAGGAAACCGGAGCACCCGGAGGAAACCCACGCAGACACGGGGAGAATGTGCAAACTCCACACAGTCAGTCGCCTGAGGCGGGAATTGAACCCGGGTCTCTGGCGCTGTGAGGCAGCAGTGCTAACCACTGTGCCACCGTGCCGCCCACAATGATATCATTGCAATGATGCTCCAGGGCCGGAAACACTTACACAACAGCTGTCACTGTATCACAGGACCTTTAGTCTTTAAGCAAACTGTTTGGACATGCTTTGGCACACCTTGTAAGGTCGGGACATGATCTATGTTGTACAGCAGCCCCTTGAAAGGGCTGGTTTATAATGAAAGGAACATTATACCATGCAATGCCCAATCTCTGAGGTGGAGCTGCCTTTATGCTGCCTAACCCTTTAAAAACTCAGAATGACCATAAAAATGAGGCTAATTGATGTGGCGGATTTGCAGACTGAAAAGTGTTTGTAAAAGAAATTCCTGTCTTTCAATCTTTTCCTTTTATATTTTCTCTCGTTTGACGAACAGGGTTGGATTTCCTTCCCAAGGCAATAAAAATGGATATGTTTCCTGGTTTACTTGGAGACTACACCTAGTGGGATTCCAGTTGCAAATCAGGAAACTTAGGGTGGAATAAAGATAACTGTCCCTTTAATGAGCTGCTGCAACCACATTGGGCTAAGTGGCCTCCTTCTTTGCCATAATATTTCTGCAATTCTGTGACCGTAGTTTCTGCAGTCCTCAGCCAAAATTGGGCTCAACAAAATTCAAGATTCTGGGACCAGAATGTTGGCGAATTGCTTAACTAGGGCTGTGGGCAGGGCTTTAAACCACATAGTGGGGGGAGTGGGTTCAGTTGCATGGAAAATTACATAAAAAGTTAAGCGGGGAGTGGTCGCAGAGGTGTTGGGATAAGGTATTAGCATGGATAGAGGACCGGCTGACTGGCAAAAAGCAGAGTGTGTGGATAAAGGATAGCAACTGGTGAGTGGTAGGGTTCTGCAGTTGTCGGTGTTGGGACCACAACTATTCCTGTTATATATTTATGATCTGGATGAAGGAACTGAGGGTGTTGTTACTGAGTTTGCAGATAACGTAAAGATGAGTGGCGAGATTGGCTAGGCCACTTTTGGAATATTGTGAGCAATTCTGGTCTCCTTCCTATTGGTAGGATGTTGTGAAACTTCAGCAAAGGTTCAGAAAAGATGTACAAGGATGTTGCCAGAGTTGGAGGATTTGAGCTATCGGGAGAGGCTGAATAGGCTGGGGCTGTTTTCCCTGGAGCGTCGGTGGCTGAGGGGTGACGTTAGAGAGATTTATAAAACCATGAGGGGCCTGGATAGGATAAATAGACAAGGTCTTTTCCCTGAGGTGGGGTGAATCCAGAACTAGAGGGCATAGGTTTAAGGTGAGAGGAGAAAATTTAAAGGGGGCCAAAACGGCAACATTTTCACGCAGAGGATGGTCCGTGTATGGAATGAGGTGCTAGAGGAAGTGGCGGAGGCTGGTACAACTATAACATTTGAAAGACATCTGGATGGGTACATGAATAGGAGGGGTTTAGAGGGATATGGGCCAAATGCTAGTAAGTGGAACCCGACTAGGTTAGGATGTCTGGTTATCACGGACAAGTTTGACCGAAGGGTCTGTTTTGGTGCTATACATCTCCATGATTCTACGACTCTATGACAGGTAGTGCTAAGGAAGCAGAAGGCTGCAGAAGGAGTTGTAGAGGGGCAAAGAAGTGAGAAAATGTGACGATATGCACTTTGGTTGGAAGAACAGAGATGTACATTATTTTCTAAATGGGAAAAGCTTCAGACATCTGAAGCAAAAAGGAACTTGGGATTGTCTTAAGGTTAACATGCAGGTTCAGTTAGCAGTTAGGAAGGCAAATACAATGTTAGCATTTATTTCAAGAGGGCCAGAAGACAAGAGCAGAATGTGTCTGCTGAGGCTGTTATAAGGCTCTGGACAGACCACGTTTAGAATATTGTGAGCTGTTTTGAGCCTTGCATCGAAGGAATTGGAGGGAGTCCAAAGCTGATTTGTAAGAATGATCCCAGGGATGGACAGTTTTTCAGATGAGGAGCAACTGAAGATTCTGAATTTGTACTCGATGGAGTTTAGATGATGAAAGGTGATGCGATTGAAACTCACAGAAAACTGAGAGGCCTGAATAAAGTGGACATCGAGAAGATGTTTCCGTCAGTAGGAGAGACTAGGACCTGAGGGCACCGCCTCATAGTGAAGGGATGAACCTTTCAAACTGAGATGAGGAGGAATTTCTTCAGCCAGAGAGTAGTTAATCTGTGGAACTCATTGGTACAGTGGACTGTGGAGGCCAAGTCATTGAGTGCATTTAAGATAAACAATAGGCAGGTTCTTTCTTGGTAAGGGGATCAAGGGTTATGGGGAGAAGGCACGAGAATGATGTTGAGAAACATATCAGCCATTAGCGAATGTCTGAACAGACTCAATGGGCTGAGTGGTCTAAATCTGTTCTTATATCTTATGGTCTTCAGTTCAGGAAAAGAATCATATTGGGTTCAAAATGTTCATTTTTGTTTCTCTGTCCCCGGAAGCTGCTGGATTGGCTGGAACTCTCCACAATTTTCTGTATTTATTTAAAATGGAGGTGGAAGTTCTTACCATCACATTCGACTGCCAACTGTATTGCTATCCCACTTAATTTAAGCAAAAGAAAAATCTAGCCTCTGATATGTGAATTGTATGGTTTCATATTAGAATAAGACTTCTATGCTGTGTGTGTGTCTGTGTGTGCATGTTCGCACCTCTATGCATGTGCCTGTGTGTGTGTTCCTATGCAATTGTGTGTGCATGTGCCTGTCTCGTGCCTGCTGGTTTCATATCTTTTTGATGTAAAATTATTTTCTCATTTTACATAGTGAACACCCAACCGAGAATCAAATTTTACATTGCTATTATTGCAAATAACATTCCATTACACAGTAGGCTTTTAGCACCATAAAAAGCAAACAGTGTGAAGACTTCAGGTTTCTAAGTAAAAGATCACTGATGCCAGAATGTTCAACTTAACAGCATTTTACTTAAAGACACAAAGATTGTTTTGATTGAAATGTACTGTTTGTTTTGGGCAAGTTTGCTGAATTTGAAATGAAACATGATGGATTCGACTAATTGACAAATGTAAAAATTTAATAATTGACACACCTCATAAATTTAACAGATGGAGAAAATTATTCAAGTCAAACTATAGACTAATCACAGATCAAGGCAGAATTTCACATTTGTTCTTTCAGTGTTTCCAAACAGACGGCGCAATGATGATTTACTCTGCCATCCAAACACGGTTTTAAATTCCTAGCTTTAATTCCTACGTTTAAAAGGTATAAAAACAATTTATAGTGCAATATATAGAGGCTCTACTCCCATAGGGCAGAGTTGATGGGCCAAATGGACTATATTTGTTATGACATCTCATGGTCTATTTAAGATGATCTGGGTCTCCAAAATGGTGGTATCAATGCACAGATTATGCAGTTGACAAGTTTAAACTCACCCTGAGTTGAAGGGGGGTTGAGAAGTAACCTACAGAGGTTTATAAAATCATTAGGGGCATGGATAAGATAAATAGGTGAGGTATTTTTCCTCGGGTGGAGGGGTCCAGAACTAGAGGGCATAGGGTTATGGTGATAGGTGAAAGATACAAAAGCGACCTAAGCGGCAACTTTTTCATGCAGAGGGAGTGTGTGTGTATGGAATGAGCTGCCAGAGGAGGTTGTGGAGACAGGTATAGTTGTAGTATTTAAAAGGCATTTGGATGGGTATATGAATAGGAAGGGTTGAAAGGGTTATGGGACAAGTGCTGGAAATGGGATTAGATTAGGTTGGGATATCTGGTTGGCATGAACGAGTTGGACCGAAGGGTCTGCTTCCGTGCTGTACATCTCTATGACTCTAAGAATTGTCTATCTGCCATCTGCTATATTGATATGTCTAAGATGCTACACCTTTGATGTTATGGGTTTTTTTTTCATTTCCAGCACTCATTAGTCTTTCTGTCTGTGCAGAACACCCTCCCATATGTCCACATCTCAAATGCCTTCAGTTTATCAATCATCTACTTGTTCATGCCTCTGAGGTATATAACTTTTGATGACAAAATGTTGCACCTCAACATTCTTTTCCTGCGTTTCAAGTTCAGTTTCTTTCGACGTTAACACATTAGCACGAGGGGAAGTAGCTCATGGGAATATGATTAGTATTGCAAAATGAAGGATGTCTCAAAGCTCTTTAGAGCCGATGCACCTATTGAAGTGTTGTAATGTAGGAACTGTTACAGTCAGTTTGCACATAGCAAGCTCCCATAAACCGCAATGTCATAATGACCAGAAAATCTCCCTTTTCCCTGATGTTGATTGAGGGATGAATCAGCCAAGGGATAATTCGGCCGAGGGGTGGATTAGTGGCTCAGTGGTTAGCATTGCTGCCTCATAGGGTGAGAGACCTGGATCGATTCCACCCTCAGACAACTGTCTGTGTGGAGTTTGCACATTCTCTCCTTGTTTGCATGGATTTCCTCCGGAAGCTCTGGTTTGTTCCCACAGTCCAAAGATGCGCAGTTAGGATAGATTGGCCATGCTAACTTGCCCACAGTGTCTAGGGAAGCGCAGGCTAGGTGAATTAGCCATTGGGAAATACAGGGTCACAGGGATAGGGTAAGGTGGTGGGACTGGGTGGGATGCTCTTCAGAGTGTCAGTGTGGACTCGATGAGCTGGAGCACCTGCGTCCACACTGTAGAGATTCTGTGTACTCCACTGCTCTTCTTCAAAGTAGTCTGATGGAATGATTTACATCCACCAGAGAGAGCAAGCATATTCAGTTCATATTGCTCTCCTGTTCTCTTTGTCCCACACTGGACTGTGCAAGCCGACTTCTTGTTGCTCAACTCGAGGAATGGGACTCAATCATATCCCTGTGATTCAGGCAAGAGTGCGAGCAACTGATCCACAACTAATAGTGTAATATTATTTAGAAAATGATTTGGATACAACCAGACTACACATACAAATTCTTGAAGGGGAAGACTGATGGAAACGTAGGAGAGTGAAACAGAGCTAAAAATGGATAGCAGGCATAATAACTAAAGACATAACAACAATACTGGACTACCTTTTGAAATATAAACACATGTTATAAACACAGAGAATGCTGGCAAAACTCAGCAGTTCGAAAAAAGCTCATATCCGATTGGACACATTAATTCTGTTTTATTTTCCACAGATACCACCAGGAGTTTTCCCAGCACTATCTGTGTTTGTTTCAGATCTCCAGCATCTGCAGTATTTTGCTTTTATGAAATGTGCATGTGGTTGATGTCATGGAATGTCAACTGCAGCACAGGGCAGATCGAGGTGGCGATCTGTGGCAGTCATCCCTCTGGGAGGAAGGTGAAACAAAATGAAAAGAAAACAAAAGTCAACACATCTGAAATATCAATTCTCACTTTCTATGCATTCTGCTTATTCTAGACCCATTTAATTGCTTACCACTATCGCCAGATGTTGATGTTACTGCATTAGTTGGTGAGCTCTCTGTCTTCACTTTTCCGTTTTCAAACATGTAATTTTCGACCTGCTGCAGCTGCCAGTTCAGGCCGAGTAGATGCATTGCTGATTAAAGAGAAAGTGCATATCAAAATCAGAAAGGTCAAGGCTCCAGCGATATTTCAAAGCTAAACAATTACTTGATGAAATCAGCATTGCGTGACATCTTTGTGGAATTTTCTGCCCAGGATGTAAAGCTCAGAGATCAAGTCTCCCAAATGCGTAACAAACCTACATCTGAGGTGCAGATTTCTAGGCAATCATTGAGAAGATACTTAACATTCGATACCCCCAACATTTCAAGAATAATTTCTTCAAATTGGTGCTTTTTAAAATTAAGTACACCATTAAGAAATTGAAATATTTTTAACATATTTCTGTTGAAGCCAAAATGGTAAATACTACACAGCATCACTTTGAGATGGCATGCTGGCTCAATGGTTAGCACTGCTGCCTCACAGCACCATGGACCTGGGTTTGATTCCAGCCTTGGGCGACTGTCTGTGTGGAGTTTGCATGTTCTCCCCATGTCTGCTTGGGTTTCCTCTGGCTTTTTTTCCACAGTCCAAAGATATGTAAGTTAGGTGAATTGGCCATGCTAAATTGCCATAGTGTTCAAGGATGTGTTAGTTTGAGGTAAATATAGACTAATTGGGGAGGGGAGTGGGTTTGGCTAGGTACTCTTTGGAGGGTTGGTCTGGACTTGTTGGGCCGAAAGGTCTGTTTCCACACAGTAGGAATTTGAAGAGACAATTTTATTCTTGTTACAATACCCTAATGACTTACCCACACTTTTTCTCTGCCATCTTCCCTGAGCAGGAAGCTGGAAATTGCTGGGGTCAGATTTTCAAAACAAGAGGGAAAACACCATTCTCAAGGGTGCCTTGGGCATGATAGCCTTTACACAAGTGGAGGTCACCACCTGGAGTGTTGTAAAGGGTGTTTGAGGCCAGGACTCAAATGCTGTTCTGACCACCTGACGTGGAGGTGAATTCCAAACCATGGCACTGAGCCCTTCCAAAACATAGGGGTTGCCTGTCTGATGCTAATGGCAAATGCGTGGTGGTGGCCATGTTGGAGGCTGCCATTAACTTGCCAAGAGAGCCAGTAGCTCCTGGAAGGAGCTGGCAGTGTGAGGCAAGGTGAAAGGGCTCTTGCAAGATAAATAAAATTCCAGAGTTAGCCCTGCTGCTTAGATCAATGAAAATACACATTCAGCATGATGACAAATAAACTTTCCTTGGCCCTACAGTGATCTTGACAGCTATGAATTAAGACAACACAGGTTTTCCAGAATCAAAGTTTAAGAGTCCAATTTTGCACTTGACAGCCCCTTGAGAAGCTTCTTATGGGCCATTACAGGTTTTCCATTCTCCCTCCGATCAGACCTGAGAAAATTACAAACTGTTCCAGAAGAGACAGGATCTCAAACAAGATTTAATCATTTCCAACTTGTGCTATAGTGTCCTTATGGATATAGGATTGTAATGAGCTTGTTTGAACACACTGGCCAATGGAAATAGAATCCAAAGTGATCTAATTTGCAGCAAGCCCTGAAATTTAATCCTCTTTCTTTTTAAGTATGACTTATTCGGACCAGCACTGAAGCAATAAAGAGTAATTGACTATGCAGAAATGGGAAGAAGTGTACTTGGCATACAGCCATACTGGGCTGAACAAAAAATGGATTTCAGTGGTGGATATGTTCATTGCTTTATTATTAAAACATTCGTAGGATCATAAGACTGCTTTGGATGAAGCAAGTCTGGAGCACATTTGATCTGATTTTACCAGAATATTAGCTTTTTTCCCATAACAAGCACAATGCTGTTCTGCACTGAGTCCTGGCCTCAAACAGCCTTTACAACAGCCCACTCCAGGTGGTGACCTCCACTTGCATAAAGGCTATCATGCCCAAGGCACCCTTGAGAATGGTGTTTTCCCTCTTGTTGTCTCAAAGGCAAATATCAGCCACCTTTCAACTTATTCCCAACCACAAAAATCCCAATTATAGACATGTCTGTGTTACAGAAAAGACAAAAAAAACCGCTCATTATATTTCAGTCTGGCTAAAAAAAACATCATGGGGACGGTGAAAAAGAAGAAATGAATCAATCACATCCTACTGTCTGCAAAAGATGGGTAATGCTCAGACACAGTAAAATCACCAAATGGCTCATCGCCAAGTGATCTTCAGCCAAGTCATTTGCATGTTGATGACAGATAAACGCTGCACCTGATGAAAAGACTTAATATCAAGCACAAAAGGGTCAAATTAATTTAATGCTAAATGACACACTAGGTTGCTGATTTCTTCTTTTTTTGTTGTTGTGCAATAGTCTGTGTGCATATTTGGAAGTCATGAATAACTAACATACGGTTACAGGTTTACTTTCATGTCCCATATTAAATCTGACAGGATTTCACACAAAGCGCAACGTGTGCCTTATAAAGCTTTGAGCAAAGCAGGAAGCAAGGCTTTCAAAATACTCGGAATACTATAATCAAAACAAGAAATGAAGATGAAGCACGCAGAAGGGAAGATGCATAGTCATGTTCACCCCTTCTGGAGTTTCTGTTTGATTATGTACGCATAATTCTCCATAAATTAGCCTTTATCTCAAACCTCCCGCTGAGTTCATATGCTTCCTGACTGATAGCTAGTGAATTGCGGAGTAAGTTTTCAGACTATTATTGCCTGTTGTGCTGCTTCCAATAACAGGGCCCTTGTACTAACCAAATAAGTTTGTGCTCCAAGTCTCAAGGATTTTTAAAAATTGCAGTGCATTGTGGGTTCATCTTGACTACATTGTCCTCACAAAATGTAGCTCAAAAGATTTTCAATTTTCTTTGAATGAATAAATCTTTACCATGCCCTTATTGTACCCTATGGAAATTTAAATTCAGAGAAACACTGGAAATCTTTAAGTGAGTCCAGAGAATAAGAGGTAAAAGATGAAGATTAATAGCTGTCAGCTCAATCTTGATGATTGTTATTAATGCTGCATTATCAATTAGTGCAGTCAGGAATAAAAGAAACAAAAACGCTCAGCTGCAATGGGAAGAAAACCTTCTTAACCCAAGGCCTGCGCATTTACCAACTCCCTCGTGTCCCAGGAGTACCGTGCAAATTCAGTTATCCAATTCAGTTAATCAGCGTCATTCTCAAGTTTTGCTTGAACAAGTGGCAACGCTTTAAAAAGTCATTCTGCACAAGAAGCAATCAAGACGTTTCACAAAGTAGCAACTTTGCACTTTCAACTATCGTTGACTCTCCCTCCTCACTGGAAGTCCCAATGGCTTGCTCCTCATTCCAGGCAGACAGGGGACACAAGGGCTTTGCACTCCCTTATAAGGTATCCACGTATCCTTCTTTGCATGGAAAATGTCTTTGGGAGGAGAATGGCCTCTTTATAGCTGACGTACGCTGAGATTTTAACTTTTGACAGAAGGTGGTTTTAACACCCAGATGTACAAGCCTGCTGCTCATGAACTTATCACTCCCTTATTGATGTTAGGCCACAGGAACAAACCTCTGCAGCTTTTTCTCTGGGCGCTCAGACAAAGCATACACTTTGCAGAGTAGACATTAGTAAGAAGATATAGTTAAAAAAATCACTGGGCACAGATTAACTGACAGAAAACATTGTAAAGGAGCCTCTACTCCATTTCTAACTATGCAGCACTCATGATTTTTCTGTACATTTTAGAGAGGGCGACTGAGGCTGGCTGTGGTAATATAGCTGATGACTGTAGTGCACAAAGAGTAGACTACAGCTTTACTGTGCAGATCGGAATCCAACAGGCATTAAAATGCCATGATGAACACTCAAGATGCAGTATCCTTCCAGTTTATTGAAAAAGTTAAAAATAAAGGACATGCATTTAAGTAATGTCATTCAATCTGGGTGTCCCAAAGAACTGCCAATATTTTTAAATTGTAAGATGAGAATTGACAAGTGGTAAGATGTGTGAGTGTGGGGAAGTATTGTGTACATTGCTGAAATTTAAAAGCATTTGCAAGTTCCTGGGAAGTCAGGTCCAAAATTCGAAGTGCAGGCTTTCATTGGGCTAAGTTTATATTATAGTCCGTGCGAATTACAAATGATATATTGTAGAAGAGAGATCAACACAGCTTGCGCTCACTGTCCTGGGGTAGCATAAAGGTAGGATCCAACAAAAATAAAAAATTCTTATGGTGCAGAAGGAAGCCACTCAGTTCATTGTGTCTGCAATTGGTCTCCAAATGAGTATTTGAACTAAATGCCATTCTTCTGCCTTTTCCTTCTAACACTGCAGATTATTTCTGTTCAAATAATCACTCAATACTTTCTTGGATGCCTTAATTAATTCTGCGTCTTCCACACTTCCAGATATGAACCATTCATTGCATGGAAAAGTCTTGTCTCACTTCTAATTTGATTCATCAGCGATTAGTTGCAATTTGTGTCCTCTTGTTCTTGTTCCTTCTCTGCATGGGAACAGTTTTGACCTCTTTTCTTCCAGACACTCCATGATTTTGAAAATCTCAATCAATTTCCTCTTCGACATCTCTATTCCAAGTGCAAACGTTTCAATGCATTTCTGTAAGGAAGTCTCTCATCTCTGGAACTATGCTGGTAAACCTCTTATGTACTCATTGCAATGTGTTAGCATCCTTTCTGAAGCGGTCCCCGGAACTGTATACAATATTCTAGGTGAGGATTAAACAGCATAAGTTCAGCATAACCTTCTTGTTTATTTTATGCTCCAATTAATGAAGTCGAGGATACTATATGCTTCACTTACTGCTCCCTCCATAAGTTCATGACTTATGCACATAGACAGTCAAGCCTCTCTGCTTTGGCACATTTTTAGCACAGACCCCGTCATTGTTTATTTTCTCTCTGTGTTCTTTTCACCAAAATATATCACCTCACACTCCTTTGTATTCTGTCATATGCCACTTGTCTGCCCTTTTCACCAAGTTGTCAATGTCCTTTCAAAGTTCTACACTATCCTCCTCACAAGTTACAATGCTAGTGATGAAACAGTCAACGATGCTGGTAACTTTGTATCAAAGGACAGCTGAGATTGTTTTCCACTGATTTACTGACAATGCCATATTCCCAAATTTCGCTATGATCGAAATGACAATCCAACAACCGCTCGTTGGCAGATTTCCCATTAATTTGGAATCTTTCTCATCTAGAGGTCTCCAGGATGATCTGCTAAATTTCAGGATATTGGAATGAGATGTCTGCTTCTCAACTGCCTTTTTCTAACCATATCTGCCCAGTTGTCCTTGCAACAAATCTTGTTCCCATGTCACTCCTGCTGCTTGGCGCTTGCTTCCAATAAACCACACCTTGGCCTTCACCATGATGATGATAATGGCCTGAAACTACAAGTCCTGCTGCTAACAAGGTGTTTCCCATTTTCATGGGGGTAGGAGTGCATTCAGACTGGGATTTGGGTATGCACATTTTAAAGAGATAGTTGGGCATTTAATTCACCAGCTGCCTCCATTGAATTGGAATTTCTCATTCCAGTAACGTTGAAAATGAAGTGTACACATTAGCCCTGCTCACAGCAGGTCTGAATTCTGTGCTTTTCGTTGGATGAGCATGGCACCCCCTTGAAGCGAATGGTGTACTTTTATGGATATGGTCCTGGGACACATTTTTGGGAGGGTGGGTTTCAGCCAAACATTGGTGCTTGGGAGGGGGGGCATGCCAGATGAACTCTGAAATTTTCAATGATTTTGCTTAAAGGGTACATAAAAACTGTTGAGCTATCAAGCTGTTAAAGATATGCCATGTCTGACAAGAAGTGTCAAAGCTACCAATTAATGTCAAAGCTGTCAAGACATATCAACATTTATCCAATGTGTTTTAATGAATGACAGAACATTCCCCATTAACGTGCAGTCTCCAGATAGAACTTAAAGTAATAAATGAAGCTGCAAAAGGTGAAGGGTAAAATGGGGATTGAAATGAGTTGACGCTAAGTTGGCATGATGGTTCATAATGAAGGGCTCATGCCTGAAATGTTGACTCTCCTGCTCCTCGGATGCTGCTTGACCTGCTGTGCTTTTCCAGCACCACACGTTTTGACTCTGACTCTCCAGCACCTACAGTCCTCACTTTCTCCTATGCTGGTTCATGGGGATGGGTAAAGGGCAAGAGTTGGCACAGAGAGCTTGAGGTGACTGGAACAATTAGGAAGGTTATGGGTGGCATGTGCAGGCATGAATGATATATGGGTGAACAAGGGGATGCTGGGGCACTCGTCAGTGTGGACTCGATGGGCGGAATGGCCTGCTTCTATATTGTTAGGCTTCTTTGTGAGAGCTGGGGAAATGTTTACATTTTAATCTTTTATTTAAATTTTTGGACTCAGTGCTACAGCCACAGAATCACATGGGTGTTGTAGTGCAGGAGGCCTAACAGCCCATTGTGTCTGCAGCAGCTCTCATGAACATCATGATTTAGTGTCATTCTCCTGCCTTTTTCCCATAACCCCGACTGCAGTTTCCATTTAATTTATCATCCAATGTCCTCTCCAATGCCTCACTTTATCTTGCCTCCACTACACTTGCAGAAAGTGCATTCCAGGTCGGAGCCACATTGTGTGAAAACATTCTCTCTCAAATTATGTTTGCTTTCTTCGTAAATTACTTTAAATCGATGTCCCTTTGTTCTTGGTTCTTTCACAAGCAGGAATAGTTTCTCCATCTCGACTCAATCCAGCCCCTTCATGCATTTGAAAACTTCAAACAGATCTCCTCTTAAGCTTCATCGCTCCATTGAGAACAGTCTGAATTCTTCAATCTACCGTTATAACTGAAGTTTCTGCTTCCTCGAACCATTCTTGTATATCTCTTCTGGACTCTCTCCAATGCACTCACATTCCTTTGATAGTGTGGCACCCAGCAATGTGTACAGAACTCCAGCTGTAGTCTAACAAGTACCTTAAAGAAGTTATCGAATCATACAGCATGGAAACAGACCTTTAGGTCCAACTAGTCCATGCCGACTATGGTCCCAAACCAAACTAGAGCGACTTGCCTGAGTTTTACTCTTGTACTCTATGTCCCTACTAATAAAGTCCGTGTTACTGTATGCTTTATTAACTTCTCTTTCTGTGTCCAACCACCTTAAATGATTTGTATAGTGTTGATGTGAAAATCAGATTAGCCATGATCTTACAGAATAGCCGAGCAGGCTTCAGGAGCCGTGTACAGGTCGTTCTTCTATAATGTGCGTTTTGTTAATGCAAATTCACTATGATACGATTAACAAATTGGGGACACAGTTTCTAAAGTGTAAAGTTTTAAAGCGTGTATTGGTTGTAATGCAATTCCAGCCCCTTTGGTTTAAATGGTGCTGCTGTTATGTGATTTTCTTATAATACAGGATTGAGCGAGAACTGAACTACCTTGTTACAGCAGGAACTGACTGTACTCTCATTCTTTGTTTATGTCCTAATGTTCTTCCCACCAAATTGCATCAACTCACACTTCTCAGCATTGAACTTCATCTGTCATTTATCTACCGACTCCACCAACGTCTACATCCACTTGGAAGTTCTACACAGTCATCTTTACAGATTACAATGGTTCCAACTTTTGCATAATCCGTAAACTGTGAAATTGTCCCTGCACACCAAAACCTTGAACATAAATATATATTAGAAAAAGCAAGGGCCCCAATATCGACCCCTGGGGAACTCCACTAAAAACCCTCCTTCAGCCCGAAAAATACTACCTACTTCCTGTCGCTCAGTCAATTCTGTATCCTTGTTCAGACTGACCCTTGTGTTCCATATTGTATTCAATTTAAAGCCCTGCTCTGTTCTTGACTTAGTGATGTTGCAATTCCAGAGTGTGGCAGTGCAGCTCTGAGGAAATTCCCAGGCAGATGCATACTTTACAAATCATTAAGTGCGATCACTGCAATAAGTTATCTTTTAACTCATTGAAAAGAAATGACACCGTATTAGTGATATAACGTCAAATATTCCAGTGCACTGGACTCTCAGAACATACAGCATAGTGCATCTTCTGGATGGTTGCAGTTTTCAAACCAATGGCCTGTAGCATTAAGCAGTGCTGAATTTGCCCATAATATATTGTGTGAAGTTCCAGTAGATGGAACCTCCTGCAAAGGTTTGATGAAGCACTGCAGCCAAAGTCCACATAGACAGCGACAAACCATAATCATCAAACATTGCATCTCTTTGGATGAGTGGCTGGAGGCCAGAAAGGAAGAAGAATTGACTCAATAATAAATGCTAATACAATTTATTTTGTCATATATCGTATATACTCATGTAAAAGTCAATTTTTTAGACTATTTTTTAAAGTTAAATTATGGGGTCAACTATGACATGGATTCTACTTTTGAGGGGGATGAAATTCATCCTACAGTCCTAAATATCTTATCAATGATCTCTAAACAAATTAAAAAAAAACAGTGAATTATGGTATGCTGAGCTGCACACAAAGGGACTTTGACCTGATGCATCTTAAACCTTCGTGTCAAATTGGTGTGAATTGCACATCAATTTATGGGCGGCATGGTGGCAAGCACTGCTGCCTCACAGCACCAGAGACCCGGGTTCAATTCCCGCCTCAGGCGACTGACGGGGTGGAGTTTGCACGTTCTCCCTGTGGCTGCGTGGGTTTCCTTTGGGTGCTCCGGTTTCCTCCCACAGTCCAAAAATGTGCAAAATTGCCCGTAGAGTTGGTTGAAGGGGTAAATGTAGGGCAATGGGTCTGGGTGGGTTGCGCTTTGGCAAGTCGGTGTGGACTTGTTGGGCCGAAGGGCCTGTTTCCACACTGTAAGTAATCTAAAAAAACATGTAACAGCACGAGAAAACAATTAATTTACTCACCATTACATTGATGCACAAGGTAATACCTTGACTCACAAATATTGATCTGTTATCTGTAAAGAACTAGAGTCAATTTTTACATGAGTTCTATGGAAAATTCCAGGTTTGTTGGGCAAAAATAGGGGTCAACTTTTACACAGGTTCAACTTTTACTCGAGTATATATGGTAATATAGGAAGCGAGGTGCCAACACAGCTAAGGATGCCAAGATGTAAGTATGTTCAAAATTCAAACAGTCCCTAACATGTGATGGTGTCTCCTTAGAAATAAATAATGGTTCGATGTCTGACACTAAGTTGCTCGAAGCAGATTCAGCTGGGTTACACTTCTGGGTAATAAAATGATGTTTTTATGCTAATGAAAATTATTTGACAAATGTCAAAAATAGAAATGTCACATAAACTCAATGAACATAATGAAAAGTTTATACTCCACCAATTACTGTGCCAACATAGATACAAAAGTACCTAGTTACAAATTCTTAGAAAACAGAGAAATAAAATGTCCAGCATTACAGAAATAAAAGTTCAGTACAGCGGTCTGCGCTGGCACCAAGCTACCACACTGGGCCCTGGCTCCACATTGGGCCAACGACACGCCATGCTGGAAGGCTACTGCAGGGTCCAGAAAGTTGCCACACCATGCCAGGAGGCCCAAGATGGCATAAATGGCAGAAGATGAGATACTGAAGATCTACAATGCAAGTGCTAGTTGTGCTTGATGGAACTGATCCATTTAAAGAATGAAGAAGTGATCAGCTGAGTACACTAATGCAGAGATAATGGACTGCAGATTGTAAATTGCTGGCACGCTGTCACAGCCAAACCTTAAACTGCACTCCTGTTGCACTCTCAGAACTGTAACTTGCAAATTGAAGATTTAGTGTTGTGTTCTGATGGCCGATTTGTATCCTGGTTCTTTCAGGGATTGAGCTGGACCCACCTCGGCTGCAACTTACAAAAGAATTTTCACACTGAAGCAGCAAGTTGATGCAAGCAGCATGTTTAGCAAAAAAGCTCCCTGATGTGAGCCTGACTAAACAGCTGAGTTATGGTCCCTCTGGCTGCTTGCTGCTTTCCCAGCCAGTAGGGCTGGCTGGCATAATCTAGCCCAGTGAGAAACCAGAGAATGACGAGAACGAGGGTAGGTCCGATCAAGGACAGTAGTGGGAGACTGTGTATTGAGTCGGAAGAGATAGGAGAGGTCTTGAATGAGTACTTTTCTTCAGTATTTACGAACGAGAGGGACCGTATTGGAGAAGAGGAGAGTGTGAAATGGACTGGTAAGCTAGAAGAGATACCTGTTAGGAAGGAAGATGTGTTGGACATTTTGAACAACTTGAGGAAAGTCCCCCGGGCCTGACGGGATATATCCTAGGATTATGTGGGAAGCAAGAGAGGAAATTGCAGTACCGTTGGCAATGATCTTCTCGTCTTCACTGGCAACGGGGGTGGTACCAGGGGACTGGAGAGTAGCGAATGTTGTGCCCCTGTTCAAAAAAGGGAATAGGGATAACCCCGGGAATTACAGGCCTGTTAGTCTTACTTCTGTGGTAGGCAAAGTAATGGAAAGGGTACTGAGGGATAGGATTTATGAGTATCTGGAAAGACACTGCTTGATTAGGGACAGCCAGCACAGATTTGTGAAGGGTAGGTCTTGCCTTACAAGTCATATTGAATTCTTCGAGGAGGTGACCAAGCATGTAGATGAGGGTAGAGCAGTGGATGTAGTAAACATGGATTTTAGTAAGGCATTTGATAAAGTTCCCCATGGTAGGCTTATGCGGAAAGACAGGAGGCATGGGATAGAGGGAAATTTGGCCAATTGGATAGAAAACTGGCTAACCAGTCGAAGGCAGAGAGTGGTGGTAGATGGTAAATATTCAGCCTGGAGCCCAGTTACAAGTGGAGTTCCGCAGGGATCAGTTCTGGGTCCTCTGCTGTTTGTAATTTTTATTAATGACTTAGATGAGGGAGTCGAAGGATGGGTCAGTAAATTTGCAGATGATACGAAGATAGGTGGAGTTGTGGACAGTGAGGAGGGCTGTTGTCGGCTGCAAAGGGACTTAGATATGATGCAGAGCTGGGCTGAGGAGTGGCAGATGGAGTTCAACCCTGCCAAGTGTGAGGTTGTCCATTTTGGAAGAACAAATAAGAATGCGGAATACAGGGTTAATGGTAGGGTTCTTAGTCAGGTGGAGGAACAGAGGGATCTTGGGGTCTATGTACATAGATCTTTGAAGGTTGCCACTCAGGTGGATAGAGTTTGTAAGAAGGCCCATGGAGTATTATCGTTCATTAGCAGAGGGATTGAATTCAAGAATCGTGAAGTGATGTTGCAGCTGTACAGGACTTTGGTTAGGCCACAGTTGAAGTACTGTGTGCAGTATCTTTACCCAGAGAGTGTTGGGGCATGGAATGCGCTGCCCGTGGGAGTGGTAGAGTCGGGATCATTGGCGACCTTTAAGCGGCATTTGGGTAGGTACATGGATGGGTACTTAATCTAGGTTAGAAGTTCGGCACAACATCGTGGGCCGAAGGGCCTGTTCTGTGCTGTATTGTTCTATGTTCTATGTTCTATGAGGGTGGAATGCAAATCGGGGACGGCTGGTTTGAGTTAGAAGTTAAAGCTGCTACAAAAATTTGTAATTGTCTTGGTCTACATTGTATTTCAATAGGGAAATGAACCAACAAGCCTTCTGTTTTAATTCTGAGGTTTACACGATTATTATATTTTGAGATTATATCTTTAAATTCAGGGTAAAATAAAGGGGATTGTGTAACCTCAGCTGAAATCTGCCTGACAGTAAGCCTTGATTATTTGATTGTTAAGAGATAAAAGGAAAGCTTGAATTGCTTTCCTGGGAAGAAGGTTAAAGGTTTTTATGATTGGAGACAAAGGCAGCAACCTGAGTATTAAGAGTGGAAACTACGAGACTCCATGGTCTCATAAAAGTGTTAAGAATGTCATGTTGTTAATTGAAATCTAGGCATTTTGTTCCAAGATGAAAGGCATTTGGACATTCAAGGATAGCTCATTAACAATTCTACTGTGATACAAGACCCATGTGATTCGCATTGCTAAGGGGTAGGAGGCAGAAGTAGTGCAGAAATGAGGGTAGAGGCATTCCTTCAAAATCTCTGAATATCAAGAGTTGCTTTGCTTGGACTAAAGCACGAGTCTCAAGGAAAGGAAAAAATCAACTAGGCAAAAGTGAGGACTGCAAATGCTGGAAACCAGAGTTTAGATCAGAGTTTTGCTGGAAAAGTACAGCAGGTCTGATGAAGGGCTTTTGCCCGAAACATCGATTTTCCTGCTCCTCGGATGCTGCTGTGCTTTTCCACTCTGATCTAAACTCAAGGAAAGGCAAGTCTCACTGTGAAAACCAGTTTACATGTTATAAGTCTGCGAAGAGAAAACAATGGGAATAAATCCTGAGAACCTAAGAATTGGATTAATTCTGAAACAAAAATGAATGTCTGCCTTGAGTACAGAGTCGAAAAGTGTAGTGCTGGAAAAGCGCAGCAGGTCAAGCTGCAGCCGAGGAGCAGGAGAGTCGAAGTTTCGGGCATAAGTTCTTCATCAGGAACGTGGAGTGGGATGGGGCCTGAGTGATAAATAGGGGGGTGGTGTGGGGCTGGGGGAAAGGTAGGTGGGATGGGAATAGGTGGGTGCAGGTAGGAGGTGATTGAAATAGTTTGGTGGAGCAGAAAGGTGGGAAGGAAGATGGATAGGGAGGACAGGTCAAGAGGGCCAAGCTGAGTTGGAGGGTTGGATCTGGGATGGGGTGGGATGTGGAGAGATTTGGCAACTGGCGAAGTCAATGTTGACACCACGTGATTGGAGGGTCCCAAGGCAGAAGATAAGGTATTCGTCCTCCAGTTGCGGGTGGCTTTGATTTGGTGGTGGAGGAGGCCCAGGATTTACATGTCCTTGTGGAGAGCAGGAGGGGGAGATGAAGTGGTTGGCAACCCTCCAACTCAGCACTACCCTCTTGAACTGTCCATCTTCCTTCCTACATATCGGCTCCACCCTCCCCTCCGCCCTATCACAATCACCTCCTACCTGCATCGACCTTTTCCCCACTCCCTCTACTTTTCTCTCAGCCTCCTTCCCCCTCCAAAAGCATGATGAAGGGTTTACACCCGAAATGTTGACTCTCCCGCTCCTCGGATGCTGCCTGACCTGCTGTGATTTTCCAGCACCGCCCTTTTCGACTCTGACTCTCCAGCATCTATTCCTAAAGTAAAGTATACCTGTGAAGTGTGTTTTTCATTTGGGCTAAAAATAAGGAGGGATGGCATTCTGTTTTGTTGTAGCACATATACGTTGTCCATAACGTCAGTTATGCTTTTCGTCTGTTGTTACAGTAAACGCCTTAAACATAAAAAGTTTGAAATAGTCTTTCAACTACTAATTCAGAGTTCATATTTCTTCTTTAGTTATCAGTCTCTAATGGGGATTGTTAACATTCCACTCCAATGAGGTGGTCAATGGTAGCAGTCTCACCCTTAAGTTGGAAGATTGGATTGTTCAAGTCCGAGAGACTTGAACATAACTTCAGTTCTCATTCCAGGACTGAGGGACTGGCACACCATTCGAGCTGTTGACTTTTGGATGAAACTGAAACCAAGACAGCATCTGCCCTCAGGTGAAGGCAAAAAAAAGTAAAGAGCATTCTTTATCAAGCCCTGGTCAAGATTTATAGTTACACAACATGACTGAAACAGGTCATCTGGCTGTAAGCAATTTACTCTATGTTGGAGTTTGCTGTTTGCAAACTGGCTGCAACATTTCCTACTTTACAACTGGGACGACACCTCCAAAATATCTTAGAGATCTGTAATGCTGTTATTCAATTTTACTAATTTACGAGTTTTCTTTTTAACATGCTCCAGTTTTAACAAAATTTCACATGTTGGACCCCAACAAACTTTCACTGCACAACTTGGTTCTAAGGCAGAAGGTTAAAAAAAATCCATCCCTGTATCGGATGGCCTTGAGGATTGAGAAAGGAATTATACAAATGTATGTGTTTTTTTAATTGAACACACTGGAAGCTATGAATCTGTGGGTACCACATAAAGGTAACAAGGGATGTCATGACTGATGCTGCCTTTTGCTGAATCTGTATCTGGATTTTAGGCACAGCATAAAAAGAGGTAGGGTTTGTGGCTTGAGTTTGTCTATATTTGATTGATTATAAAAACACATCAAAAGTAATAATAATAATATAGCCAATACTAATTAATGCCTTCATATCTTGAGACATAAAGACAGTCCAAAAGACTAAAATTTTTGTTTGCATAACTTTCTGGAAATTTTCCAAACACCGTTTTAAACCAATAAAAATGCTAAACCTAACACTGTGCATACCCACCACTGTCAACCCTGTCCCTTCAACATACAGTACCTTGGCTTTGTACATTACCACCTCATTACTGGTCAGCATACACTGATTTAGGAAGTATTTGAAATGATGGAGAAGATGGGGTGTATGTGTGTGGTGGGCAGGTAGGGAGAAAAAGCTTGATGACAAGAACTATGGTGAAAAAGCCCAACTTTGAAGCAATCTCTGGGTCAAGTAGCAGCATATTTGGGAATAGGTGCAAGGTTCAGACTTTAGAGAGGTAATATATAATTCAGTTCTAGGTGTGAAGCAAGTGTTGTAAGTTCTTTTGATCATGTTCCAATGGAATGCCTGCACTTTGAAGAGTTGGGAACACAAGCACAAGGGGAGCTGGCCGAGAGCCAGTGGTGCACATTCAAATCAGTGTCACATTTTCTGTCATTCCATCGGTACTGTAGCAACTTGGCGACATTACAAATTTCACTCCTCTGATAATAGCAGAGAGCTTTTGTCTCCATAGAATCTCTGGTCTGGACGCAGGCCATTCAGCCCATCAAGTCCATACCGACCCTTTGAAAGGCATTCCACCAAAACCCCACCCCATCCCTTTAGCCAACATGTTCCCCATGGCTAATCCACCTAGCCTACACATCCCTGGCAATTTAGCATTGCCAATCCACCTTGCCTGCACATCTTTTGCCTGTGGGAGGAAACTAGAGCACCCAGAGGAAACCCACACGGGAAGAATGTGTAAACTTTACACTGACAGTCACCCGAGGCTGGATCGAGCCTGGGTTCCTGGTGCTGTGAGGGTGCAGTGCTAACCACTGAGCCACCGTGCTGCCCCCATGTCTTTATATACAAATAATATACAATAGCTTCCATACAAATAATTAACCAATGCTTTCTTGAATGCCTCAACTGAACTGCCTCCACCCAATTCCAGGCAGTGCAGTCCATACCCACTCCTAGGCCTCAGTTCCATGTTTAGCTTTCTGATCAAAACCAGGTGTGACTGGCATGCAGGACGGGAAATCGGGTTGACATTAGGCCACAATTAAGGATCCATTGGAAAATACCCTTACAATCAGTTAAGTGACTCGGGGTATACAGAGGAGTTTGTAGTGGGGTGGGATGGGAGTAAGGATTGGTGGAGAGGATGAGGCAGCCTAATGCTTCGTGTTGGGGGTGGGGAGTGGGGGTGGCAGAAATTTGCTGCAAATGCTTCAGTTTATTTTAAAGTCTTCACTCTTCAAACAAATTAGCCATGCTTCTGAACATTATGTCTCCCTGGTACTGACTGAACTTGCACCATTCAGTTCATTAGCTATCAGCATGAAATTGACTCGGGATGGCTCTGGTAACACAGAATATCTTGAAGAAATTATTCTAATAGGCTACTAATTTCCTGTTATATAATGAGGGTATTAGCAATGCTTCTCAACAATTTCTCAACTTTCCTGAGGGCAACTGACCACTTTGCAGGTGCTGAGGCTTGATGTGATACCTGGCGTCAAGTACTGTTTCTTTATTAAACTGTTGACGCAGATCTGTGCTGCCTTCATGATCTCCTGTACCTGCAGTGATGGGCTTTTTACCTTCAGCAAGGCATTCGTAGCTGATGTGGTGAAACTGAAGCTAGCTTTGATGAGATGAGTGTAACATAGTCCTGAAAGAATCAATCGGCTTTTATGACAGCTCTCAGTACCTACACATATCACAAAAATTGGAGGTGGGGGTGGGGGGAGAGTTTGTGTTTCTCAGCTAACATTAAGCAATTTGCAGAATTGTTAATGGTGCGGAAGGAGACTATTTGGTCCACTGTGCTTGCTCCTGTTTACTTAGCTAGTGCTAATTTTCTGCCTTGACCCTCTATTGCTGCACACCGTTTACAAAGTTTTCTTGAATGTCTCAACTGAACCCGCCTCAACCACACTTTCAAGCAGTGCATTCCAAACCGTAACTACTCGCTGTGTGTTCTGTACGTTTTTTGTACGTTTCAGATCGAAACTGGTGCACACTTCACTCAGCGCATCACAATGCAAGAGGACTCAGTAAGATGGAGATTTTACTATCCACAGTCACATCCTGACACCATGATCCAACCATAAGATTTTGCCTTAAAGGTACACTGCACGCTAGCTGTGAACATAATGCAATGAAGCTGATACCTTGTCCTAAAGAAGCAACCCACTACTGTATTGCCAATGGCTTACACAGCCAAGAGCAGGTACCTGGTATCCACTCAACCCTAAGTTTTTACTCTGCTTCATTCCTCCCAGCATAAACAGAAATTGCAGCTGAAGCTCGCTGTGACTCTAATTACATTTTCCTTCCACTGAAATGTGCATTGAGGAAATAAACCAGTACATAAGTGAAATGATGTTACATAAATATGCCCCAGAAGAGAGTTGAAATAGATGGTTTGTGAGTGCAAATTTCAGCCTCCTCTGGCGAGTCGATCAAACTGACTTAGTCCAGGGGTGCACCTAAAACAAGCAGAAAACACCAAACTCCGATGCCCTTCAGCATGGACTGGACTCAACTGCACACTTACAAGCCAGCTCAGCCCAAATACTGAGCTTATATCAAACTCCATCTACACTGTTGTTTCGCTTGACAACAAAAATGTTTAGTTTCAAATTCAAACGGATTTCTCTTACTAAATGCACAAAATGTCACTGGGCACTGCTATGGACCAACCCAACTCCCTCAAAATACATTAAGAAGATAGCCTGGACACAACTTTTTCTTATGTTTAAAAGCAAGTGTGAGGCAGTGTGTTCCGGACGCAACTTGATTGATCAAACTATCAGGCTTGAGGCAAAACACTGTTTATTCTTACACTACAGTTAGCATACGAACAAAAGAAAGAAGAATTGGCCTAACCTTAACTCTATTGGAAAACTTAATAGTATAATGAATTATTTAACTACTTAACAGCAATTGTTCCAACATAGTAGCATCCCATAAATACACCCTTGGTAAAGGCAAATTCAGTAAAATAGACTGTCTCACATGAAATTCTCCAGTCCAGGAGGAAAGGACATCAAGAGAAAACTCGAGAGAGAGAGAGAGAGAGGGAGAAAACTCAAGTGTTTTGTTGTAGCAGGGAGTGGTGTATAGCAGCTTCCAAACCCCAACAGCTACTGAAAGTTAAAGTAAAATCTTGGTTCTCTGGGAGCTTGACTCCAGCCTTTCATGCTGCTTCTGTTTGAAGTTAAAAAAAAACTCTAAGGCCTCACAAGGTCTTTACATGATTGCCGTGGTTTTGACCATCGTTAACTTTGTCTCAACCTTTCTTAATAGAAAATATGCAAAACAAAATGCACCTCTTAAAGCTATTGCATCTTCACAGCTCAGTGGCAGCACCATTTCCTCAAACTAATGTGTTCAAACTTTACCCTGGGAATTGGTCACATTTTCAAGATTGATGCTTCAGTGCTGCAATGATCTGTGTGCTGCATTGTTGGAAGGTTTACCATGAGAGGTTAACCTGACTGACTCTCTCAGATGCCTGCACACTATGGGGCTGTGCTTCAGGTAGAGCCGGTGGCTCTGAACCCCAGGCTTAAAAGCCAGGAAGGGGCTGAATCCATTTCATCATGCTGATTTCTGGCTGCGGGCAAGGGAGGGGGGGGGGGGGGGGGGGGGGGTAATTTAAACCTTAGATGATTATCTGAAGAGCAGGAACTGTCATAGCAAGAACAGTTGAGGACTCTGGGGCTATGATCGATGGAGTTTGGAAGGATGATGGGGGAGGGGGGATTTCCTTGAAACTTACAGAATACTGCAAGGCCTGGATAGAGTGGACATGGAGATGATGTTTCAATTAGTCGGAGAGAACAGGACTTGAGGGTAAACCTCAGAGTGAAGGGACGACCCTTCAGAACTGAGATGTGAAGGAATTTATTCAGCCAGAAGGTGGCCACTCTGTTGTTCTCATTGCCACTGAAGACTGTGGAGGCCAAGTCATTGAGTGTATTCAAGACAGAGGAAGATAGATAGGTTCTTGATTAGTAAGGGAATCGAGGATTAGAGGGAGAAGACAGTAAAATGGGGTTTCCACACTGTAATGAAATCTAAATCTAAAAAAATCTAATCTAATCTAATAACAGCCATGATTGAATAGCAGGCTTGATGGGCAGAATGGCCTAATTCTGCTCTTATATCTGATGGTCTTACGTGATGGTGCCCTGCCTGACATTTATTTTCCACCAAAACGATTAGATGACCGCAACTCACTGCTGTTAATGGGATTTTGCTATACACAAGCTAATTGCGATGTTCATCAGAACAGCATTCTGACTGAGCATCCAATTGATCCTACCTAAATACACATTTCTATTTCTTTATATGGAAAGAGATGTCCTGAAGTATCCATCCAGTAATTTCTCCAAAATAAAACTGAAAAGGTATAAAAACAAATGAGTATTGGAAAGCAACAAGTGTTATTGGTGTCAATGTTATTGTTGGCAGAGACAATATGGAATTCAACATGTGGGGTCCATAGAGGGGCTCCTCTTCTCCCAATCATGGAGGTACATTGAAAAGCAAGTCCCTTAAAATCTACAAGAATATTTGGATCCCTGCCTTATCCAAGGATATATTAGACATCTCTGAGTGAGAGGTTTTAAACTACACCATATAGCACTAATTACTTATTGAGATCCTTGGTTTGATTGACACACTAGGCCTCTGGGACAGAGAATTTTAAATAACAAAGCCACCGAGATTATGGAAGATTATCCCTTTATGGCTAGCACTGGAAAGGCAGCACTGAGCTGAACCGTTGACAAATGACGGGAGAGGATGACCATTTCTCAGCTATTTGCAGCACATTTAAATTGTACAGGGGCCAATAAGAGCTGACCAAATGTCAAGGGATTTCCTCAGAGCAGCTTCTGCTCTGTTATTGTAAACTATTCAGATGTGTAGTGCACTCTCTGCGCTGCGATGGATTATGGCAGCGACTGATGGAGCTCTGAGGAAATTCCTGGTACGTGGTATTCCCACCATTAACAAACCTCTTTGCTTTGCTTTCAGAAAAACCTGACAGATAGAAGATCCTTTTATTTTGTGGGTCTTAAAACTGTCAGAGCTTTTGATTAATGCGACCTGAGTCCACAGGACCATCAGACATAGGAACACAGTAGGCCATTCAGCCCTTTAAATCTGTTCTACCATTCAATGACTTCATGGTTGATCTGATCATCTTCAACTCCACTTTTCTGCCTTTTGCCCATAACCCTTAATTCCCTTCATAATTAGAAATCTGTCTCTGCCTGAATATACTTGACATCCCTCCGCTGTAAAGAATTCCACAGATTCGTTACTCTGTGAGTGAAACAAATCTTCCTCACTTCTCTCTCGACTGGACAATTTCTTATTCTGAATTATGTACGCTTGTCCTTGAATTGATTTGATTTGATTTACTATTGTCACCACATACCAGGATACAGTGAGAAATATTACTTTGTGTGCTATCCATACTAAACATACCTTACATAAGTACACTGGGTTAATAGAACAGAATGCAGACTCCTGCACACAAAGAAACAACCTCTTAGCATCTACTCTGTCACTCCCCTCCCCCACTCCCAAGAACCCTGCATGGTTCAATAAGGTTTCCTCTCAATCTTCTAAATTCCAATAAGTACAGGTCCATTCGACTCACCTCTCCTCAAAAGACAATCCCTCCAGACATGGGATCAGCCCAGTGAACCTTCTCTGTACTATATCTGAGATCAGAATAGCTTTTCTTAGATAACAAGATCAGGATTCATTTCTTTTGCTTAAATTACAACATTGGTGTCTAACCTCTGCGTAGTGCTGCTAGGACCAGTGAAAACAAATGACCAAGAATAGTGCACAGCGTCTGAGAGTGAAGGGACTGTGGCGAGAATGTATATTTCTTTGTAAGGCTGACAATTCGATAGCTTGTGAGGAACTGCAGCCAGCTGGCAAATGTATTCATCAGGAGAACACAGTGCCAACTTCACACTTTGGGGTTCTGTTGTCCTCCATTTGAAAATGTGAGAGTAATAATAATTTATGCCATATTTCTACAAAAAACTGTCAGAGGTTACATGGTGTTCAAAGCAGCAAGTATCAATGTGAAATCACAGCCTCATTAGATGTAATTAATATGACAGTATATTTTGAAGCCCAGGACATCAGCCCTCCCAACGTCCTAGTCAAAATTCAACTCTCAACCAAAGACATCAAAAGGAGTTGAGTTAGTTATCTATCTCAGTACAGATTATAGGATTGGGCGTCCATGTTTGTCCATGCAACTGTACTCTAGAATTATTTTCTCTCATGTTAAATAAATTAAAATTAATTCTTTGCATGTTTCTTTTAACATACTTTTTCACATAAATACGTCCGATCAAAGCCAGTCTTTCAAACATCAGTCAAATCATATGGTAGCAACTTTTTTGTTCACTGATCGGATGTGGGTATTGCTTGCTAGGCCAGCATTTATTGTCCATCCCTAATTGTCTAAGGAGCAGTTAGACCAGGCCAGACCAGGCAAGGACAGGAAACCTCCTTCCGAAAAAGACATTGATGACCCAACTGGGCTGTCATCTTTTAAACAATAATTAACAATGGTTGCAGAGTCACCTTAAGGTTCCCTTTATAATTCCAGATTTTTATTGAATTTAAATTTCACTTTCTGTCATTGTTGGACTTGAATCTATGTCTCCAGAACACTGGCATGCATTAGAAGCCCAGGGACCATTACCATTACACCATCACCTTCCAATATGCCTTTTTCCACTGGACTGCAGGGGAGTGCTTGCAATGAAACAAAATTACTTTTCTACTTCACACATGCACAGGTTTTTATTTCACACTCGGGGTGGCAGACTGTCAGCTTTAGTAATCTGTTTCTGGAGATACTTTCCTTTTTAATAACATCTTGTAACTGAACTAAAGCTGGGAATCTGTGTCCTGAGACATCGCATTCTGTTTCCAATAACCAACTGGAATTGAATGTGACCTCCCAGTGGTGGGGTGGGAAAATACAAGACTGGAATATAATATTCCTCTATTCTGACTAATTCCAGATCTGCAATCTACAAGGGCTGGCTATTCCCTAGCCCCCAGCCAAGTAGCCATTCTACATGAGTTGAAATTGGACAGTAAGTGACAGGAGGACATGAATCTGTGGGAATCATTAGTTAAGGCTGACTAGATGCTTGCACATTTACATTGTCCAACGTGCGCAACGACTCAGCAATTTGGACCAAGACCCTTGCCTTGTTTTGCTGAGCCCTAGTTTGAGGCAGAGAGAACAACTGTTGCTAACTGACTGGGAGATTATAAAGACAACATCGTACTATTGACGTACAATGCACATTGCTAAATCTTGTATAGATGGATAGAATTACAAATGCAGGAATATATCCATCATTTCCACTACAAATGGCATTTTTCTTTAAAAATATACAGCAATGACAATAATAAATATGCCTTGATCTGTCCATGACTTATTTATTTTGTATTCACTTTGGGATTTGCACAACAGCTTGAATTTTTTTATGTAAAATTCCAAACTTTTCTGGTTGAGAGGGAGGTAGACTGAAAACCTGGTTTATTCCAGGATCTAACAATAAACTACACAGGTGGGACTTTTCTTGTTTCTGAGCATTTGGTAACTTTTACTTTCTTTTTCAATCCGGGCTGACATACAGCCATCAACTCAGTAAGTGACTGGGTCATGCACTAGACATCTTCAAATATCAACGGAGCTCACAAGGGAAGCCATCAAAATGAAACAATAGTAGAGAACGTTCTCCCCAAAGGGAAAGAAAGCTTCCAGCAGATCACTGATGTCAGACCTTTTGGAAACATCATAACAACTTCTCCAATTTTGTAGTGACCTTTCGATATAAATAATGCCGTAAATCATTCAGAAATCACGTCTGTTTCCACAGAGACAATCGAAAAACACAACCGAACTAATGATGTGGGGTTGAGCACTTACCTACGAAGTAAGACAACAGCACCGCCAGTATGACTGACACACCAACTGCACACAGGGCTGTGCACTTCCAACTGCAGTACTTGGATGATTTTTTGAACTTAAAAGCACTTCTGGAAAGAGTGTTCCTCGGCAGTGGACGTGGAGGTGGCGAGTAGACGGCACTTGAGGCCATGGTGTAACCAGGCGAGGCTGTGCTGAACAACGGCGTCGTTCCTGTTCCGGTTTTGAAGAGGAAATGCCTGGAAAGAAAAAGTGTGGAGAAGGAATATGAGGAAATGCAAGCAAGACATAGAAACCAGCAATGGTGCTCAGCGATAAAGTGCACGGGGTTTCGCACAGGTGAGCGGAGTGTACAAACATGCTAATGTGCACAGGATGGACAAGGCAACTGAAGCTGGCTGAAGGGCTTGGTAATGGCATTAGGATAAAAAAAAAACACTCACTCCAGGTTTCCAGGAGTGTTCACACACAGAGTACTCCACAAGGCATCTCTGACACTGAATGAATGGAAATATTTACCCAACACACATAACATTCTTCCTTAATAAGGAGAGGGTAAGAACAGCAATTCTACTTTACCAGAGAATGATTGCTTTGAGTGCCTTAAGAATCTGTAACCACGTATTTACTTCTACATACACAAAAGTTCCAAATAATTGTTTAACTGCTAAAGAGTTTTTAGAATAATTCTGAGAGACTTCAGTTCAACGTTTTCAACAAAATCAGACACCTGATGAAATTAATTTTCATAAAGGTATTTTGCAAGAATTATTGGCTGTTCATTTGAATGTTTCCAACTATTGCATTGAAGTGTTACAAAGGAAGAGTTCAGTCCTGAGCAAAAACATCTCAATTTGAGACTGAATAGAACAAGCAACACAAAAGGGCTTGATTTTATCTACATCAGGACTCATGTAAATGGCTCTGCACTTTCAGCACTAGGCTCTGTGTCATGTAGCACGGGTGTCCAGCTGAGATATGTGTCTTTTTAATCAGACTAAAGTCGAAGGCAAGTTTAGAGATAATGCCAAGTTCCCTCTCATCAGCTTGGGGCAGTCAGGTGCATCTGATGAAAGGGAGGTCAGGTTTTTTTTTACACTGAGCCTCCCAGCAGTGTTAAGTGGTAATCAGTAGTTGAATGTAGACATTTTCTGAGTCAATCTGCTCAGAGACATTATTACACACTCATAGAGCAGATGGGACCAGAAACCTCCTGGCTCAGAGGAGGGACACTACCATTGAGTCACAAGACCCTCTTCACAGTCAAGTATATTTATTTCACTGAACCTATTCAGGCACATGATGACAGCCATCTGAAACCTGGCGTCCTGGCCCAGTTGCAGGAAGATACCACTGCACCACACCAGTCGCTTGTCGGTGAGCATATTGGAGTCCTCTTAAAAGCAGTCACAAGGTAAAGACTGTTTGAGTTTGGGGCACCTCCGTGATGGGAAACGTCCAACACAGAGGCATGCAGGGACAACACACACACACACACACACTCCCTGCTTGCATCTGCTTTCCACACAAACATCTGCTCCACATTATACACTATCTTACCCTACTGCTGTTCTTCATCAGCATTTTTTGTGACAATTAGCGTTTAAAGCAATGAATCCAGTTGAATTTTAACATCAGTGTGTGGTACTATTTGTTTCAAGATTATGTGGGCATATAATTTGACAGTGGGTCAACACGAACAAAGAACATTAGAGACAAGCACCAATTCTTCAGTTCCTGCATCCTTTGCCTCGGAAAATGTAATTCACTCATGAATATACTTTGCTTGCTATTGTGGATATAAATACAGGCCATTGGAAATGAACCAATGTCTTCAAGGTTGGCCCTTATGTGATTGGACACTGCTGAGAGCTCTTCAATTGACCTCTTGGTACCTATGATGTTGGGTGCTGGTCTTGGACTGAGTGGGACAAGGTCAGAAGTCAGACGACACCAGGTTATAGACCATCAGGTTTATTTGAAAACATAAGCTTTTGGATTTTTGTCCCTTCGTTAGGTCACCTCAGTACCTCTGGAAGGGAAATGGGGAGAAAATTCAGAAGTCTGAAGTGCAATGAGACTTGGGAATTCTAGTTCAGCATCTCTCATTGTAAGTTTGCAGGTTGAGTTAATAGTTTGGAAGGCAAATGCAACAATGGTATTTATTTTGAGGGGATTTGAATATAAAAGCAGGAATGTACTTCTGAGGCTCTATAAGACTCTGGTCAGACCACATTTGGAGTACTGTGTGCAGTTTTGGGCCCAATATCTCCAGAAGAATGTACTGGCCATGGAGCGTGTCCAGAGGAGGTTCACGAGAACGGTCCCAGGAATGAAAAGCTTAACATATGAGGAATATTTGAATACTCTGAGTCTACACTCGATGAAGTTTAGAAGGATGAGGAGAGATCTAACTTAAACATACAGAATACCGAATGGCCTGAACAGAATAGATGTTAGGAAGATTTTTTCATTGATAGGAGAGGCTAGGACCTGAGGGCACAGCCTTAGAGTAAAGGGAAGACCTTTTAGAATGGAGAGAAGGAGAAACTTCTTCAGCCAGAGAGTGGTGAATCTATGGAATTCATTGCCGCAGAAGGCTGTGGAGGCCAGGTCATTGAGTATATTTAAGACTGAGCTAGATAGGTTTTTGAATATCAAGGGGATCAAGGGTTACAGGGAGTAAGCAGAAGAATGGGGTTCAGAAACTTATTAGCCATGATTGAATGGCAGAGCAGACTCAAAGGACTGAACGGCTGAATTTCTGCTCCTGTGTGTTATGGTCTTCTCTGTATTCCTTATTCAGTGATCTCAGCTATGAATGTTGGGTAGGATTGAGATGGAACTCAGGTTTGGTGCTCTGAAATCTTCTGCCAGAGTTCACTGCCTTTGACTAAATATATGTGTGGGGAGATACTTAATGACAGAAGGGTGTAAAAATGGGTCACCTACAGGCAGAACAACTTCCCACTCCATTGAACTGAACAGAAGGAAAATTCATGCAGTGTGCAAAAGGGGCAGTTGAAATATTCCAGGGAAGGTAGAGTTTCACCCCCTTGGAAAGGTCATATGAATGGTGTGGAACTACAACCCAACATGAGTTATTAAATCCAGTGGAGGAGAGAAACCAGGGAGAAGGGGAGATTTTCATTTTCCGATGTACATTAGATTCTTTTTGTTGAGATCCAGCAGCTGTCTGAGGTACTGAGGATCCTTCAGAGTTTAAAATGGTTACTGTCAACTGCTGAAGCATCTTGTCAGCTATTTCCAATGGAGCAGCCCATACTTATGGTGAGGACCTGATCTCATCAGGTCATGACTGAATCTGTCACTGAAACATCTTACACCTGAGTGTCAAGTACAGCTAAAACCTGGAACATGAATCAGAGAGACCAGAACTGGGGGAGGGGGCTTGAATCTAGTACTGTGTGACTTTGAGCAGTTTACTTCCTGGCTCCCAATACAGAGGATGGAAAATACTTTCCACACTTTGTAGTTCCGAGCACAGTTCGGGTTATCACACTAAAAAAAAACAAAGATGTTGTGGAGAAGGTTTTGTTTGTTCCTGATTCCTCATTCCTGAGGAAGAGCTTAAAACATTGGTTTTCTTGTTCCTCGGATGCTGCCTGACCTGCTGTGCTTTTCCAGCACCACTCTAATCTTGATTCTAATCTCCAGCATCTGCAGTACCCACTTCCGCCTTTTTTGTTCACTCATGGGACATGGATTTTGCAGGCTGGCCCAGCATTCTTTGCCTGTCCCCTGCTGTCTTGGAGAAGGTGGTGGTGAGCTGACTTGTTGAGAAAATGGAAGGCAGTTTTCCAAGATGATAGCAGAACTGAGAGGTTATAATGATTGGGAAAGAGTAAGCAGGCTGGGGGCTCTTTTCTCCAGAATGGAGAAGGCAGACAGGTCATCAGATTGCAGTTTGACAGGGCAAAGGGATAATTTTTACTGGGGACTCAAAAACTAGAGGCTGCAAATATGTAGGTTTTTAAACATGAATTCAGTGTTGCATTGGTTAGAAAATGGCTAGCTGAAATGAATAGCACTGATGCATTTAAAGAAGATGTAGACATGTTGATGAGGGTTTACGGAATAGAAGGATGTGATGACAGGGTGAGAGGCTTGTGTAGAGTATAGACACCTGCACAGACCTAATGGCCTACTTCTGTTCCATAAATTCTGCTTCACCTTCTATTTTTTATGTAAAACATCTCCCCAGTGAAGTAACAATGGCTCCTGAAATGAGCTGTTTCATCCTCTTGCTATGCAGGTTGTTGTCAGCAATATCATCTCACTGATGAAAATACCTGTCCAATCTCTCATAAAGAGGTCTTATCATTAACCAGAAACAATTATAATATGGATGCCAGGGCAGTGCCTGGCGATTGTGTGGCTGTTATTCCCATCTCCAAGCTTGTGATGCCATCAAAACAAATCTGCTTAAAAATGATTCATTTATCCTTGTGCAATTTAAAGAGACAGTTTCATGGACAGTGGCAAAGTATGATAGTTATCTCCACTCATGAGTCTGGAGTTCAATTCTTACCTCCATTCTTGTGAACATCACAAACAAGGACATTTATGAGTACCTACACTTTACCCAAACAGACCTTGCTATACATTTCTTTCTCAGATTTTCTAGCTGGGTCCTCTCTGCTCCTAGAATATGCTCTACATGAACCTTCACTAAATGGCCACTTTTTCTTCATCGAGACAAGCCAAATCTACATGAGAGTTTAACCAGAAAGATTTGAGAGATCTGTTGCCCATGAGTGCTGAAACCGATTCCAGTGTATCACAGCCAATGATAAAGTCACCATGGAGCTGTTCTCTCACTAGAGTGACAGCTGGTCGTGGTTTAACCTGATGGTCACCACGCCTCAGGCGAGGGGCAGGATTGAGAAGGTGGGACTTTCATGATAACATCAGCTGGCACAGGAATTGATGTCATGCTGTTGGCATCACAAACCAGCCATCCAGCCAACTGAGCTAACTGCCATGTCCACTTTGATCGCAACCAGCTAAAGCATAACAAACTGGGGTGAGAGAGGGGTCAAGCATACAACTTTCCTGACCCAATGTATGAGATCTACATCGAAGTTCTGACAGATGTTATTGATCTAAGTTTAACAAAATGCGCAAATAGTGATTTAAATGACAAGATACAGCAGAGAAAACAGCACAGAAGAGAACTGTGAAACACGCTTATAACCTCCATGCAGCCAGTACATCACTCAATGCCAGGTTTATTTGATGCCATTTTGTAAATTAAATAATATTCAGGCAGGTCAGTTGCAAATCAAAGGTAACGGGCGAAACAACAAAGAAAAAATTAGCAAAGTGAAGCAATTCCCAAGTGCACTTCTCTTTTTTTTGGAGACATTAATGCAAACAAAGACTACATTCAGGACAGGGAATTGAAAAAGTACAGACAGAAAACGATGCAAGCCGTGACACGAGCTATCAGCAAGGCAAAGATCAAAAATGCTTCGGGGGAAAATCAGGTTGCAATTTTTAACAAATTGTATTCCTTTCTAAGGGATGTAAGCTGGTATATAATCCAATTAAGTTTTACTGCAGCTTCCAATGTAATCAGTCTGTGTCCTTAAAATTACTTTGCCATTATAATGCTAATGTCTGGGCATTTTTAATGAGTAAGCCATCAGTCCCAAAATCACTCGTCTGCTAGCCAGGGAAATGGGATTTTTAGGTAAATACATGGTTCTGGCAAATGAGGGCTCTTTAATGCTTTTGAGACTATTATAAGCTATCGCTACTCACTCCGTTTCGGATCTGCAAGGCTGTATTAACTGGTTGCACTGTGCAAGCTCTGCTTCACCTTTAGGGCTTCATTCTTCCTTGCTCACACCCGCAATTTCTGTTCCAAAACTCCCTTTCTTCCCCTCAAAAGCTTCTTCTTCGATCATGCCTACGGTCAACCCTGCCAGCTCTTCTACCTCATTCAACAAGAGCCAATTTCATTTTTATGGTGCCTATAATGTAGAAAACAAATGTCTACTGCTGCATAGCAGAGACTGAACAAAATGAACTGAAAAGGAAAATCAAAGGAGGAGGGGGTGACCAAGAGGATTTAAAGAGGTTTTTCACGTGGTGGTGGTGGGGGGGGGGGGGGCAATCAAAATGAGTGTCGTAAATGGTTTACCTGCGCCTGAACTTAACATTTGAAACTGGGGCATTGGGAGGACATTCGGCCCCTCAAGCCCATGATCCATCATGCAATAAGGGCACGGTTGCTCTGATCATAGGTTCAACTCCACTTAGGGCCTGTCCCACCTATACCTGATGATCGTTCATTCCTTTGTTGGTCAAAAATCTAACTCTTCCTTGAATATATTGAATGACTCAGTCTCCTCTACTCTCAGGATAGAGAATTCCAATAACTATTAATCCACACAGAAAAAAAACATATTTGTTTTCTTTCAAAGAGCCTTGTTTTAAACCATAGGAGCAGAAGTAAGTTGATCAGCCTATGGGTCTGCACTGCCATTCAATGCCTGAGCTGATCATTCTCAACTTCACTTCCCTACCTTTTCCCCATAACCCTTGATTCCCCATAACCTCTCTCAGTCTTGAATATACTTAATAACCAAGCCTCTGTGGTAAGTAAATCATCTCTGCCTTAAATGGGAAACTCCCTATTCTGTGATTATGCCTTCTGGTTGTAGCCCTCACATTGTAACCCCAGGTGTGGTCTCACTGACAGCCTGTCCAGCTGTTACAAGACTTTCCTCACAGTATACTCCATATCCCTGGCAATATAGGCCGATGTTGTGTTGTCTTTGCAGTGACTCAGCATCCCTGCAGTTCTGATAGAGCCCAACTGAGTCTGCACCACCCTCCAAAGAGCAGCCCACTCCTCCCCAACCCATAACCTTGCATTTCCCCTGACTAATTCACCTAGCCTGCACATCCATGCACACTACGAGGCAATTTAGCATGGCCAATCCACCAAACCCCCTTATCTTTGGATGTGCTGAACCTGCAAGCCACATGTGTGTGATCTTGCAAACCTGCTGCCATTACCGCTGGCCTGCTACATTTGGAAGTGCACCTTGAGATGTTTTCTACATTTGCGGTGCTACTGAAGTAAAAAGAGTTGCTATTGATTTTGCACACAATGGCATACTGAGAACTATGGGACTATTTTCTGCGAAGGTATATCAGCAATTGACAAAGTAATTGTGTGGTTGGAATAATAAAAACATGGGTCACTTGGTAGTAGTCTCAGGTCTGACTGAAAGTTGAGGGGTCAAACATATTTTGGGGATTTGGTCAATCATCTCAGTTCAGACCATTCCAGTAGCGAGGGACTGCTACATTGTTCCAGTTGCTGCCCCTCACCCAAAACACCAAACTGAGAACTCTTCTGATGGACACAAAGACATAACGGTGGAAAAACAGGAGAATCCTCCATTTATGTCCTATTCCTCGTCAATCTCAGTTTCTGCTCGTGAGATTTCACTGCATCCAAGCCAGTTGTTCAGATACATACAAATAACGACAGACAGCTTCAGTGCTTCGAGCTGTGTTTTGGTCACAAAAGGCACTACCTTTATTTTTTCATTTCAACGTTTCCTATCTAGAGACAGAATCAATGCTGGTGCCATAGCTGGCTGACTACAGAAGGAGAACAAGGCCTGACCAACTGATCAGTCGCCAAGCCTATTGCCCACAGTGGAACTGCAACATACAGGACACGACCATTGCAATATACTCAGAGAGCGCACAACCTGGGATGGCAACAGGAACAATTTGGCACTCCTAAGAAAAGGCAAGGAAATTGAGCAAGGAATTCTGTTTCCTGTCATTATTCAGAAGCTAATGTCATCAGAAGCTCAGTAAGGTGGAGTTCACTCTTATGCAGGATTTGTAAAATAAAATGTCTCTTCAGCAAACTCAGAGCGAACAGTTTGTCTTCCCTGCAGATGTAGAGCACATTCCAGCTGGAACTTCCTCGAGAGTCCAGTGACATCAGGTGACTGCAAGCTACAAGTGGGCAGCTCATTACCCAGGGGCCATCTGTCACCCTGGAACCCCGTGATGGGGCTGGGGGAGAGGAAGAGATTTCAAACCATGAACCCCTGGTTGAAAACACAGGAACAAACTGAAGGGGCTGGATTTTCCACTTCGGAATTGGGAACAAATGCTGACAGAGTGGCAACAAAAAAAAATATGGCGAGGCTGAGAGCCAGATGCAGATACATTCTTGTCTCTGTTGACCTTCCTGAGGATATGGGAAAGGTGAGCTGAAGGAAGTGGGGAACGGGCAGTACAGATTGTTGTTTGCCTTTTTAACCTGACACATTGAAGTCACTGGGAAGCTCGTTAAAAGTGTTCAACTTCCAACTCGCTGGAAGTGTCACTGGGCCTAGCAGCTACAGAGATGCTCTGTAGTGATGGCTAGCGCTAACCTGAGAATAACAGGGACGGCAACAATGCAACAGTTTCTTCTGATGGAAAAGCATGTAGGTTTGGATTCAAAAACAAGGGACTCAGCAGCAATGAGATTTCAATAACTAATGTTTCCCCTGTCCTATCTTAGGCCCCAGGCTGCTTTGAAGATGAAGTTTTTGTTTAAGACATGGATGCTGGCTGCCAATTTGGGGCCGACTTTCCGCGTTCATTCCTGACCCAGCGCCCGTATATTTCTCTGGTGACTGACTGGTCTCTTGGGTCATTCAGACACTGACCCCAAGGAAATCAAACCCCCGTCTTGGCAGGTCAGCTGCAGAGGCCAGGATGGGTCTCAGCTCCCATTTCCCACCTCTGCTGTAACAATCTGGCCAGAGAACTCCAGGTAGACAAGGGAACCAGTGAGCAGATTTCTGAATTTCCTTTTCTCCTGGAAGCTTGCAGTCAACACCTTGTCACAGGGAACATCTCCTGAACTCATCAAGGCTGTGTTCCTTCCAGAATGTTCAGAATTTTAAATTTTGGAGACTAAATTCCACTTGTGTTACATCTAAATGTGACCTCGATGCTCATATTTGCATATGTTGACACCCACTCAAATGGAATAGCTTTTAAATGCTCTAAAATCCCAGGTTCAACTTTACTTTGGATACAAAAGAAATCACAAATTGGAAGGAAAAAATGCAGTTCAGATCCCTGTGTCAACTAATAAACAAAACAGTAAAAAACTCCAGTGGCTTAAACAGGTGAAAGTGCTGTTACTGGAGACTAGCTGGTGTGAATGGGAAAATGAGTTGCTGCAAGGCTGTCAGACGAGTGATTTTCCTTTCTTGCTTTTTGACAAAGTTTTGCTAAAATTAGAAATTTAGTTTTATTGTACTGAAGAGAAACCAGAGAAAAGTTCTCTGGCCTTGAAACGTCACACTAACGTCGTCAACAAAAATAAAACAAAACAAAACAAGTTTGGATTAAGAAGTTCCAGTTCATCAATAAACAGGATTCTGTGCTGGCAGCTCACATCACTTTTTGCTTTAGTTTTTCAGAATGACATACCCGTCCCCGTAACTCCCATCATGACACGGTGGAGTAAAAACATCCATCTCTATAAGGTTGTCATGCCCATTCTCAAGAACTGCCTGCTTTGCTAATTTTCTATGTGTAGAAATGAGATATAAAATGTTAAACGAGTCAGGGGAGGCATTGACCATCAGCATTGTAAACAGCAATCAGGGGAGTACACATACATTTAAAAAAGAAACATTCAAATGAGGAGCATTGTACGATTGTGAGGAAAGATGCAACCTTGGTACAAGGAAATATAACAAATCCAACTGCAATAATCAATGTGGTTCAAGACAGCTAGTGCATTTACTTTAAAAAATTATTTTGTGTGACGTCATAAAGAAAAGAAGCCTTTTACATACATGTTTGCATTCAAGTGTCTAGGGCTACAAGTTGTGGTCATTAGTACCACTTAGCAGAGCAATCCATAACTCCTTCCTGATGGAGGGGTGGCGGAGACAGTTTGGTTTTGGGAGGTATTTATCACGTCTCACTGCTTGCCAAGTAATATCCAGTTATTTATCGTTCCTGTACGGCTCCAGGAAACGAGAGATTATATTTGCAGAACAACCTGCAAAATATGATGTTGCCAGCCAGTTTGCCGTTTCTTAAGACTTCCACCAAAAAAGTATCACCACAAAGCGCACGTTGTGAGACTACACATGTTACAATGGAGCCCAACAGAGATGACAATTCAACACATTTGTTATTTCCATTCATGAAGTGGCCCGGGATGTGCTCCTGAGATAATGTGGTTGGTTTCACTCATCAAAATAAAAGCCATAGTACAATCTAATTAGATCTTATGCATGAAATAGATTTTACTCTCCTCCGCAAGCTGCCTTGTTGCCTGTTTGAAATTTTATGTGTGTGTGGGAAACTCACTAGGAGTAAGGGAAAAGAGGAGGGGTTCTATTAATAATGATTAAAGTGCGATTAGCATCATCCTGGCACTGTTGGTACATTACCCAGGGTAGAGGGAAGCCCACATCATGCAGAAAGTGCAGTTGTTCTAACTGTGTGAGCTACTGTCAGGCAAGGGATTGATCAGGGTTGGGGACTCCCTGCTGGCACTTGTACACCATCTGCTTTTAACCTACTTTCCTCTCCCAATCCCTCTGATGAGACTCCTGAACCTGAGCTTCCCAGCCCTCCTGTAGATAGCACACTGCATGTACACTCAGTTGTGGCTGCTGACGCGAAGTATTCCATTCAGACTTCTGCCTGAGCTTAGGACAAAGGCTTGCCTTCAAGTGGTTCGCATTGCTTCCTGCTTTAATTACAGTGTGGCAACCATTGGGACTGGTGGCAGACCCTGCCCTACCTTTTAGACAGGTGTTGGGATCAGAGTATTCTGTAAACTTCAACCCCTGTTTTATGTTTCTGTTCTTTTTTACTGGAACACGATAGAATGTACAGCACAGATACAGGCCATTTGACACAATACCTCGACATCAGTGTTAATGCTCCACCCAAACACTTCTTATTTTTATTAGAGTCATAGAGATGTACAGCAGGGAAACAGACCCTTTGGTCCTCATCTCGAGGTAATGTAACTTCTCTTCCTTTGCCCCTTACATGGTTGTTGTAAGTTTGTCAGTAACAATAAAGGTACATTTAAGGCTATGAACTATGTGTCAGACAGCATTAAGAGATGCCATTGCTGACAATGCTAAAATTTGCTAGAACCTGCATGCATACATGTTCGTGACTTTGCTGTTACACCAAATGTTCCATTTAGGGAAATACAGAGCATTTCTTAGCTGATTACTTATGAGCATTGGGGTTACAGTACAGTTAGGAATGCAGAAAGAGCAGGAGGCAGTTTAACCCCCAGATCCACACTTAAGTTCTGCCTGCCATTCATTAAGATCAAGGTTGCTCCCAGAGCTAACTCCATCTAACTCAGTTATCACTTTATAACCATTGTATAACAAAAAATCAATCATACATTTAAAATTAACAGTTGGCCTAGCAGCAAATACTATTTGTATATGCAAGCCCAAACCTTCCTTTGTATGAAACTCTATTTTCTAACATCATTTCTGAAAGATCTGGCTTTGCTTGAATATGATAATCCCTAGTCCTGGACTTCCAAACTTGCAAAAGTTGATCCTCCCTCTATTCCCCTTGCCATCTTGCCAACATCAATTACATCACCCCATCATCTTTAAAATTCCAGCAAATAGAACCTGTGTGTTATCTCTCTTCACGGGTTAACTGTTGGAGTCCAGGTATTCTCATAAACCAATGACTGTTTAAGTCCCTCCAAAAAATAAACCATATCCTCCCGAATGTGCAGTGCGCAGCTCTGCAGGTACTGGTCACCTGGGCGAAAGCATTGCTTCTACTCTTTGTCGTCTGGTTTTCTAGATATAAAGGTCAATATTCCATTGGCTTTTCTGACTATTTACTCTATCTATTCATGACACATTAAAGATCTGTGCATGCAGATCCCCACATGGTCGTTTGGCGATCATGGTTTCTGGTTTTGCACCATTTAGAAAGGACCCTATTATACTGCCTTTGGTTCTAACAGTTTCCAACTGATGAACAGAGTCTCATAAGGGAGTTTTCCTAATGCCTACGAGAAGTCTAAAGAAGATGATATTCACAGACATTCCCTTATCCACCACTGTAGTCAGCTCTTCAACATTGAGTAATTTCTTGTCAACAAATGTTGGGTAATTTTTTTACATAATTTCCCAATTTCCTTTTCTGTTTGATGGTTTTCTTCCACCTGTTGTGAAACATAACATAGATCTTCATCCTGCCTTCCCTCACCTCCCTGATCCCCAACCACTGCATCCCTTCAAGGGAATCAGACAGATACCTGACAAGAAACAATTTTGCAGGGCTACTGGGAAAGGGTGGGGTGTAGGATCAGCTCATTGGCTCCTGCAGAGAGCCATCATGGACTAGATGGGCCAAAATGCCTACCTCTGTGAGTGCAACCATTTTGTTGTCCTCTGATTCTAAAAGGACAAATGTAAAAAAGGCTTTGAAGAACCAGAGAAAGAGTGAAAAATTCAAGGTGGGCTCCTGAAGCAACATGCACAAGTTAAACAAGGCCAAAAGAGAGAGCAGGAGATCTTGAAGTACTCACTGAACAATCGCTACAGATTCTAGGGTAGAAAGAGTCAGATATTACCAAAACTGAAGACTCCCAAAATGAGGATCTGTTCTGGGAAACTGACTTGAGCAAGCATTGTAACAAAATATATAGGGAAATGATAGATAAAATAAAGACATTAAAGTCTCTTTCAATTTAGTTCCTCGGAAAATTAGTTTTAAGCTAATAGGTTTTCAATTAATTTATCACAATTAACCTATATTCTGAGAGTACTGAGATCCTGTATATAGGTTATGATTTATTGTACTGATACATAATTAATCTAACTTTCTACAGGAGTCCAGTGCTCATTGTGCCTTTATTAAAGGAGTTATCGACCATATTAATTTGTTTTTGCTGCTAAAAAACGTCAGTACACATAAAATTTACACGAATAATAAATTAACCACAGAGGTGTTCCTCAGAGTTGAGGTGATAAATCCCCACTGATGGTGAATATATGGACTCTCAAAGTTTGATAGAGTATCATTTCATAGGCTCGTTAACCAAACTGAAGCCCAAGGGACTAAAGGGGCAGTGGCTGTGTGGAAATGACATTTACTGAGAAAGAAAATGGTGAATCATGGTGAACAGTTTTCAGACTGGAGGAATTTACAGTGATGTCCTTTCGCCGTCAGTATTTGGACCATTGCTGGTTTGGGGACATATTCATGAGGTACTGTTGAGTTGGCAGTGGATAATTTCAACGTGACACAAAACTCAAAAATGCAACAAATAATCAGGTGGATAGTAACAGATATCAGAAGCACTGAAGAGAAATGAGTGAAATCCACAAGACACATGGTTAATGCAATTTCATGCTACAAGTATGTTGCCATATATTATGGTCAGAAGATGGAGAAAAGGCATTATAAACAAAATGCCACAATATTAAAGTGGTGTAAGGAATTCCTAACGGTCCCTGAACTAAGTGATTGTTCAGCCATTTCCGGGACAGCGAAGAGTGCAGTGCTTTGTTATGGATCTGCAGTCACACGTGGATGAGAATGGTAATTTCCTTGCCGAGAGGGAATGAGTGAACCAGATGGGTTTTTACATTATCAATGATTGTTTCACAGAAACCATTACAGAGACGAGCTTCTTAAGTCCAGATGTTATTAATTGAATTTAAACTTCTCCAGCTTTCGTGGAGGGATTCAAACCCATGTGTGGGCATGTTTGTCGGTAACTTTGATTGCTTGTTTGGGGGAATACGAGGGCAGCTCCCTCCCTCCCTGTCTTCTTACCTCCCTCCCTCCTGCCCTCCCTGTCTCACTGCCTCCCTGTTTCACAGCCTCCCTCCCTGTCTCACTGCCTCCCTCCCTCCCTGTCTCACTGCCTCCTTCCCTCCCTGTCTCACTGCCTCCCTCCCTGTCTCACTGCCTCCCTCCCTCCATCTCACTGCCTCCCTCCCTCCGTCTCACTGCCTCCCTCCCTCTTTCTCTCCGTGTCTCACAGCCTCCCTCCCTCCTTCCCTCCCTGTCTCAAAGCCTCCCTGTCTCACTGCCTCCCTCCCTCCGTCTCACTGCCTCCTTCCTGCCCTCCCTGTCTCCCTCCTTGTCTCACTGCCTCCCTCCCTGTCTCACTGCCTCCCTCCCTCCAGCCCTCCCAGTCTCACTGCCTCCATCCCTCCTGCCCTCCCTGTCTCACTGCCTCCCTCACTCACTTCCAGTCTCACTGCCTTCCTCCCTCCCTCCCGGTCTCACTGACTCCCTCCTATCTTGTAAAAAGACATCAGCCCCGAATGGCAATCGTTTAATTTTAAGGCAATGGTCCCTTATTGTGATCCTCTGTATCAGAGGAAGTAGTTTCTCTCCATTCAACCAATCACATCCTCCATCATCTTTAAACAGCTCCATTAGGTCACTTATTAATCATTTATTCTCAAAGGAATACATGCCTTGTTAAAATAAGCTGTCCTAATAATTTCACCTCTTTAGCCTTGGGGGTCGTGCTGGAGAATGACAATGCATGTCGCCTCTAAGCCTCGGCATTTTTCCTCAGATGTGAGGTCCAGTTCATGTTCATTACTTGGATCACTTAATGTTGTGAACCCAAACCAAGGGGTAACCAGAACATTTCGTTATTATCGCATTGCTATTGCAGAACCTTGCTATGTGTAAACTGGCTTTCACATTTACTACATTACAATCATGATTACAATGTAACAATATTTCAGTGGCTGGAACATGTGTTGGCACATCCTGAGATTGTGAAACATATTATAAAAATTCATTCATACAGAAAGAAAGGCTTGCATTTAATCTTATTTATGGCTTCTGGAGTATGTATGAATTAGGAGCAGAAGGAGGCGACTGAGACCTTCAAGCCTACTCCCCTCCTCACGAAGATTATGGCTGTTCTCTTTGCAATCTGAATTCCACAACCCCACTTCACCCTGGTAAGTTTTCATCCACCTGCTCAACACGATTTCCTCTACCTGCTCCCTGAAAATATTCAATGGCTCTCTGCTTCCACCACCTTCTGAGGCAGAGTGTTGCGAAACCGCACAAAACATTCCCCTCAGCTCCACCCGAAAAGGGCGACCCTTTAATTTAAAGTTGTGCCTCCTAGTTCTGGACTCACCCACATGAGGAAACATCCCTTCCACATGCAGCTTCTCCATACTGTTCGGAATCTTAGACACTTACATCGAGTCACCCCTCACTCTTCTGAACTCCTGTGGGAACAAACCCCTTCTCCCTGACCTGTCCCTTACAGACGACCCACTTATTCCAAGTATCAATCCTGTCAACCTCTTCTGCACGGCCTCCTGTGCATTTCTATCCCTGCCCAAATAAGGGGACCAAAACTGCACATTGATTTCTAAATGCAGTCACGCCAATGCGTATAACTCAAGTATTACATCCTCACTTTTATGTTCATTCCTCTTGTAAAAAAAAGCATTCCACAAAGCCTTCATAATTACCTCCTGTACTTGTATACAACCCTCTATGACATATGCGTGAAAACACCTAAATCCCGCTGCACCTCAGAATTCTGCAGTCTTTCTCCATTTAAGTTATACTCTGCCTTTATATTCTTCTTGCCAAAGTAAACATTTTCCCATTTTCCAACATTATATTCCACCTGCCTGAGCCCTGCCCATTCTCTCAACCCATTCACATCAGTCCTCATCCTCCTTACAACAAAGTTCCCGACAGCATAGACACAATTGATTTGAGGCCAAGCTGTCTATGATTCCCTTGCTTATCCTTTTCTTGCGGTGGCCTTGCCCTTTCCTCAAGCAAACCGTGCATCGAAGAAAGGAGTTAGCTATACTTCCGCACAAAAAAGACTATAATTTCTTCACTGTGGCATACTTTTGATGCATGTGCCAAATTATGAAGCACCTTTTGAATGAAGGTGATTTTCCTGAATATGTAAAATAGTAGGATTAAGTGAATCAGTGTCATCATTTTTTCTCCTTATTTCATTGCATAGAGATGGGGGCGGTTGTACAAGAGGAGAATCACCTGAAAGTGTCAAGTCAGTGATTATAATTATACAAATTAAGAGCAATTCTGCAGGGCTATCAAGAGAGCTTGGTGTGTACATGTCATACAGTGTGGTAATTCCATCCTCAAGCACATCAAATTCTGGATAGCTGCTTTTGAAATTGGAACAGTCAGGTTACACAATGCAGGAGAAGAAAGAGGGGAGGTGAGGGTGCTTTCATGCTCCGAGTTACATGCCCATAGTCGGGCTCTCACATTCCCATAGGTTGGAAAGAGGTAGATCAGCTTGCATTCAGCTATCCACACAGCCTTTGCTAGAATTGGACAAGTGTTGACAGATAGCAGGTGCAGAGAGGGCCAGCATATTCCATGATGCCCTCTTTAAGAGGTGAATCTAACAAAAGAGAGAGAGCCACTTGACTGATGTAAAGATTGTGACCCCATGTCTGTATTCCAGCAGAGATGTTCAGAAAGTCAGGGAGCAAAGATGGGGAGGAGAGAAAATGGAAATGTCTGTGCAACAAGGAAACTCGACGTTTTAAGATCTTGATTAAATAACCTCAGACACCAAATACATCTTGGTGCATGAGAAAAATTGGAAGTCCTTCGTTTCACTGCAGTTATATCAGTTGCGGCTGACAACAGTTAACAGGAGTGCATAAGAGCTGTCACACAAAAACCAATTATCTTCCTTCATTGATCTCAACAGGAACTGAAGCTTCCATCAGTGAAAGCCAGAGGCTCTATCTAATGATGAGACATGTTACGTACACTGAGGATACTACCAGGGCAAACATCTTATAAGTCATGCAGCAACAAACTGCGAGTTGTCAACTCTCTATGATACTCTGCATACAGGAGTCTCATTTGTGGGACAAGGGGAAAAAAAAAGTTGAGTATTTGCGAAGGTTTAATGTCTTGTCTTTGGAGAATGGAAATATACTGGATCTGGGATAACATACGTCATGTTACTTAATAAGACAGGAGCCCATGGTGTTGGGGGCTATATATTAGAGATTGGCTAACTAACAGAATGCAGGAGAAGAAAGAGGGGAGGTGAGGGTGTTTTCATGCTCCGAGTTACCTTGGGATAAGGTAAGCAATTTCAGAATGGTAACCTGTAACTCGTGGGGTGCCACAGGATTCACAACTGGATCTACAATTATTTACAACATAAATTAATAACTTTGATGAGGAAAATGAATGTACTATAACCAAGTACGTGAATGGCACAAAAATGGGTGGGAAGGCAAATGGTGAGGCTGATTCAAAGACTCTACAGAGGGATATAAACAGTTTTAAATGAGTGGGCAAAAACTTGGCAGATGAAACAGAATGTGGAAAAAATGTGAGCTTATGTACTTTGGCCTTAAGACTCGAGGACCTGAATATTATTTCATTGAATAACGCCACTTCATAGAGATAGCAGGAAGTTGTCATGTAAAAGCAAGCAAACAGATTTAGCAGGAAACAGGGAAGACAAATGGAATGGAGTAATAAACAGGGAAAGTTTTGCTAAAGCTATGGAAATAGCCAGAACACACAGAATCCCTCGTGTGGAAGTAGGCCATTCGACCCACCGACATTCTGCTGCATATTCCAAGGCTAATCCACATAATTTAAATATTCTTGGACACTATGGGCAATTTTGCGTGACCAATCCACCTAGCGAGCACATCCTTGGACTGTGGGAGGAAACCTAAGCACCTGGACGAAACCTCCCCCCAGATACAGGGAGAATGTGCAAACTGCACACAGACAATCAGCCGAGGATGGAACCAAACCAGGTCCCTGGCACTGTGAGAGGCAGAGTGCTAACCACTGCTAACTGCCTGTGCCACCACCTATGAACAATTTTGGGCCCTTACTGAAAGAAAGGTATATCAGCATTGGAGGCATCCAAAGAAGCTCGCAAAGTTGATCCTGGATGTGGAGGGATTGTCTTATGAGGAGAAGTTGAGATAGTTCAGCCAGAACTCATTGGAGTTCGTAAGACTGGGAGGAAACCTTTTAGAATCTTACATTTTTCAAAAAAGGTAAGAACGAAAAAGTTGTTTTGCCTTGTCGGACAGTCCAGGCCAGAGGGCATAATCTCAGAGTAAAGGGTCATGCCCAGCTAGGATAGAAACCATCTCTCAGATGGTAATAAATCCATAGAATTCTTCATCAGAGGAGACTGTCAAGGCTGGATCATTAAATACATTCAAGACTGAGACGGATAGATTTTTAATCATAGAACATAGAACAATACAGCACAGAACAGGCCCTTCCTGCCTTTCTGCAGCCATTATACCATTTCTAATTAGCAATGCCATCCCCCCCCTCCTTTTTTACCACCACCCTTAATCTTACTGAAACATCTGTAACCAGGAACCTCCAACAACAATTCCTGTCCCTTTTATATCCATGTTTCCGTGATGGCCACAACATCATAATCATGAAAGGAACTGTGGGTTATGGGGAAAAGTGGAGTTCAGAATGATGATATCAGCCATGATCTACTTAAATGGAGGAGCTGACTCAAATGGGCCAAATAGCCTAAGGCTCTGACATCTCAATTTTATAAAAAGGGATGTATTGCTTTGTCCTTACTGAAGGGATGGGATATCTTCGATGAGGGCCAAAGGGCTTTCTCTCAGAACTGACATTTTTATAAACATTAATTCAGGGGACATGGGCTTCACTGTTTGACATTACAGTGCCCATTCTTAACTGCCTTTGAGAAGGCAGAGGTCCGGCTTGAATCACCCTAATCCATTTGACGTTGGTCCACCTCGAATGTTGTTAGGGAGGGAATGTTAAGATTTTGACCCAGTTGCAGTGAAGGAACAACAATACATTTCCAAGTCAAGATGGTTAGTAGCCTGGAGAAGAACTTGCAAAGTGATAGTGTTCCCACGTACTAACTGCTCTTGTCCTTCTAGATACTAGATGTGCATGGTCCGGTGTTCAGAGATGTTGCTGAAGGAAACATAGTGAATGTCTACAGTGTATCTTTCTAGAGACACTCCTGTTACTGAGCGTTGGTGATAGAGGGAATTAACATTTGTGGATATGGTGCAAATCAAATGAGCTGCTTCCTCCTGGATGGTTTCATGTTCCTTGAATGTCAATGGAGCAGCACTCATCCAGGTAAGTGGGGAATATCCTATCACACTGCTGACTTGTGTCTTGTGATGGTGGACAGGTTTCATGGAGAGGTGAATTATTTGCTGCAGAATTCCTAGCTTCAGACCTGCTCTTGTAGCCACTTGCTCTCCTTGGCTTATATTCATTTCAGTGGTGACGAGTGGAATCCTTACCTTCACTTGTGTTTCGTTCCATGCTCAACCATTCCTTCCCCAAATTTGTGGTAAAGTTCAGATTTTACTAAGAAATTCCTCACTTTCCCTCAACTGTGCCCTATGTAACCTTAAGGTCAAAAGAGCAACTTTCAACATTTCTTGATCTCAGACCAAATTGTCTCCACCTCAACTATACAGTCGATTTGGTGTCAAACTTTGGATGGACTGTAACAAGTCATTCCGACTGTGAATCAAACTTTTATCATGGTAAAGAAGGATTTGTAGTCAAGAGTTATCCTGGTAGTGAACAAAAATACCTGATGAACTCTGTATGTCTCAGGTCCCTCATATTGCTCAACACATAATGAATCTAGCATCATGGCAATTAAAAAAATCAAGAAAATGAAGATAGTTTCCTTTTTACAAACCACCAGAAGTCAATCTATTGCAATTGTTTAATGCAAAATAAGGTACATTTAAGTTAAAAATGATAGCGTATAGAATAAGTAAGAGTACTGTCAAAATAAGTTTGAACCTTAACTCAGATCAATGCATCAGCTGAGAAATCTCAATAATAAGTTCCTAAACATGAAAATCAATGATAATTAAGGCTATCTCACAAAAAACACCACAGTCAACCATCCAAAGCTGTAATTAAAAATGCTGGAGTCATGTATGAAATCATCATCAATGCAAGAATACTGTATAACAATTACTTGCAAACAGCAGGTCAGTTGCCCTGTGGAGACAAACTCAACAAGTACGACAAAAATATTGTGGTCAAATAATTTCTCATTTCAAACTGTAGTCAGTGCCAAATCACTGGCCTGTCAAGATCATCAAAGTGAAGGGATGTAGAAACCTCTGAACTTAGGCTGATGTAGAAGTTGGAATGATGAGTAAGAATGAACAGAAAAATTGACAAATTTGTTACTAAAAGAGATTCACAAAATTGCACTTTGCTCCTTCCCAGCAGGTATTGGTTGAAAGGGCAGGGTAAGATATTGTACTCAGAATGAGGCAACACTGCGTTCACTGCCCATCTTTAGTTGTCCTTCAAAGCAGGTGGTGAGAAGCAGTTTATCTGAGTACTTGCCCAGGGCTGCGATGTATTGATGCACTGATGGGAAAAGACAAGGGTCTGTCTGTGGGCGACCCATGATGAATTCAGAACACGGCATGCTGTCAGGAGGAAATAGCAACTGGAGGGAAAATAATTATAGACAGACAGCGAGACAGGAATCCAGAAGATGAGTCAATACTAACTCCACTTGGGCACTTCTTAGTGCTAAAAGAAAAACATTCTATCATTTATATAGCACATCCTAGGGCCTCAAATAATCGCAAAGCATTTTACTACAAACAAAGAATGTTTTCAAGCATTGTTTTTATTGTATTGTTGGAAATGTGGTGACCCATGTGCATGCAACAGTGTTCCAAGAATAATGGAGCAATGAACAAATCATCTGCATTGGTGATGATGGATCAATATCAGCTTCTGCATTGGGAGAACCTGCATTCACACAGCACCTTTAATGTTGCAAAGCATCCAATGTTGCTCCATTACAACATTACTCAACTAAATTTGACGGCAAGTCATATAAAAAAACTGCTAGAACGGGGATAGGCGATATGGAAACACAGAAAAGAGGAGAAGGCTGTTTGGTCCTTTGAGCCTGCTCCACCACGAATCTAACTCAGTACCCTGTTCTTACTTTCTCCCAATTATTTGATCATTTTAGCCTGAAGGACTACATCTAACTCCTCCTTGAAAATATTCAATGCTTTGCTCTCAACTGTTTTCTATGGTAAGGAGTTCCACAGGCTCACACCACTGCCTGGGTCCTAAATGGCCTACCCTGTAACCTTCGACTGTGACCCCTGCTTCTGGACTCTCTGGTCATTGGGAACATCCTTCCTGCATTTACCCTGTCCAGTCCTGTTAGATTTTTATAATGAATAGATGTACAAAAGGGCAGAATTGCAGGAGTGCAGAGGTCTCAAAGAGTTTTTGGTCTGGTGGTGGTTAAGGAAACAAAGGGTTAGTGATGCCATGGAGGGAATATGACCAGGTGGGTGAGAATTTTCACATTTGAAAAGCTGAGGAATCGTGACAGGCATAAAAGGAGGACAACTCTGTGTGTAGGGGAAGCAGTGGTTAATGTCACTGAATGAGTAATCTGGACCCTATGTGTTAATTCTACTATGCAGATGGTCAAATTTGAACTCAATACCTATTTGGTCCAATGGTGAGCATGTAGTCACTGTTAATTGTCCTAAAACCCTATCTGGTTTGCTCATATCTTTTAGGGAAGGAAGTTTCAGACCAGGTACTCACCTGGTCTGAATTACATGTGACTCCAGACCCACAGCAACAGCTCTAGGATGATTGGGGATGTACAAACAATGTTGGTCCAGCCAACAATGGCAGCTTCTTGAATACTTTTAAGATAGAGTTTTATGGGTGATTGACTAATAAGGGAGCTGAAGCGTATTGGACGTAGACACAAAAGTAGAATTGAGATCACAATCAGATCAGATTTGATCTTATCAACTTGCAAAGCAGGTTTGAGAGGCCAGCTGGACTATTCCTGGGCTATCATTCATATACTTATTTGCTCATGGCAACAAATAAGGGTTCACAGACGGGTAAAAACAAGGACTGCAGATGCTGGAAACCAGAGTCTAGATTAGAGTGGTGCTGGAAAAGCATAGCAGGTCAGCCAGCATCTGAGGAGCAGGAAAATCGATGTTTCGGGCAAAAGCCCTTCATCAGGAATAGAGGCAGAGTGCCTGAAGGGTGGAGAGATAAATGAGAGGGGAGTGGGGGTG
>NC_057711.1:23187287-23340523 GCF_004010195.1 Chiloscyllium plagiosum | reverse complement strand
GAGGGGGGTAGACAGGTTGAGGTGGTTAATGTCCTGGCGACAGTTGGAAATGAAGAGATTGAGGGTGGGTAATAGGCCAGCACGGGGTGTCCAGGTGGATGTAGTGTGTTGGAGGTGGGCGAAGGGGTCCTCGGAAGGTGGGTGGGCATCCTGATTGTGAAAGTAAGCTCGGAGGCAGAGGCGGCGTAAGAAGTGTTCGACGAGACGGCGTGTTATTAAATTCATTGATGCGTGGGTGGAGGGGGATGAAGGTGAGTCCTTTGCTGAGGACTGATCGTTCGTCCTCAGTGAGGGGGAGATCTGGGGGTATGGTGAAAACTCGGCAGGGTTCACAGACAGCAACTAGGACTTTTCTGCACAGTTCAAATTGTGAATGGATTTACCTTGCATTTCTAAAATATCAATCTGACTTTCAGAATGTGACTTATAATTTTGAGGCATCAATGATTTAATGATTTAATGAGAAGTAAATCTTTTTCTTATGCAATATTAATCTCAGAGGTCATGCCATGACGTCATCCCATCAGGCTCTCAGTTGGGACTTGTCAAAAGTCAGCAACCTTGACAGTAATTTGAGATAAAGTGCGCTACTACTTCAAAGAAATTGAAGGAATCACTAATAAAACTGCAGGAGGTGCAGATATTACAACTTAAATCTCATATCATTTATGCTCTTCCTGAAACTTACATGGATGACCAACAAAGCACTGGATACTGTAGACACTTTAGTTAAGGGAGGTTACAAATAAATCTCTGCTTAAAGAGATTCACTATTCTAATATCAGCACATTGAGCCTTCATTTCTGACACGGTGTTTCTTATGCCCCGAAAATAGTCATTTACGCTGCCAAATTTGACAGGATTTGTTACTCACTATGCTTGCTAATCACCCTTTCTAAACCGATTGCTTTATAAAAACAAAAGCATCTAAAACTCATGCATCCACATATAAATGTAGACCGTGATGTACTTAAACACAAAATTGACCAAGCACTGTAAGCAGCCATTAAGTGTGCGTTTCCCTTTCTCTTTCAGCTAACCTATACAGACTATTTGCTGCAAAATAACTCATTGGTCGCCTGATCAATGCCCAGAGTTTAAATGGAAATAGCTCCATTTCAGAAGGGAAAACAGACACCCAGGATGGTTCGACAAAAAAGAGTTCATCAGATGAACACAAATGAGCCACATCTTGTATGATGCAGTGCTTTGTTTTCAATGTGGCATTTTATTTTATAGACCTTAAAGAATTAAAAATTGAAGTTTAAGGTCATTAGTTAATAATGGGTGGGATGGTCAGTGAAAGTTTTGAGAAGATTCACACATCTTTCAAAGATCCGTGCATCTTGCTGGGTTGCCCTGAGGAAATACAGTTTGATTTGATGTCATGTTACTATGAACTTAGGTGCAAACCGCAAGTTTTGCAAACATTACCTTGACTGATTTGACCTTCTGACCTCCTTCTTTTAGATGACATGCTTTCAGAAACCTTTCCAGACAATCAACAGGCCTCCCTGTGGTGAGTCAAAATTATAAAGCTAAGACCTAACCATTAGTGATGGCCCCACCAACAGCCTTTCTTTCAATTCATTATTCTTTTCTCCAGACTGTATGGCCCTGTCTCTTGAAACCAATGAATTTTACTGGAATACAGTCTCACTATGTCCAAATGACTATTTGTAGTGAGGGAGCCTTATTTGTGTTGACAAGATTTTGATATTGAGAGACATCAAAGAAATAGCGGATGCCTTGTCCAACATACACACAATTATGTTTTCAAAAAAGTGAGATGAGAAAAAATATATTATTTCAGTGAGTTCTTATCTGAACTGTCTGAAAGATAGGTGGAAGGAAATGCAATAATAACCTTTAACAGTATATTAAGAATAATTGGAGAATTGCAGGGCTATGAGGAAAGAGGAGGTGAATGATACTGATTGGGAAGGCTTGCAATGAGTTGGTACTGGTATGATAGGCCAACTGGCTGCATTCCATCTAGCCATTACAAAAATTACTGGATCAATGGACAGCACAGTGACTAAGTGGTGAGTACTGCTACCTCACATTACCAAGGACACAGGTTTGATTCCATCCTTGGGTGACTGTGTAGACTTTGCACATTCTTCACGTGTCTGCATGGCTTTCCTTTAGGTGCTCTGGTTTCCCCCCACAGTCCAAAGATAGGTGGGTGAGGTGGATTGGCCATGCTAATTTGCCCACAGTGTCCAGGGATGTGTAGGTTAGCCATGGGGAAGGCAGCATGATAGCGGAGTGAGGTGGGGCAGGGTGGGATGCTCTTCGGCAGCTTGGTTTGCACTCAAAGGGCTGAATGGCCTGCTTCCACACTGCAGGGGTTCTATGATTTCCTTTCTCTACCAGAAGGTTTTGTGGAAGATTTAGCATACTGCCAAATTTGGTCAGTAGTTCATTATTTCCCCAGTCTTCTGCATTCCAATATGCTTAGAACATAGAACAATATAGTACAGAAAAGGCCCTTCAGCCCTCGATGTTGCGCCTACTTGTAAATTAATCTAAGCCCATCACCCAACACTGTCCCATCATCATCCATGTGCTTATCCAAGGACTGTTTAAATGCCCCTAAGGTGGCTGAGTTAACTACATTGGCAGGTAGGAAATTCCACGCCCTTACCACTCTCTGAGTAAAGAACCTGCCTTTGACATCTGTCTTCAATCCATCATCCCTCAATTTGCAACTATGCCTCCTTGTACAAGCAGATGTTATCATCCTAGGAAAAAGATTCTCACCGTCCATCCAATCTAATCCTCTGATCATTTTTTATGTCTCTATTAAATCCCCTTTTAGCCTTCTTCTCTCCAATGAGAACAGACCCAAGTCCCTCAGCCTTTCCTCATAAGACTTTCGCTCCAGACCAGGCAACATCCTGGTAAATCTTCTCTGCATCTTTTTCAATGCTTCCACATCCTTCCTGTAATGGGGAGACCAGAACTGCACACAATACTCCAAGTGAGGCTGCACTAGAGCTTTGTACAGTTGTAGCATGGCTCCGGAACTCAATCCATCTACCAATAAAACCTAACACACCATTTACCTTTTTAACAGCACTACCAACCTGGGTGGCAATTTTCAGAGATTTGTGTACATGGACATCAAGTGCAGTTTCGGGTTCACCCAGGTCTAATGAAGTATAATCGCCTCCTTATCCCAGCTCTGACTAGTGTATTTCAATGCAGACTGAATCTGTTACCTTCTCTCCCTGCACAACTCAGTGCCCACATCACTACAACAGAAATCAGTGTCAGCATTTCACTTGAAGGTATCAGGAAGATGAGCCCATTGCTCAAAAAGAATGAGATTAAGGTGAAACCCCACATCTTAGCACATCAATGGAAGGGTGTGGAATTAACTCTGTGATTTTCCAGAGTGCACTCTCCAGTCATTCAATTCACATATAAAAATTGTCTGTTGCACAGCATTCCTCGATTATTTGTTTTTAAATGTGCAGTAGCATCTACTTGGCGTACAAATGAATATAGTTCAAACACAAAGAAAATGCTGGCTTTTATTCCTATGCAATGATCTGGAAAAAAAGGTCATCCGCAGAATATATGAAATGAAAATCGGACAGAGAATCACTTGGTCGTACACAATCGGAGTAACGTCGGAGAAGTAGGCATGCCGACAAGTTTTTATCTTGCATTCGTCAGGACACAATTTCAAGAATATCAAATCTCAACGGGAATTTATACAGCATGAGAAACGGGCATTGACTGGCTGGCAAGAGGACACACTGATTGGTTTGGCATTGACTGAAGAATGTGCCAAGAAAACGTCACCCCATGTTTTTCATTAAATTCAAAAAAGGCAGGACATTTCTGATTGGTCAAGATGTGAAATGCACCAGAAAATAATGTGGCCTCAATCGTTTGCTGAAGTGCAAAGATACAATAACTGGATATATTCCTTTGTGCCTGCAGAGGACTGGGTCCTGTACATTAATGTACACAGCTTCGAGCAAGAGTAAGTGAGCCTGACTGATTATCTTAAATTGGTTGTTAGTGTATTTTTTGGTACTTGCTTACTCAAGGATCAGCATCCAGTGTTGTAGTTCCAGTATTAAATCCTTTCTAGTGCCACTCCAAGAGGCTCTAGAATGGGGTAGCTGGTCTTTGAAAGTATCACATGATTTGGAAAGGAATCAAATATTGAGAGTGCAGAATAGACCAAAATAAGTCTATTCTGCGAAATAACAGGGCACCCGGATGAATCATCAGTGTTTTTTCTGACTGGTGTCCACATTGGTTAGTGTGTGAAAATCCCAGTTAATTGCTTTTTTTAAATGGAGATGGCAAACAGACAATATATACACATGATACATTTTAATTTCCCTGTAATTTTGTTTTGGAACTGTTAAATAATTGCCTTACAATAAATGCAAGGCTGTTAATTCCTTTGTAATCGTGCTTGAGAACTGCTAAATAGTTCTCATATTCCCTCCTGTGAATCCTATTAGGCAGTCCTGCCATCAGAAAAGACTGAATAATATACAACCAATATAATTTTGACCATACTAATGTTCTATCATTGAACGCGTTGGAAATATTCAAATACGTGTTTTAAGAATGAATTGCCTGTTATTTAGTCCCAGGGCTCAGATGTAGCATGCCCGTTTGAATTTCCGAGAATGAATTATCCTCATACTGCTCACTCCCACACACTTATAATTACTCATGTCAAGTGTGACCAGCGCAGTGAATGTGGAACTGCTTGTAAAAGGATGCAGTGAGAAAGGGTTACAAGCAGCTTCATATACATCGTGCTCAACACTCTGCTTCCTTTCTGGAAATTTGTGAAAGTGGAGGCAAAGGGTCAAGCTCACAAAGCGAGACACTAGTAGGTGGACAAGAGGGGATGGAAGAAGTAGAATTAGTGGCTCAGTGAAGGTAGAAGTTTGAAGGAAGTCAGGAACACTGGGTGATGGTGTGCCAGAGGTTAAGGCTAGAAGGGTCTCCCTGGGCTCTGACAAGACTCAGCAAGTTGGTGAATTGGGGTTTTAAGATAGCTGGATTGCCAGGAGATGGAAGAATATGCATTTTTATAGTTTGGGAGGAATGCTGAGCAAGGAAGCAAATGGCAAGAGGGAAGAGGCATTGGAGACGGGGTGGTGGGGGGAGGGGGCAAGAAATATCATCGGTCAGATGACAAATTATAAAAGAATCCTAGCGATAAGCAGAAAAAAATGAAAAGTGGCACATTGCTTTGAAGACGTCGTCTTCCTCCATCATCCTTTTCCATCTTATGCATTACATGTGACAGGTAGACTTTGCCCTTTTATTCTTGGCCATTAAGTAATCATTTGGGTTGGGCACACGGAGGAAAATTGGACAGTGAGCACTGAAATGAAACACTTAAATTAATGGACAGAAAATCAGATGGGCTCAGTCAGAGGTTCAAAATCCTCCGCAAATGATTTCTCCATTCAGCCCTGGGGATTATTTAATGGCAAGGCATTAAATTGAAAATCTGCCTTGGTGCATGTCTTTAAGGCCTCTTACAGGAAATCAATTATTCGCACATATTAACCCATTAGTGTTCAAAATGTTCATTCAAATCCAAAAGCAGTGGCAGGCCAACCTTTTGGCAGGGTGCGCAGGGTCTCTGCTGTGGTCTTGGGTTAATTCTGGGTACAGACATGAGGGGGCCAAGCAGCCTCCTTCTGTCTGTAAATCTTCCATGGTTGTAGGCTGTGAATTGGCAGATCGTAAACTGGTAAGAGTAGGGGCAGTCTGGGTTCAAAATGGCCCTATGTCACAACATGTCCAAATAAGTTGATTAAAGATAATTGGTTTTTGTTCCTGGTGGGAATTTGTGTGTGAGATGCTCATCGACCCACAGGCTGTGCTGTGGCTGTGATGCCTCTTGTGCAATAAAGGGTCTTGCCGAACGACAGTGGCTCCTGTGTTTGTGAAGCACAGCTAATGAGATATTCAATGCTGCTGAACCCTGGAGAGCGGCAACTCATCATCTTCAGGAAGAGAAAGAACAGAACAGGGAAATAAAATTAACTAAGAAAAATAATACTTTAACATTGTAGAAAGCAACGCATCCTACAATCTGAGCTTCTATACTGGAATGCTAAATAGACTGCAGTCTTGCCTTCTGAACCTTGTGTTATTTTGCTTTATGGCACTCCTGTGAAATGCCTTGGGACTTTTCATTGCTTTAAAGGCACTATACAAAGGGCATAAGTTGTCATTCTTGACCCCGTCCACCCTGTGCCCATGAAAGCAGGCTGTAGTTCACTTCCTAAGATTATTCTGTCAGTTAGAGGTAAGGGAGCCTATTTACTGCTCCAAATTATAGGCAGTCCTATATCCATTATTGACCCAGAGACGATTTCTTCCCTCTCTGTTGAAACCCAAATAAGACCAGGCAGAAACTCAACAATTCACCATGGGCGTATTTCTTTTAACAGACACTGAGCAAGCTGTGGCTGAGTTCTATTGTTACTCACAAAACCTAGCAGTTCCTCTCTGAAGTGTCTCAATTTGTAAAAAACAAATCACAACCAGTTTTAAAGAGACACTTTCAAATAACAACAGTTCGTTGGAGATTGACCTCTCTGCCTCTCGCTCTCTCTTCATTACTACTTTCATTGCGTGCAGTCAGACAGGTTCATCTTTGCTTAAGAAGGGAGCAAGGGATAGATCAAATAATGACAGGCCAGTTAATCTGACCTCAGTATTGGACAAATTATTGGAATCAATACTGAAAGACAGAAATAACATGCCCCTTAGAAAGGTATGAATTAATCACAGATAGTCATTATTGATTTGTGAAGGGAGGAACATGCCTGAGTAACGTGAGCAAATATTCTAATGAAGTAAAAAGGATGACTGATGAGGGTAGTGCGGTTGAGGTGGTCTCCACGAATTTTAGCAAAGCACAAATTCGCAAATGGCAGATTTGTTTAAAATCAAAAGGGCCCATGAAATCCAGGGAAATTGAATAAGCTGGATACAAAATTGTTTCAGTGGCAGGGAATGAAAGATAACTGTTGACTGGGGTTTTTGTGACTGGAAACCTATTTCCAGTAGGGTTTCACAGGGCTCACAAACAGTTCCTGCTTATTGTGCACATGTTAATGACTTGGGCATAACTGTAGAGGTCATGATCAATAAGTTTGAATATGGCATACAATTTGGCTCCTGGTTGACAGTGGGAGGGTAGCAGTATATTGCTGGAAGGTATCAAGGGACTGGGCAGCTGGGGAGAAAAGTGGCAGATGGAATTTAACTTGGAGAAATAGCTGGGCAGCACACTGCCTCACAATGCCAAGGACCTAGGTTCAATTCCAGACTTCGGTAACTGTCTGTGTGAAATTTACACATTCTCCCTGTAGTGGGTTTCCACTGAGTGCTCCGGTTTCCTCCCATAGTCCAAGGATGTGAAGGGTAGGGGGATTGGCTATGCAAGATTGTCCCTAGTGTCTGGGGATGTGCAGGTTAGGTGGGTTAACCATAGGAAATGCAATGTTACGGGATAAGTTGAGGGCTATATCTGGGTGGATCCTCTTGGGCAAGTCAGAGCAGACTGGATGGCCCAAATGGCCTCTTCTGCACTGTCATGATTCGATTATGCATTTGGGGAAGTCAAAAGGGCGAAGCGACACAATTAATGGAAGAATACTAAGAGGTGTTTTGGGACCTGTATTTTTTAAAATTCATTCATGAGATGTACTGCTTATGGCCGGAATTTATTGCGCATTCCTAATTACCTCAAGGGCACTTAACAGTCACCTGCATTACTGGGGTCTAGAATCATTTTCGGCCAGACCAGGTAAGGTCAGCAGTCTCCTTCCCTAATGGACATTAGTGAACCAGATGGGCTTTCTGACAATTGACAATGGAATCACAGTTATCATTAGACTCCTAATTCCAGATTTTTTTTTCAATTCAAATTCAACTGTCTGCTATGGTGGGATTCGAATCTGGGTCCCCAGAATGTTACTTGGGTCTCTTAAATAACAGATAATATCTCTAGGTGGAAGTGAGGACTGCAGATGGTGGAGATTAGAGTTGAGAGTGTGGTGCTGGAAAAGCACAGCAGGTTAGGCAGCATCTGACGAGCAGGATAACTGATGTTTCGGGAGGACTTTTGCCCAAAATGTCGATTTTCCTGCTCCTCAAATGCTGCCTGACCTGCTGCTTTTCCAAAACCCCATCCTCAACACTAATCTCCAGTATCTGCAGTCCTCACTTTCCCCTAGTTGATTTTGACCCCACTGCAACTCCTCTTCCAAGGATTCCTACCTTGAAGAAGTTCTCTTCCTCTCTCTACAAAGATAATATCTCTCGGCTATCGCCTTTCCATAATGTTCACACAATCCTGAAGACAGCAGATTAAGTAAAGTGAGTGTTTGCAAAGGTAAATTGAATGCTTTCTCTCTTTTTTGGTTGACGTACAGAAGGTGACTGATTTGCTGGAACTGTATAAAACATTTCACCAACCCGACTAGTGCATGCAACCTGGTCACCTTATTATGGAAAGTGATTATATTGTGCTAAAGAGGTTAGAGGAGATTTACAAGAACATTCTCAGAACCAGAAAATAGTGATGGTGAAAGATCTGATACATTAGGGTGGTTTTCATTCGATGACTAGAAGGGAGATTTTATTGGGATGTTTCAAAATTGTGACAGGCGTGTATAATAGAGAGGGGATTGGCCTATTTATCTTAGCAAGTCTGTCAGTGACTAGGTGGCATGGATTTAAAGCAATTGGAACCAAGATTAGAGAGGAGGTGCGCAAAATATTATTTCACTGAGAGGGTGGTGCGGGTCTGATGCTTGCTGCCTGAAATGAAACCCTCGATGAATCTAAAGAAGTTGCCTGGAAATGAAGCTGAAAAGTTGCAACCTGCAGGATTATGGATCGAATGATGGAATGTGGGATTAGATTGGGTGACTTGTTTTCCAGCTGGCAAATTGTTGCTTTTTATAATAGAACAAAGAACAATGACTGCTGGTAATCCAAAACAAAAACAGAAATTGTTGGATACTGTTGAGCAGCGATATTCTTGGTTGCTTGGTTTACGCCTTTTAGAATCATACAATTCTTGAGTAGGAAGAGGCCAAAAACAAGAAATTGTTGGAGAAACTCAGCAGGTTTTACAGCATCTTCAGAGGGGTTACTGGACTCGAAAAGTTAACTCTGCTTTCTTCCACCAATGCGGCCAGGCCTGCTGAGTTTCTCCAGCAATTTCTGTTCTTGGCCTCTTCCTGGCTTCAATAATGGTGTGTTTCTAAGAGGTGTTGGTCAAGCAACCACAAATATCATTGTTGAACAGTAACCAGAAAGGAAATGAAAAATCCCAATTTTGTCATTTTCTGGGTAATTTTGTGACAATAATGTTCAGTGAGCTCTATAAATGGCAGTAATACCAGTGGGTAGTGATAGAGGAGTCCATTTCTTATGTGTGAGTGAGGATAACTGCACAATATAAACTTAGTTAAAGCAGCAATGGCATTTTTTAAGGCAATGTATGAAGCGATTTGGAACAGAAGCAGATAAATGGAGTTAGGATGTAGATTATACTGAACGGCGAACATGTCTGTTAGTTCCCTCCTCCTGTTTTTCTAAACACTCTGTATTGCACAAAAGTAAATCATCCCACAATGAAATGGACTCATTTAACTATTATTTATTCAATGCCAGCTTGTATTATCAAATGAAAGAATGGTATCAAGAGGCTGAATAGCTGATTTCAGCTGCTATTTCAAGCGTTTATATGTTAATGTCTGAGAGACTGGAGGCTGTGTGAGCACCCTTTGACCTTTGAACCTTGCCACATCTCTAAATCAACTCCTGACACAGTGACAGAACAGCACGTGGGCTGAAAGCCCAGGACTAGCATCCTGCCTCTGTGAAAAGGAGACCCATTAGCAGCAGACCAGAGTGTAAAGATGTTCCCCAGAATCCCAGCCAATCAGGTGCCATTGCGAAACAGAAACAAAGCCTTTGGCTGGCTTCGCGCATTCCGGGCTTGCCAGAATGCTATGCTCTTGCCTCGTTCGAAACAGCGGGCTCCTCCGGCCGGTAGCGCACCGCGTACGTTGGTTTCACGCGAGTACCTGGTCTCCAGTGGCACATTGCTGCCGAGAACCCAGCTGTCCTGCAGCTGAACGGATTCCGGCGTGGTGGGCAGCTCGCTGGGCAGGACGGCGGTGGGGGCTGGACTCTGGTTCCTCCTCTGGCTCAGTGAGTTCCGGTTGAGCGAGGTGATGGAAGGGTGCTGCTGGCTCAGGTGCTGCTTGTGCACAGCGGGCACTGGCTGTAACGTCGATTGGCTCTGCTGGGCGGGTGGTTGCTCTGAAAGGGGAAGGACAGAGAGTGGGTATGGAGAGGTGAGGCGGGAAAAAGAGTGCAAATAAAAATACATCAGTGCGATTCTAATTTTGTCAGCTGGAGTCCTGGAATGAAGGAGGGAGCGTGACTGAGAATGACTCCCTTGTTCATCACAGTTCCATCCTGCTAACACAGATTCTCAATGAGCACATGAAAGATAGGTCAGTGCCAGCTGTTAAGTCAAGCTGCGAAGGTGTTGGAAATCAAACCGTTACTGATCACATGTGGTAAATTTATAGCATCAGACAACTGAGTGCCAACCCTGCTCATTTAAGAAACAATGCAGTATAGGAAGCCATTTGGCCCACCATGCCTCTGCTGTCTCATTGAAAGAGATTTGCAATTAATTCTGCTACCCTTGCTCTTTCCTCAGAGCCCTGCAAATGTTTTCCTTCACAAATATTTAGTCCACTCCTTCTTGGAAGCTACCACTGAATAATAGGCAAGGTCTGTTCCCAGGGTGGGAGAGTCCAAAATTAATGGACATAGGTTTAAGGTGAGAAGGGAAAGATTGAAAAGGGACCTGAGGGGCAATTTCTTCACTCAGAAGGTGATGTGTATATGGAACAAGCTGCTGGAGGAAGTGGGACGGGCAGGTATAGTTCCACCCTTTAAAAGACATTTGGACAGGGACATGGATGGGAAAGGTTTAGAGGGATATGGGCCAAATACAGGCAAGTGGGGCGAGTTCAATTTAAGAAACCTGGTCGGCATGGATTAGTTGGGCCAATGGGTCTGGTTCTGTGCCAAATGACTCTATGCTTCCACCCCTTGAAGGAAGTGCATTTTGAATTGTGAGCACATGCTTTGTCAAGAGGTTTTCACCTCTCTGCCTGCCAACGGTACTCTTAACCCCAATTGCTGTGGAACCCAGTCAGATATCCTTGTACTGCACCAGTATTTGTTTTTCGAAGTGGTTTTCGAAGGAGATGCAGAGGCCTGGTCCTTAAAGCAGTGTTTGGACTGGCAACTGTAATGAAAGACTCTGCACCTCCACTGATGGTAATCACATTCTTTGGCACATTCATACTTCGCATCTCCTCCAAGCCATTTTGCTTGAAGAGGTTGAAAGGCTTGAGTTTTAAACAAAAGAAAAAGCTGAAATGGATAAATTGAAGTAAAAAGGAACTGTGAAAATGTAAATCACATTCCCTTATGTTGGATGGTGAACCTGTGTGGGACCGAGCCAAGTAGGGCAGCAAAGACAGACGTTTCCCACGTGTACTGAGTAAAAAGCATTGAAACAGTTTTGGCAACTTGCGGGGCATTCGCTTGTTGAGCACACGTTCGTGCTGCCTGCATTGTATTGCAATAGAACACATTTCACAGTGCGAGCAGAGGTATTCCACACACGCACACTCCAGTTGGCAGAAACCCATTCTATGGAGCAGATGTTCTTTCGCGCCCATTTTACAGACTGTAGCACACGCTGATTATTGCACTCAAAACATCATGTATCTAATGACCATTAAATCCATTAGGCTACCCTTTTCCTCAACTCTCACTCACAGTTTTCTGACTTTGCAGGAGGCACACGCAGGGACACCCGTCCTGGAACTGGGAAACCTCCTCCGAGCAGTTAGTGGTGTCTCCATTACTTACACGGCTGCCTCTTGTTTAATACGCCACTAGCTGCCAAGAGAGGCTTCGCTTGAGGTCTCATTTCTCTACACAACTTTAAAAGGACACTATCAATGAGAGGGTCTGTACGTTGGCTCACTTCCTGAAATAGCACATTCCAGACTTGCTGTTGCTATGTTAAGTTCACTCTACATTCAAAACATTTGTTGCCCGCTGGACAGATTTTACAATCCAGGCATTCACACTTTTACTGTGAACAAAACAGCAGCTGAGGTGGAAATATCAGATTTCCAACTACAGAAATGATGGCAGTTTTAATTTTAAATCACAGCGTGAATTCTTGCATCTTTGTAGCGAGGGTGAATCCATCTTAGGCAGCAGTGCAAAGCCCAGGTGATTAGGAATAGACAGCCTGTCTACACCCTGCTAAGGTAACAGAGTGGGAGCTGGACTGGGGTCTGAAAGGGACTGTCAATCTTGTAACTCTTATCTTGCATTCAGTACCCCGACCAACATTTGGCGATGCCGAAACATCAGTTCATCAGCACGACGCACCACTTGTGGAGCACAGCTATGTTGATATTTAGGTGAGAAGAGACCCAATAAAACTGTCTTGCAACAAAAAGTCTATCAGACTAAAGTATCTGCTTAAGAAATGTCTGGCCTTTGTACATCAAAGCACACCACAAGCACAATTTGTTGATGTACTGATGTTGATGATAACTGTCTGCTGAAAAATGTGTTGCTGGAAAAGCGCAGCAGGTCAGGCAGCATCCAAGGAGCAGGAGAATCGACGTTTCGGGCGTAAGCCCTTCTGATCTCCAGCATCTGCAGTCTTCACTTTCTCCTGGTTGATAACTGTCTGCCATTGTTTTGAAAGGTATTATTGGGTTTTCTTTCTGTTCCATCAATACTGTCTGCTGAATGTATGGAAGCAGAAAGCTGGCAGGATATGCAATGAACATTGGAAATTACTGGAACCCATTCATAAGCCTTGGAAACTGATAGAATCATGGCAGGGTCACAGCTGAAAAGGAAGCCATTCAGCCAGTTCGGTCTTTGCTGGATATCTGAGGGAGCAATTCATCAAGTGCCACTCTCCTACGGCCCTGCAAATCTTCCCTTTTCAGATCATGATCCAATCCCCTTTTGAAAACCTCAAACAACACTGCCTCCAGTCCACACCAGGCCAAGTCCTAACCACTCCCGAGGCAAGAGAACTTTCTTCATCCTTTGGCGATTCCCTAAAATCTGTGCCCTCTGGCTCTTGACCCTTCCATGAATAGTAAGAGATTCTTATTATCTAGAGTGTACAGATCCCTTGCGATTTGAATACCCCGATCAAATCTCCTCTCAAACTTCACTTCTCCAAGGAGAACAATCCTAATTTCTCAAACATAAATATGTATCTGAAGTTCCTCATCTCTGCGACCATTCACAGAGTCATACAACACGGAAACAGACCCTTCGGTCCAACCAGTCCATGCCGACCATGTTCCCAAACTAACCTAGTCCCACTTGCCTACGCTGTTTGGCCTACATCCCTCCAAACCTTTCTTATTCATGTACTTAGACAACTGTCTTTTAAACTTTGTAATTGTACCTGTATCCACTACTGCTCTGGCAGTTCATTCCATGCATGAATTACACTCTGTGTGAGAAAGTTGCTTTTCATGTCCTTTCGAAAACTTTCTCCTGTTATCTTAAAACATGTCCCGATGTTTGAACTCCTCCACCTGAGGGAAAAGACCCTTGCTCTTCCCCTTATCTATGCCCCTCATGATTTTATAAACCTCTGCAAGGTCACCTCTCAACTTCCTATGCTCCAGTGAAAAAAATCTCAGCCCATCCAGTCTATTTTAATAAGACAAACCCTCCATCCCCGGCAACATCCTGGTCAATCTTTTCTGAATCCTGTTCAATTTAGTAATATCCTTTCTATAGCAGGGAGACCCGAACTGCACAGAGTACTTCAGAAGAGGCCCACCAACTTCTTGTAGAACCTCAATATGACATCCCAACTCCTTTACTCAAAGATCTGAGCAATGAAAGCAAGGGTGCTAAATGCTTTCCGCACTTTCCACAATATCTTCATATCCTTCTTAAAACATGATGCCGAGAGGCACAGCCAGTGTATTAAGTCCATGGTTAAATAATTCAAACATACATGACAGTGCAAATCATTCCCCATGGAGCGAGGCTGTACGTGCTATCAGACTGCTTAAGATGGTAGATCAAAGAGCATAGGTCAGGCTGCCATCCTACAGAGTGGTCCTTGGCTGCTCCCACCTGCAGATCAGCAGGGAGGGCTTTTTTTTTCTCATTCACAGGATGAAGGCATTGTTGGCTGGGCCAGCATTCATTACCCAGAGGGCAGCTAAGAGTCAATCACATTTCTGAGGTTCTGGACTTATATATCATAGAGATGTACAACATGGAAAAAGACCCTTTGGTCTAACTCGTCCATGCAACCAGATATCCAAAATAAATGTAGTCCTATTTGGCCCATATCCCTCATATACCCATCCATACGCCTTTCAAATATTGTAAATGAACTGTTAATCCAGAGAGAAAGTGAGGACTGCAGATGCTGGAGATCAGAGCTGAAAATGTGTTGCTCGACAAGCACAGCAGGTCAGGCAGCATCCAAGGAGCAGGAGAATCGATGTTTCGGGCATGAGCCCGAAGAAGGGCTCATGCCCGAAACGTCGATTCTCCTGCTCCTTGGATGCTGCCTGACCTGCTGTGCTTTTCCAGCAACACATTTTCAGCTGTTAATCCAGAGACCCAGGTGAAGTTCTGGGGACCTGGGTTTGAATCCTGCCAGGACAGATGGTGGAATTTAAATTCTGGAATAAAATTCTGGTGGAATAAAATTTGGAATTAGCCCCCACCACCACCTCAGCAGCTCATTCCATACATGCACCATCCTCTGTGTAAAAAAGTTGCCCCTTAGGTCCTTTTTATATCTTTCCCCTCTCACCCTAAACCTATGTCCTTTAGTTTTGGACTCCCCTACCCTGGGAAAAAGATCTTAACTATTTACCCTATCTATGCCGCTCATGATTTTATAAACCTCTATAAGGTCACCCCTCAGCCTCCGACGCTCCAGGGAAAAAAATCCCCAGCCTATTCCGCCTCTCCCTAAAGCTCAAATCCTCCAACCCTGGCAACATCCTTGTAAACCTTTTCTGAACCCTTTCAAATTTCACAACATCCTTTTGATAGGAAGGAGACCAGAATTGCAATTGTGTCCTAACCAATCCCCTGCACAGCGGCAACATGACCTCCTAACTCCTTTACTCAATGCACTGACCAATAAAAGCAAGCATACCAAATGCCTTCTTCAGTATCCTGTCTACCTGAGACTCAAGGAGTTATGAACCTGCATTCCAAGGTGTCTTTGTTCAGCAACCCTCCCCAGGACCTTACCATTCAGTGTATAAGTCCTGCCCTGATTTGCTTTCCCAAAATGCAGCACCTCAGATTTATCTGAATCAAACTCCATTTGACACTCCTCAGCCTATTTGCCCATCTGATCAAGATCCCATTGTATTCTGAGGGAATCTTCTTTGCTGTCCACTACATCTCCAACACTGGTGTCATCTACAAACTTACTAACCATACCTCATACCTGTAGGCCAGATCAGGTAAGGATGGCAGTTTCCTTCCCTGAAGGGGATCCAGATGGATTTTTCCTGACAATCAGCAATGGATTCATGGGGTTATCATTAGACTCCTAATTCCAGATTTTATTCCACCAGAATTTTATTCCAGAATTTAAATTCCACCATCTGTCCTGGCAGGATTCAAACCCAGGTCCTCAGAACTTCACCTGGGTCTCTGGAGGTGATGGCCTCGTGGTATTATAACTGGACTGGATTAACAGTCCAGTTATAATACTACGAGGCCATCACCTCCCCCTAACCCATAGGTCTGCCTTGGGTTCTAGAACCCTCCGTCTGCTTCCAGCCAGCTACATACTAGCGTTTCAGCTGGACCCTGCTTCCTGTGGGACCTCGAGGCTGATGGGTAAAATTCTCATCATTCCTCTTGAACTATCATTTTAAATGCCTCACAGTAAGCTGGACTAATTACCAACCATGTGTAGTCAGACCTACTGCCTGCTCCCCATCCTCTATGGATTCCCCTCACACCCTCTGGAAAATGTTCCTGCAGGTGGGGGTATAGTTGGGAAACTGGTGACTGTGATTCTGGTTATCAGGTCTGCCTTGCTCCCACTCATCTCCTTTTCTGAAAATCTAGACTATAAAGGAGGGAAAGAAAGACTGAAATAAACATAACAAGAGAGAAATTTAGATTGAAAGTAAAGTCTGTATTTTTCTGATGTTGGGTTGACATCACAGGCCTTGAAAACCAGTGGGTGGGACCTGGATGTGGGGTTTTGGATTTCTGCCCTGTCTGCGATATCCTATTTTTGCCTGAGAGGGCAGAGCTGGGGTGTAGATCACTCAGGTAAGACAGCTATAATGAACAGGGCCATTTGAATTGAGTCCTCAGTCCAAACGGCTGATCCCAAGGCCTTAACCCAGGCTGGCAGAAATGAATGAAGGAGGTGTAACTGGTTTTTAATATCATTAAGGTCTGTTTAAGTGTTAATATCTGGAGATATTCAAATACCTGGCTGTACATGTTAAAAACAATCAATCAATCAGACTGCACCTTTCAATCAAAGTTAAAAACGCTGACTGCTGCACTGTTTACATTGATAGGTGATCTGGTGTAACTTAAGGAAAATGTGACCATCTACTTCTGTGATTTCAATAGATTTCATTATTGACATTTCTCACGTGTTGTTATTGCAGCTGATTAATGCTTGCTTGAGTTTCAAATGTGCAGAAGCACTTATCTAACAGAGTGCCTTAATTCACGTTTTGATTCACGTTTTAATAGGCTACTAAAGAATTAACAGTTTCTGATGCGGTTGCTCAATGAAATGTTTTTATGATTTGAACAGATGGGCCACGCAAGGGAATTAAAAATTGTTGAATGGGTTTTATCGCTCGGAGTTTCTTTCTGTATTGTGTATGAGTGAGGGCTCTGTTAGATTGTTAGAAGCTAATTTAATTATTTCAAAATATTTCCTAAGATCCATTCATAGTGGAAAATAGAAAAATGGCTGTGGACTGGCATGGGAGGTGAATGAGATGGTATAGAGTTGAGATATGGACGAGCCTTCAGTGCCAGTGAAGGGCGAGGGCCATAACAGCCTTTTATAGAGCTTGGCCAACATCTTAGTGAACTGAAGGAGGTGTGGAAGCAGCTGAGTGGGCACACACCAACTGAGTGACTGCCTCCGGAGGTGGCAGCCCTGACTCAATGATGACCCTGCCCTCTGGAGGAAAGATTTCTCATTGTGGGGCTGTTCCCATGGAGATTGGCCTGTTGAGCCAGGCTATTTCCCCAACCAGCCCAAAGTCACATGTGAAATTCCCAACAGCAATTAAAAGCTGAAGAAATGTGACTTCCGATGGATACTAGCTCATTTTCATGGAGGTTAATTTATAGCAACTATCAGTTAGCACACGACTAAACTGGCAATTAATCTGACATGCACAAGACCTAGCTTTACTTCACCTTGTATCTATTGTGCAAACACAGAAACAACATTATTTAGTAGCTGTCAGTGGTGAGATAGATAACAGAAAGCTGTTGTCAAAATGTTAATGCCACACAGCTTCATATTTTAGATAGTTGGGCTCAACCGTGCACCTACGCCTTGCCTGAAGTTGCAGTACACTTTTACAAAACTTTAGCAACTGTTATTTATCTCACCATGAAGCTGACAGAAAATGGTGGCCCAGTTGCACAGTAAGCTGTTCAGACTAAGATGATATTTCTTACAAAATGCAAACAATGCAAAATAAAAAGTGAATATGATGTTTTCTCTCTCACAACTTTCCTTTCTGTTTCATATTTCCGACTGCAATCTTCTCTTACCCCAATCACTCCCTCAGGTAGCTATGAGAGACAACAGAACAGCATGAGCTGACTCTCACAGTAAATGTTCCAATATTGAGGAGTGCAAAACCTCGTCATGTCTCATCTGGCTGGGTTCCCACCATTTGGATCTGACTTGCTTCCGGAACCTTCTTCCCCACTGATGAAACAGATATGACCAGGAGCCAGCTTTCCAAAGGTGCTTTAGAATGTCTGTATTGGATTGTGAGAATGAATTCCAGGTGTGAAAGGCAGATCTGTTATCCTGAGAATTTACCCTTTAAAAGTAGAAATGCAGAAGTGGATTTTCTCGGACTTTATTTTGGGGATTGTAAATCCTGCGTCTTGATGAGCAGGAAGTACTCATGACAGTCAAAGGTTTCTATTTGAGTGGTCTCCAAGTGTCACACCATTCATTACATGTGGACTATTGGAATGATTCCCAAGACCAATTCCTAAACAGTGAACTGCTGAGTGCTTCTTTAGCTTGGTATCATATGATAACGGCAGCTGAATGCAAGACACGATTGAACCAACTGTCTTGCTATGGAGAAGACCGAATCTTACCATATTGTGGCAAAGTGCTGCTTTTATTGTGTTTTATAGAGGGTTTCTCCCCTTGAGGCGTCACAAGTTTTCTCTTGTTTTCATCCCAAACTCATGCTATTAAATATCCATCACGCCCTCCCCCATGGTGCCTCTCTTGTCCAATGCTACTTCGATTCTCATCTGGAAGTATTCCCAAGCAGGCCACAACAACAGATCCCGCCTGTCAGGTCTGAGGTTGCTGCCCATGTTAGTGTGGTCTCAGCATTTGGAGGAATGCCCAGCAGTATGAAAGAAGACCAATGACCTTCTCTACTCTGGTAACCTCTCTTTGCTCCCTCACACTCACTATTCTCTGCTACTGCACCCACCTCCCATCAAGCCTCATGCTCTGCCACTTGCACTGTTCCCTCAATCGCTCTCACCCACCCAATTCCCATACACCACCAGCCCTGCACAGCTTGTTACCTCCTATTCAACTGCTCAAGGATACCTCACCACTTTTCCCTGTCAGAGCTGTGCCCTCCATTTCCACCTCACTCAGTCCTTCCTTGCAAGGCAAATAAAAGTGTAATGTTCTGAGCACTGAGCTAGATGTCAGGCAAGTGAAGGTTAGGAAACCAAATGAGCAGCCCTGAGATGCAGCCTGGTCCTAATATGTGAGCTGGGTACAGTGCCCTGTGCTTAGTGTACATTCCACTACTGGTGCTTGAAAATTCACCATGACACTGCAGAAATACACCCATACATGGATTGGAGATGTGCTGTGCTGGTCCAAATGGACTGGCCAATATTGAATCCTACCGTCCGTGGATGTGGGGGGGCACATGCAACAGTTCCCAGGGAGTGTGCCCTCGGATGTCAGTGCCAGATACTCAGGTGCAGGTCTCGAGAAGTAAGCAGCAAGCTGGAGTCACCAGGTACCAGCTCTGAGGAAAGGTCACTACTTATTAAATTTGATTTCTTCCCTTGATGCTGCCAGACCTGCTGAGCTTTTCCAGCAATTTCTGTTTTGGTTGTCACCAGATACCTGTTCTGATTTCCATGTCTTAGTGTCGAGATCCTGACTGGCAAGTGGTTGAAGAGAGTGCATACTAATGAGGAGAGGTTAAGTAATAATGAGGTGATAATGAATGATAATCCATACTAACAGCCTCTCACTGTTCACTGATGAGAATCTTATTTTGATGGCCTGAAATTTAGTTCACAAAGGTAACTTGTTGTCAAGAAAGGTCTCACTCAACTCTTCAAGCAATTCTCCCACAATCCTCGCTATATCCTACATCATTGAAGGCCTGGGGAGATTCTACCCAATTTAGATTTTACCCCAGTTCTCTTAGTGAATGGAAGACAAACTACCACTGAAAGAAAAACACAGGTAAATGTGTTTGTCTTACCATGAACACGTTCTTCAAATGTTTCTTTTTTCAAGCTACGAATTATGGATTTTAAATAAAAAGTAATTTTGCAGACAGGGTCATGATTGGGAAGTGCATAAAGCAATGAAACAGGGAGCACATCCCGCTGACCGATCCAATTGTTATCTATTATTGAATACTACCACGTGGCATCCCAGTGAAAGCCAGCAAAAAAAATGCTATTACTTTGTGTCCTGCGGTAACCCCGTGTGAGCTGCAGTTATAGTTCAGAGGAGACAAGAGGCATGTCAACCGCATAAAAAGAGCAATTTATTAGGAGGTGGAGAGGAGCTGTACTTTCTTTTTATTTTTAACTGCAAAATCTTGCACAGTCTCTGTACAGAGCTCAATGACCATAGTTAAGGGGAGGACTGGGAACAAGAGGCTCGGTGATTGATTATGCTCTACTTGGCCACTTAATGCGTGAGGTACAGATGCTATATCGAGCAGATCACAGCTCGAGCCAAAAGGAATACAAAGTGAAAGTTATAGAGCAGCTAAAAGATTTCAGATTTCTATGGACAGCAGCAACCTGATTACAAAGCGTATACTTTGCTCACTATTTTTCAATGTCATACTGTCATGGGGCGCCCATCAGTGGCTGTTATTACAAAAGCTTTTGATTAATATTTCATGGAAGAACTGAAATTACATCCTTCATAGCTCACTCTTTTAATGGGGCTGCGATGTATCTGGCCAATACCTTTTTACGGCTGTGCCTGGTTTAATTTGAGGCTACTTGCACAGACTACACTCAGTTTATCAGACGGCCATTCAAGCTTCGCTGTAAACAAATCATATATTATAAAATGTGAGGTGAGGCGATGGGTGGCTCTCTCTACAGCAGCTGCAGCCTGAAAAGGCTGAGAGAGCGCAAACACAGCAAAGGAGAAGTAACTTCAAACCTTGTTCAAAATCAGGGAGAACAGTACTCCATAGGTGACACATAGCTCGGCCATGTTATGTGAACACAATGCTAAGTTCAATAATGCCTTGACTGGTTGATGCTTTGTAACTACACAAAGCACAACCAAGAACTCTATTTATTATTCAGAGTATCCACCTCACTAAGATGACTTCAGGACAAACAACATCCAACAACCTGCTCTGAAAACTCTACTCACATTTGTGACACATTTTCTATTGCAGAAGACAACTTTAAAAAAACATCAATTCTCCCCATCTACCAAAATGAACTGATCCTTTGAAAGATTTCAGAACCTAAAACTACATTTTGACAGCGACTAATTAGTTCTTTATTGAGCCATACTCTTATCTATTTCTCTAGTTTATTGAATCCATTCATGTAATTGTGAGATATATTGGTTACATGCAGACTAAGGTAAACAATAAAAGAAAAATCCTTTCCATTGATCGTCAAGAGAAACATAAATCGTAGAGTAAAACCAGAAGAATTACTGGAATGATTTTAACCTGAGCAACAGTGCAGAAACTGAGTGGGCAGTCAGTTAAAATTGATTGTGACTAAGCTATCAATATTCTGCTCTGTTTCTACTGTCTGTAATTTTAATATGCTTATCTGAGCAGGAAAGGATGTGTGCCCAAAGCCAGTAGCAGTTTTCTTTGAATACCTTAGAGAACTCATTTTATTTTGACTGCCATTTTAACTGATGACTCGATCAAGGAAGGCAGATGAGAAAGGGACACATCCATAAGTTAGGTTCTGGATGAGAATGGTCATTAACTGGTAATGCTACGGGCCAAGTAATCCAAAGTCCTTGATAAATACTCCAAAGATGCAAGTTCATATATCGTACAATGGCAGCTGGGGAATTTAAATGATTTAATAAATCTAGAACAAGATTGTGACAGGCAAGATTGGGAAATATGGAAATGTTACAAACATTGGTCATGTAGTTGATATTAAAGAGGATGGCTATCAACTGCAGGAAAATATCAATTGCTTGCTTGAGTGGGCAGAAAAGTAGCAAATAGAATTCAATTCAGAGAGGTGCAAAGTTCTGTATTTTAGAAGGACAACCAAAACAAGGAAATGTAAAATAACTGGGAGACTACTGAAAAAGGTAGAAGTTGTGATTTCCACAGATTCCTGAAGATGGAACGATAGGGCGATAGAGTGGTAAAAAAGGCTTATGAGATGTTTTCCATCAGTGGGCAAGGTGTTAAATGCAATAGCAGGTTGCAATGCTGGAACAAAATAAAACAATGGTTAGGCTACAGCTGGAGTTCTGTGCACAGTTCTGGTCATCACATTACAGGAAAGATATAATTGCTTTGCAGTAGATAAGACCAAAGGTATAGGAGCAGAATTAGGCCATTCGGCCCATCTGGTCTGCTCCACTATTCGATCATGTCTGACAGGATTCTCAAATACATTCTCCTGCCTTTTCCCCATAACTAACTCCCCCTACTAATCAAGAACATATCGAGCTCTGTCTTCATATACTCACTGACTTGGCCTCCACAACCTCCTGTGGCAATGAGTTCCACCAATTAACCTCTCACCGGTTGAAGAAATTATTCATCTCAGTTCTAAGTGGTCATTCCTTCACTCTGAGGCTATGCCCCGCTGAATACTTGGAATTCCCCAAGCTGCCATGGTGAACTTGCATCTCTGGAGTATTTATCAAGGCCTTTGAATTACTTGGTTACAGCATTACCAATGGATGACCATTCTCATCCAGAACCTATCAGTAAAAACATCTTCTCCATGTTCACCCTATCTCAGTATTCTGTAAGTTTCAATGAGATCCTCCTCATCCTGTTAAACTCCAACAAGTCCTCAACTGCTACTCACATAATAAGCCCTTTATTCCCGGGATTAACCTTGTAAATCTCTTCTGAACCCCTTCCAATGCCAGCACACCCTTTCTTAGATATGGGACCCAAAACTGCTCACAATATTCCAAATATAATCTGACCAGAAACTTATACAGGTTCAGCAGTATATCTCTGCTCTTATACTCTAGCCTTCTTGAAATGAATGTTAGCATTGCATTTGCCCTCCTAACTGCCGAGTGAACCAGCATTTTAACCTTATGAGAATGCCAAGTCCCTTTGCTTCAGATTTCTGAAGCCTTTCACCATTTAAAAATTAGTCTATGTCTTTATTCTTCTTACCAAAGTGCATAACCTGACATTTTCCCACATGGTATTCATCTGCTGCTTCTTTGCCCACTGTCCTACCATTTCCAAGTCCTTCTGCAGCCTCTCTACTTCCTCAACACTAACTGTGCCTCCATCTATGTTTGCGTCATCTGTAAGCTTAGCGACAGTGCTGTGAGTTCCTTTGTCCAGATCATTATTGTATAACAAGAATAGTTGTAGCCCCAATGCTAACCCACTGATTCCACCGGTCACTGGCTGCCATCCTGAAAAAAGACCCTTTTATCCTGATCTATCTACCTTTTGCCAATTAGGCAATCCTCTATCCATGCCAGTACCTTGCACCTAACACTATCGCCTCTTATCTTCTTTTACAGCTACCCTATGCAGGACCTTGTCAAAGGTCTTCTGGAAATCCAAACAGATCATGTCCATTGGCTCTCCTTTGTCTAACTTGCTTTTTACCTCCTCAAAAGCTGAATTGGATTTGTCAGGCATGACCTCCCCCTGATGAAGCCGTGCTGACTCAGTCTTATTATACCATGCACTTCTAAATATTCTGCAATCTCACCTTTAATAATGGACTTGGAAACCCTTCCAACAACTGGGGTCAAGCTAAGTGGGCTATTGTTTCTCCCACTTCTTAAACAGGGGTGTTGCATTAGCCATTTTTGAGTCCTATGGGACACTCCCTGACTCCAGGGACTCCTGAAAGGTCACCACCGATGTCTCTACAATCTCCTCAGCGATCTCCTTCAGAATGCTGAGGTGTAATTCATCTGGTCAAGGTGACTTATCCAATTCAGACCTATCAGCTTCCCAAACGCCTTTTCCTTAATGATGACCACTTCAACTCTCCTCTGCCCCTTGACTCTCTGGTATGCAAAGGAAATTTACAAGAATCTTGCCAGGGCTTTAAAAATTGCAGCAATGAGAAAGGATTGGACAGGCTCGGGTGTTTTTTTTTCAAAAAGGAGAGGCCAAGAGTTAATTTAATTGAGGTGTAAAAATATGACGGGCCTGGATACAGTGGACAGGGAGGACCCATTAATTCTGACAGAGAAGTCAATTAACTAAGAGCACGACTTCATGGTGATTAGAGTTAGAGTTAGGGTTAGGTCAGAAAGGGCATCAGAAAGGTTGGTAGTCATTGTCTGCAATTTACTACGCTGTCTGGAGGCTGTAACCTGCAAGGCTACTGTTGAGGGGATGCCAAGTAGGAACAGTTTGGGCGACTAGTTTACATAGTCGGCAACACATGATGGGCTGAACAGCATTTCTGGGGCTGTAACATTTTTATGGTTTCTTAGATTTAGTTTCATTAACATGATCATGAAGCCACCACAAAATTAATTTGGTTCACTGGTGTCCTTACTCTGCCTTTGTTTTATGTGGATTTTCAAAAGCTATTTGTTAAGGTACTGCATATCAGGTTACTTGGAAAGATAAGAGCCATGTGATGAGATATGAGAGTCACATGAGCATTAACAGAGACTGGCTAATGAATAGAATATAGAAAATTGAGATAAGCAGCAGCATTTCCAGGATTGTGCAGTGCCTCAGGGATCAGAGGTACCAACACCTATGGAACCATGTCTGGCGATAACACAAAACTAGGTGGGAAGGCAAGTGCTGACACAAGGCTTGCCTATTGACATCGACACAAAACATGTGGGTGAAAACCTTGGTATGGAATATAATGTTGAAATATGAGAGGTTTCGCACTTTGGCAGGAAGAATAGAGGAGATGGCTAGTATTTAAATGTGGAAAGATATCAGAGGGATTTGGGGATCCTCGTGCATAAATCCCAAAAAGTTAGCCTCAAAATTCAGCAGGTAAGAGGGAGGACAATGAGAATGTTGGAATGATAAAATACGGAGATCTTGCTTGGAATATACAATGTACTCGTTAGGCCACATTTAGAATGCTGTGAACGGTTTTGCCCCCCTTAAGGAACGGTACAATGGTATTGGACAGTTCAGACAAAGATTCGTTAAATTGATTCTGGGCATGTCGGGATCTTCTGATGAGGAGAAGTGGGTAGGTTGGCCTTGTATCACTGGAATTTACAATCATGAGGACATGCAGTGAAACCAATAAGGTTCTTAGGCAGCTTGACAGGGTAGATGCTCAGGGGTTGCTGCCTCTTGTGGGACTTGGGCTGAAGTGCACAATCTCAGAGTTAGGGATCCCCCAATTCAGACAGAGAGGAGGAAGAATTCCTTTTTTAGCAAGTTGTGAATCTGTGCAATGCTTTAAACGCAGGTGGCAGTTGAGGCTGGGTCAGCAAGAATATTCAAGGCTGAGATAGACAGATTTTATAATCAGTGATAGGAATCAAGGGATAGGAGGAAAAGAATGGAAAGTCTATTTGAGGACTATCAGATCAGCCACGATCTCATTGATTGGTAGAGCAGACTTGGTGGGCCCAGCTGTTTACTTCTGTTCTTAATTTTACAGTCTTGCCTGCTCTGGCCTATACGTGACTCCCGATCCACAGGAAATTGATGAACTCTAAACTGGCCTCTGAAATGAGCCGAAGTGTCTTGCAGATCTTTGGGACGAGTTAAAATCATTGGTCATAGATCAGGAAAGCACAACAAATGTTATCAATCTGTAAGTAGCAATTGAATTTGTTTCTCCAGTGATGCTACCTGAACCGCTGAGTGTTTCCTGTATTTGCTCTTCATCGGTTTTCCAGCATCTGCAGCATTTTACTTTGGTAAACAGTGTCAATGCTCTGTTCATCCACTCTCGGAGCAGACACTAACAGTGCATATCAAAATATGTTGGGATCACAGTCCATGATTTTTTAATCATTGAAGGAAAATGGTGTAGAATTCACGGTTGCCTGAGTTAATGCTTCCCAAATTGTTCAACTGCTCATGCCGCTCATCAAAAACTGCAAGACACAGTCGGGAAATTAACGCTCGGACATTTATAGTTTTTGCACTACTTTTCATCTTCTATTTAACCCACTGATATTCATGGGCTCATGGCTGTCGCTGGTTGCCAGTCCCGAATTGCCCAGAAGTCGAGAATCACATGATATAAAGCCAATTTTAAGACAAATGGGAAAATGTTACATAACTATATTATAGGCAATTTTGACTCAGGACGATTGCACATGACCTTTGGTAATAAAAGTAATGGGTGATGAATAATAGATGGCTGATCTGAAATTACCTGCTTTACAAAAGTCAAAATTACACCCTCTAAGTGTTCATTACTTCTGGAAATGACTTAATTTTGAGGTTTCTAAGAATTGAAAGGTGGAAGAGTTCAGCAAGATGATTATTTCTATTAGTTCAGACCATGGGCTGGGGGATAGGGGAGGTGGAATCATATTCAGGAATGATGTCTAATATCTTCCTAAGCCTGTCTGTGTCTGTGTGTGTGTGTGTGTGAGTGTGAGAGAGAGAGAGAGAGAGAGAGAGAGAGAGAGATGGCGGGAGAGAGGGAGGGGGAGAGAGAAATACAAACAGAGACAATTGCTGGAATAAACCATTCGGCCCGTCAAGCCTGCACCACCATGGCTGATAATACAATTTCAGTCTCCCATTCCCGTTTCGTCTCCATACCCCTTGATCCCTTTAGCTGCAATGGCCGAGCGTGAGCGGCGTGTGTGTCCGCATATGTTTTTTTTTAAAACATGGCCTTTTGTCACGTGAGCATCACTGGCAAAACCAACATATGTTACTGATTCCCACATCAACAGCATTTTTAGATGATTATTTTGATGGGGCAGGGGTGTTGTGGTGGGGAAAAAGCGTATGTGTTGCTTTATCACTCTGCAAAGTCCTTCCTTTAACACCAGCCTCTGCTACATCAAAACGTTTCAATTATGCATTTGGTTCAATCCAGAGGGAATCAGTTTATCTGCAAGGAGTTTGGAAACCAGTACAAGTGCACTATATAACATAGCCGAAAATGTGTTGCTGGAAAAGCGCAGCAGGTCAGGCAGCATCCAAGGAGCAGGAGAATCGACGTTTCGGGCATAAGCCCTTCTTCAGGAATGTCGATTCTCCTGCTCCTTGGATGCTGCCTGACCTGCTGCGCTTTTCCAGCAACACATTTTCAGCACTGATCTCCAGCATCTGCAGTCCTCACTTTCTCCCACTATATAACATAGTTTTAAAGTGTAAGAGTAAACTGGTTCCTTTCATCTAGTTCATAGAGTTTAGTGCAGGTGGGGTGAGTCTCAAGAATTTAGTGCAGAGATCTGCATAGCTCACGGGATTAACTACTTCAAAGTTTGTAAAATCTACTCTAGTTATACAAAACCTATGCTAGTTACACATGGTCCAAAATGAGAAATATTCATGTTTCCTTCAGCCACTCCTAAGTGCTGACTTCCTTTTTTTGTGATATTAATCGAACCTTGTTCTGATATAGAGTCCTCCCTTTTCCTCATAGGTTTCTACTTATGTCTCAGAGGAAAGCACACCCTGTGTCAAATGCATAATTTAGCAGAACAAGGTGAGTGGAATAAATCACTTCAAAAGCACGGCAGGGTTGCAAAAGAAATACGTCACTGGTATTTGACCTCAATTCACTGAAAGCAACTTCAAAAAGCATCAGTGCACATTTCTGCTGGGACTGATCATTGTTAACATCACTTCATGTCCTCAAATTCTGCCATAATTCTATATTATTTCTCATTAATTCTCTGCTCTAGGATCCTGGAGCAATGATATCCGGAGCTTCTCCTCAATGGGTATAAATAGAACTATGTGGGCGGAGGTAAAGGTGAAAGTGAGCACACACAGAATTTGGAAGAAGCCTCAAGTTTGACCATGTGAATGTTAGAAACACATGCAGAGACGCATGTGCAGTAGGCTGATGAGCATTAGACAACAGAGACGATGCAATAGGCTTTCTGTAATCGAACAGTCCGATGAGAACCTGGTGAACCCCTGAAAACCGTGTACTTAGCTGTCAAGTATCATAAAGAAACTGAAGCTTAGAGACATTTCTGGACCTTGTCTTCTCCTCCTCAACAAGTCTATCTTGAGGCCAAACTCCATGGTGTGGGCAAAAAGCCACCCAAAATAAAATAAAATCACTCACCTACTATCTTATCCCATTGTTCATTCACAAGGTGTCAACTAAGACAAGACAACACCAGCAGGCATCCTAGCCATAAATGGTATAACAGTGAAGGTAATCATGCTATCACCAGAGCACTATGCCTCTCGAAGCACTTTTCAGTGGTGCTAATTGGAAGCTTATCAGGGCTAAGGAAAGTGGTTCGACCTCCTACAGTGAGAAGTAGTAAGGCCATGTGTTTCTGTGCTGTACATCTTTCTGACCCTCTCTATGACTTGTGGAAATTTCACGTTATCCCGATTGGAATAAATTACTTTGGCACAGACGATAAACTTCAGGCAGCTGGAAGAGCTGTGTACTTATTAATGACATCTTGTGCAGCTCAAAGTATATTCAGAAATCAACATGGCCATTAAATTCCACCTTTAAAGGCTGACACATACAATTGCATGTAATGCAGGCATAGCACGAGTTTTCCCAAATTGGACCTGTGCTGAGAAACTTGCACAAATCTATAAACTAGTTTACAGCAGAGCAGGCCAAAGTAAAGCTGTATCCAAGGACAATTGCACCATAAAATATTGATGCAACTCTGCAAGTTGCTTAATATTAACATTTAAGCAATGTGATTGAATGGTAATATCAGACAGTAGAAGCCTTTGGGGAGAATCTAGCTACTCACTTGGAGGTTAAGAGGCCTGAATTTCTTTGGGCATTCTGTTGGTGTGCCCATCATAAATTGTTCAGATATGTGCATTAGATTGAGTTTTGAGTACAGCAGGAAGCCAAGGAAGTTCAGTCCATTTAAAAACAGCATTTGATTTTTTTTTCCCTTTGGAACTTTGAACGACACAAGCTCTGATTTGTTTTGAAAGAAATGCCATGTAAGAAAGCTGTCCTTCATATTTTCAGTAATGTCAATCTCAGCAAATTCTTCAAACAGGTTCAACTTGTCGATAAGACTTTTGACAATTCAAGAAAATTGTGTGGTCACAGCATTTTTCCGACTCTGGGATTTCTTCAACTTGCTGAGGAAAACAGAGCCTGAAACACCAGCAGCACTGTCTGATTTTGGTTACATGCATGGAAGATCTACACCTGGCATTTATCAGGATTACAAATGGTATCTTGGGGCCAGTAAGCTGGTTGGAAATGGCAGGAAGAGCTTAAATTGGAATCTTAGTCATGGCTGAATTTATTGCTCATACATTCTCAGATTGTGATCTTCTGACCCCATCTGGGTCAGTAATTCTGGTTATTTAAAAGAGGTAGCTCAACCTCAAAGTGAGAAGAGAAAAACATCTAAAATGCCCAAATCACTTTCAATTTCCCGTCAGAAACTGCATATTTCATAAGCCTTGTTCTTCACGAATAACTTCAGAAAACTATAAGTCAATCCATCCCCAAATCAACTAACCCCAGCAAAGAAGGCTGGAGTCAGGTACGACTGGCCCAATGGGACTTGCTTGATATCTGCCTCCAAATTCTGTTCCAACATCTTCAACACAACAGACTCGCTACCACAGCCACATTTGCTTCCAGTTTCCTCATTTCCCCTTCCCCCACCTCACCCCAGTTCCAAACTTCCAGCTCAGCACTGTCCCCATGACTTGTCCTACCTGCCTATCTTCTTTTCCACCTATCCACTCCACCCTCCTCCCTGACCTATCATCTTCATCCCCACCCCCACTCACCTATTGTACTCTATGGTACTTTCTCCCCACCCCTACCCTCCTCTCATTTATCTATCTGCCCTTCAGGCACTCTGCCTGTATTCCTGATGAAGGCTTTTGCCCAAAACATTGATTTTCCTGCTCCTCGGATGCTGCCTGAACTGCTGTGCTTTTCCAGCACCACTTGAATCCAGAATCTGGTTTCCAGCATCTGCAGTCATTGATCAGCGTTGAAGGTAGGTAAAAACATTGTCAAAAAGTGCTTGACCAACATCACATTATGGATGAGCCAGAATTTCTTTCACTTGAATATCAGAAGGAAACAAAAAGCAACGCATTGAATACTCCTGACAACAAAAGAAAACCACTCTCAATTCTAACCTACTTCCCAGCTGATCATCTAGTCAGAGAACTCAAAAACTATCTGTCAGTATTCCAAACTTCTGACACAGTTTAATCTACAACAGGAAGTCCTGAATCAATGTGTTGTCAAAACGTGTCATTTACTTAACTACATGAACTATTAAAAAGAGCATTCCATGCAAAATAGATTCCAAGTGTGCATCTATACGCGCACATTCAAGTCAAATATTCCTAAAGTTAAGCAGCCTCCTATCTAAAACTTGTTCAGTACACAAGCATTCAGACAAATCTCTTACCGAAGAGCATAAAAACATATGAAATGAAGTCAGCAGTAGACCATATGGCCTTCATTCAATATTATGGCTGACTTCACTCCTGAACTGTGTTTTCCTGTCTGGTACCCATATCCCTTGATTCCAAGGAAAATCAAATATCTATTTTTGCAACCTTGAATTTCCTGAATAATGAAGCATCCATATGCCTTTGGGGCATAGATTTGCAATTCATTCACAACATTTTGAACAAGAAACTTCTCTTCCTCTCAGTCCAGGATGCTTGGTCTCTTATCCTGAGGCATTTCTTGGCTCCCCAGAAAGGGAAACAACCTGCTAGCATATATCCTATTAATCCCCTTCAGAATTTTGTATGTTTCAATGAGATTATCACTCATTCATCCATACCGTAGGCCCAATTTGTTAACCTCTCATGCAAAGACCGGCCTCTAAACCCAGGGAAATCTTTAGCTGCAACATCTACAAGGCAAGTATGTCCTTTCCTAGATATTTAGATCAAAATGGCATACACGAGTAGTTTAATCAAAGTCCTCTACAACTGTAGCAAGACGGCCTTCCTTCTGTACTGAAATCCCCTTGTGATAAAGTTCAACATACCATCTGTCTTCCTAATTGCTTGCAGTATCTACATGCTAACTTTGTTTCCTTCGTACAAGTAGACACAATTCTATTTAAATGTCAACATTTAAAAGTTTCACACCTCTTAAAACAATATTGTTTTTCCATTCATTCTATCAAGGCGAAGAATTGTCACACTTTCCTGCATATATCTATAGAATTACATATGAATGAATGTTTAATATTCCAAAGGGATTCCACAATCTGCTGAACACAAGTACTTTTGATGGGTGGTCATTGCTGCAGTGTCCAGTCCCACAAATAGCAATGTGCTAATGACCAGATTACATTTTTGGGTGTTGACTGAGGGATATTTATCAGTCATAATCTCAGGCAGAACTGACAATCGCTTGCCTTTAAAGAGTTATTAACTTTCCTTTGAAGTTTTGCTTGACATTAATGGATTCGCATTTCAATTTTGTGTTTTGTCAATTTGTGCGGCAGGACACCATTGACGGCTGACACAAAAGGAAAGAATACAGCCACTGCAAGCAACAGCCACAGCTCCTACAAACAATTCTTGCAGATAGGTCAGGACTGCAAATGCTGCAAGTTAGAGTCGATAAAATGTGGAGCTGGAAAGGCACAGCGGGATAGACAGTATCAGGGGAACGGGAATGGCACAGTGGGATAGACAGTATCGGGGGAACGGGAATGGCACAGCGGGATAGACAGTATCAGGGGAACGGGAATAGCACAGCGGGATAGACAGTATCAGAACAGAAGAGTTGATCTATTGGGCTGGGACCCTTTTATGAGTCTTCTGTTAAGTTAGCACACGTTTGCTAACTGATGCAGGAGCTGCGTTTCAAAAGCTAGTGCTTCCAAATAAACCTGTTGGACTATCACCTGGTGTTGTGTGAATTTTAACTTTGGGAAAGTGTTTTTGATACTGGAGGAGAAATGTGACAATACATTTGGAGCAGTGACGCTGAATTGCACTCAAAGCTCCCAGTAGGTGAATTGCATTTGAAAAGAGTAAAATAGTAAAGCTTCAGAATCGTGCCTATGCTTAGGACATTTCCTGACTGGTAAAAATGACACAATGATGTAAGCCCTGAAGGGGAGCTTTGCCTCCAATTATAAACACAGAAATGTTGTTTGTATCTACTTGTTGCTGCAATTCAAACTGCCATTTCTTTCATGTACATTGTACTTGGACTTATTTTAGTGTAAATGACAACCATCATGAGAAGCTGACATAACTAGCAATGCAATTAGGTCACTGTCACATCTCAGGGGTTGATAATAAGTTAAAGGCAATGGGATGGGGGTGGGGGATGTTGGGACGAGTAGAGTAAGGCTAGATGGCCCTTGGTTTAAGGAGGCAGCTGGAATAATCATAGAGGACCAAAGTTGGCCTTTTGGTCAGCCGAAAATAAAAGCAAAATTCTGTGGAGGATGGAGATCTGAAACAGAATGTGGTGGAGAAATTCAGCAGGTCTGGCAGCATCTGTGGAAAGAAACAAGAATGGATGTGTCGAGTGCAATTTGACTCTTGTTCAGAACTTTGGACTCTTCTGAAGAAGTCATATGCTCTTTCTCTTCACACTTCCGTGCACTCTGTCTGTCTTGTGGCTGTGTACTTCAGTGTCGCATTGCACCGATGCTACATTACTCAAATGGGGGAGCACAGAATGTTAGGTGTTGGTGGGACTTTTCTAAGTGCTGCCTCAATTGTTTGAGCTCCAGCTCCCTGTTGTCATCTGAAACGTGCACATTTCATCCAGGGTCAGTGGACAGCGATGAGAAACAGAATAATTGCTGCCATTCCCCTCTCTTAGACCAGGCCAATTACATTTGTCCCCATTGAGATCCTGACTGAAATGAGGTATTCCACCACAGATCAGGGATCAAACCTGAGACCTTTCTATTACTCATAGGTCAAAAATCACCACATTCACTCACTGTATCATCGAAATAACTGATAGCTATTCATTGCAGAGTCAGTTTGCTCTGTACATGATGTCCTTACAGCAGAGATGTAGTAGACTGGAGTAAATCCGTGCTGACAATCTCTGGGAGCTGCTAAGCTGAAAAGACGACAGAATCTACCCCCTGCCCCTCACTTGTCTCGGTGACTTGCTGTCACTGGGTGTGGGGAAGGGAAGGCGAGGAAACTCACTACAGGGGTCCTCAAGCTTGTCTGGAGAATATATAAAAAGATCACCATGGGAACCAGCTCCAGGTGATGATGAGCAGCCTTCTGAAAAGGTACATGTCATTCATCATCGAACAGCTGCAAAAATGATAATTTGGTAAATATACATTACAACCACCACATCTCCCTCGCTGCTTTTGCTGCTGCTGTTAGTTTAGCTCAGATTCAAGACAGGCAGACATCTGTGATCCAGCTCCCAAAGGTTACACTGCTAAATCTTTTTATTGCAGTGTTCGAATGCACGGTGGCACAGTGGTTAGCACTGCTGCCTCACAGCGCCAGAGACCCGGGTTCAATTCCCGCCTCAGGCGACTGACTGTGTGGAGTTTGCACGTTCTCCCCGTGTCTGCGTGGGTTTCCTCCGGGTGCTCCGGTTTCCTCCCACAATCCAAAAGATGTGCAGGTCAGGTGAATTGGCCATGCTAAATTGCCCATAGTGTTAGGTTAGGGTAAATGTAGGGGTAGGGGTATGGGTGGGTTGCGCTTCGGCGGGGCGGTGTGGACTTGTTGGGCCGAAGGGCCTGTTTCCACACCGTAAGTAATCTAATCTAAAAATCGTATGGTTAGCATTCCATGGGTTTCGGATGCTGCCACTGGGAAGAGGGAGCGAGGCTTCACAGTCCAAACACTGGCTTATTGAAGTTAAAAATGTGTGCACCATGGAGGCCATTTGGAAGAAAATGGCACTCATAACAAGTATAGAGCCTGGCTCTTTCATAAGACACATTTCATAGCCATTGAGTTTCCTTTTGACTTTGGCTCTGGCTGTAACATGGAGGGACATTATAAAAGTGTTCACAACGTATTCTTCTGGCTAATATTATTCATGAAATTTAAAACAACTGTGCTCTTAAAGCAGAACAATCAGAGGGTCTCCAGCTACACTGAATGCAATTTGCCTTTCAGATCCCATGCTCTTCTAGCGGTGCTGACACCAAATTAGACCGAAGAAATCAATGCAAGCAGCAAATACTCCAGGCTTGGTTTCCTGCCCAAACCGAATAGAAGGCAATTGTGCATTGTTGATTCATTACCATCATACCCGGTTGAGGCTGCACAAAAATGAAATTTGACCTTTTACAATAAATGCCACCTCGATGATTTGCCCCAATTTGTTTTGATGGGGGCCAAACCGAAGAGTACCTGGATAGAAGAGTTCAATGCTCCACTGGTCAGCCTCCCAAGTTCCAACCTCTGTAAACTTCACCACAATGCAAGATCTTTGGCAGGCTCCAATACCTATATTAAGTATTTATATATCTCCTATATTACGTCTCCATTATTCCTGTGCTTGTTGATCAACACTAGCTCCCGCACACCCAACACCTCCAATTTTTAGAATTTGTGTCAAAAAGTCATCCAAGATTTTTCCTGGCTGTGTGGTTTTACAATGGTCTGCAGCCCCCTAGAGATCTGAGAGAGAGAGCTGCTGATACGGTAATGAGGAGAGTGCCCTCAGGATGGATTGGGCACTCTACTGGTGCCCACTTATGAGAGGGAAACCACTTTCCACTGGATCATCCATTGTGCCACTCAGTGTCCCAAATCACTAAATAAAAACCAGAAGAACTGCGGATGCTGTAAGTCAGAAACAAAAACAGAAGTTGCTGGAAAAGCTCAACAGATCTGGCAGCATCTGTGGAGAGAATTCAGAGTTAACGTTTCGGGTCTGGTGACTCTTCTGGCCTCCGTTCTGAGGAAGGGTACCTGGACCTGAAACATTAACTCTGATTTCTCTTCACAGATGCTGCCAGACCTGCTGAGCTTTTCCAGCAACTTCTGTTTTTGTCCCAGATCACGACTTGGTGAATCTTTCCAATTTCCTCGTGTTCTCTAACTGAAAGGTCAAACAGAGATGTCAGAAGATTGATGTTTTAAAGGAAACAGGATCTCAATACAAAAGGGCAATCATAAGCTCAGGAACAAAACACCATCCACTTGGGGTCAGCATGACAACATTTCACATAATCACTTAAGAGGCTTTAGCAGACACAGCCAAAAGGATTACACGACTGCTGTAATCCTGCTTCACATGGTTTTTATTTGGTACAGGGTTAAAGAACACACTCATCAATTCTTAAATATTATTGCCTGAGTAGCAGTGACACTACTTTAAATGTCCAATCCTATGTATTTATATGTGTTTAGACTGTCTTACATTGCATATTGCAATAATTTGCATTCCTTTACAGTACAGACTGTGATACTAATTTCCAGGAAACAGTACTTAGAATTCTGTATCCCATTTGCAACAGAGTGTACTCCACAGATTACTCGAGTTCTGAGGAAGGGTCACTTGGCCTTGAAACATTAACTCTGCTTTCTCTCCACAGATGCTGCAAGACCTGCCTGCTGAGTTTTTCCAGCAACATCTGTTCTTATTTCTGATTCCTAGCACCCACAGTTCATTTTTCCTCTCTTTTCTTTACCTTCAAGTGCAAAACCTATGTTATTTTAAAGTTATATTTCCCAAAGATCAATGTTTTGGTGCTTTTAGTATGCAAGGTAACTTGATTTGCCTAGACTGCGAGCTTGGGTTACATTGAGATGGATTTAGATTTTAAGTTATACCCATTGGAAATTCAGCTTGCTTAAATCCATATAGATACACAGATCTATATCCCTCATCCATTGACAGGGATTGACAACACTTGGGCCCGTGCAGGTAAGTTAGTAGTGAGAATCATCGATCCTAAACCTTTCACATTTATAGTCTGCCCAGTATTACAACCGCAAAATAACATCATCATCAATTTGCTTCAAAGCACAGACCAACATCCAGCTGAAGAGAGTTCAGAGCAGTGTTCAATGAAAGGATACAGGGAATGGGAAAGTAGACTCTAGAGAATGCAGATCGTAGGGTCACAAAGCTATAAAGGCATAGAAGTAGGTCATTTGGTGCAGTGAGGCCATGTTTGCTCTCCGTAGAGAGTCCCATTCAGTCCCACTTCCTGTTCTACCTGCAAGCCCTGTAAGTTTATTCCCTTCCTTCAAGTGCACATCTAATTTTACTTTGAAATCACTCATTATCTCTGTTTCAAAAAATCCTTGTAGACAGTGAATTTCATATCATGAGTACCCGTATAATAAAGCTCTTCTCACAACACCCCTTGCCTTGAGTCTTAAATCTATTTCTCCTGGGCCTTGCACTGATAGCTGATGAGAACAATTTTTCTTCATCTATCTTATCTATAGCTTTCAAAATTTCAAACACTTCTCCGAAATGCTTTGTTGATTGACATTAGTCAAGGAGAACAAACCCCGTGTCTCCAAGCTAACCTTGTACCGAAAGACACCCATCTACAGGACCATTCTACTAAAGTACCTTCAGGTAAGGCCAGCATGGTGGTTAGCACTGCTGCCTCACAGCACCAAGGACTTGGGTTTGATTCCAGCCTTGGGTGACTGACTGTGTGGAATTGGCACATTCTCCCCATTTCTATATGGGTTTCTCCATGGTGCTCCAGCTACCTCCCACAATCCAAAAGTTAACAGTGCTAAATTGCCCCATAGTGTCCAGGGATGGTAGGCTACATAAGTGTGGGGTTACAGAGAAGGATTGGGTTTGGCTGGGATGCTCTTCAGAGGGTAGGTGCAGATTCACTGGGCCTGATGGCCTCTCTCTGCACTGTAGGAATTCTATGATTCACAACTTTCCTCAGAATGAGAACAGGGTGAATAGTTTCCTTCTGATCAGGGCTTGATAAAAGTTTTTGCGTAACCTCCCTGCTTTTGTACCCAATAAGTCTAGAATACAAAGCTCAAGTTGCGACATGTAGACTGTCATGTTTCATGTCTTATACTCTTAACAGACACAATCAAGGCATTATTACTATATCACAATACATGACCAGAAGGTATAAAGAGCCCATGATCCAAATTACCTCACATCACATAAACAGCAACACTCTACTGGAAACATCCGCTGTTATAACGTTGGATCACATACAAAATATGTTTGTACCAATAGTTAACTATATTAAATGTCTGTTGGATTCTTCAATACCATACTCTCTATGTAAAGTTTCTTCTGCTGTGAGAGATAACATTAACATTACCATATTAAGTAAAGCAGTTTAGGGGCAAACTCACACCATGTCGGCAGCAGGAGCAATGTCGAAAAGATCTTTGTGGTTGATATTTGGAAAACTAATTGAATGAATAATTTTATTAGCAAGGGCATTTTGCAATAAGAATACAATAAAATACAGTGAAAAGCTTTCATTTGCTGCCACAATTCAGCGCTATTTGGTATAATTTAAAAATAAATGGTGGAAATAAAGACATAGCTCAAAGAGAGTCCAGCAGTCCTGAGCCAGCTTAACACCATCAACAATGTCTGCAGCACCACGCCTTCTCCACCACTTTGTCACCGTCTACATTGGATCCAACCAACATCAAAGTTGCTGATCCTTAGACACCATCTTTCACCGCTGGGCTGGTACACCTCCGCTACCACCTTGCTGTTGCTTGCGCTGGATCAACCAAGGTTGGATTCACATCTCTCACTGCAGGGCACATCTCGTTGAGGTTGCTGTGATGCCCTTCCACCATCACCACACTCAACTAATGATGAAGTCGCTGATCATCAGGCGCCATCCTTCGCTGCTGAGCCTACCTCACCAACATCACCTACGTCAATATAGCAACCTCCATTGCTAGGTCCTGTGCTCAACCAGGTAAAATAAGGGGAAAAACAATGACTGCAGATGCTGGCAACCAGATTCTGGATTAGTGGTGCTGGAAGAGCACAGCAGTTCAGGCAGCATCCGAGGGGCAGTAAAAGCGATATTTCGGGCAAAAGCCCTTCATCAGGAATACCAAAATAAGTTAGGGCTCGCTCGAGGTCTGTGCTGGGCCCTCTCTCCTCTGTGCTGGAACCGATCAAGATCTGGGCTTGATTCACTCCCTCCGCACTGGGCTCTGTTGAGGTCTGTGCTAGGTCTTCTCTCCTCTGCGCTGGGCCTATCAAGATCCATGCTGGGTTCACTCTCCTCCGCACTGGACTCTATCAAGGTCTGCGCTGGGTCCCCTCTCATTTACTCTGGGCTCTATCGAGATCCGTGCTGGGTTCACTCTATTCTGCACTGGGCCCACTTAAGGTCCATGGTGCATCCATTTGAGATCCGCAGTGGGCTCACTCAAGGTTTGCGCTGATGCTCAGGACAAGAGGTAAGTAAGTTTATAGAATGAAGATAAAGCAAGAAGAGAGAGAAAAAAGAAAGAAAAGCAGTCGGAGTGGATGAGCTCTGGCTCAGGAGCCCAATGCCAACACGATCTTGTCCGTATATATATTTATATATACACACACATATAATTCATATATATAAAAGTGAAGAATCAGATACCGACTTTGGACATGAGAGTTCAAGTAAAGGGAGATTTTCTCATCCTTCAGCAATATTAGATTTTCCACTTGCAGTCTAGATCTGTAGACAGGACATTAACCACCAAGAAAACAGGATGAATTTACTTTTGATTCAAGTTTGAACACTTTTAAAAAGAAAAGAAATTTCTCAGGTTACCTCAGATCACCTTAAATAAAATTACCGAGCACCTTTGAGCTGCAAAACAAAGATAGTACGATTCAATACAGGAACAGGAATAATGCTCTGTTCCTGAAGTCAATATACAAGCAACAGCTTTTTTTTTAAGAACAGTAGCTGCAGAGCTTGCGTTTTTAATGAAGGAACAGTTTTAAATTTACACTGACATGAAGTCAGGGAGATATGCCTTAACGTGGTACAGTCCAATATTTGTAAGGCAGAATCAAGGACAGCGGAATCCTTAGTCTGGATTCAATAGCACCCAGTGACACCCTTACTGAGTTACAATTGTTCAAACACATATGCAGATCCAAGTAATAAAAGGTTCCAAAGCAAAACAAAAGTGCTGAAAATTATGCTTGCCATCAGAAAGGAGGGGCTATGCAGAATTAATACATCAAGCCTTTCCACATATGATCAGAAAAATCCAAAGATCTGGAAGATTCTCAAAGGACAGCTCAAGGTTAAAACGTAATTTCCTAATTGAGAGACTCCAACTCAAGTCATATAAACGGCAATTCCGACAGTATATTGACCAGTTTTTCAGAAGATGTCACAGTGAAGGGCACAACATGACGTTTCTGAAGAGGAGTTATTAGAGAGGCTCATTGAGTTCATCATTGCCTCTGTACCGATTAAAGATTTGGGAAGAATGTTTTGGGCAAGAAAAGGGCCATATCATTGATAAAATTATTTGAGGATGGACATAAGTATGAAGCCATAATGGCAGACCAATAACAAATGCATGTTTTAGATATAGTCAACATTAATGCTATAACCAACAAAGCATCAACCAACAAGACCTATACCAGGGGTGTTTTGTCACACCTAACCAAAAGCTGCCCATCTTTTCCTCATTATTATAAAGCACGGGCCACCAGGGGACATTGAACCCAACTAACCTGCACATGAGTCCGCAAAGGCCAAGCCAGGCCCCACAGCATAGGCAACTGACAAAATGGTACGACATCATGACACAGGCAGCAATGGAAGTCTTGCAAAGGTGCACAAATACAAACATAATGATTCAGACAAACAAAAGAAATGCAAATTTCAGAAAATGACTAAGCTTTCCATACTGTTAACCACATATGCCAAGTTGACTGTATGAAGGTGATCAGAAGCTTTTACAATGATTAATATTGTAAGTCCTGAGAAGACTGGAGAATGCACACTAAAATCTAGAATCAAAGGAACTCTCACCAACATGGCACCACTTCACATCCTGAAAGACATGTACCTCAGCAATGTATACCTCAATTAATGCATAGCCTATGAGAGACGATTTCCACATGTAATAGATCACCAATTCCATGAACTGGCAGTGCCAATATGCAAAAACATCTTGACTTCCCAAAATCTTTTGCCTTGTAGATACCAACAGTCCTTGTAGATACCACACTGTCTATCAGTGTGCACAATTTTCAATACAGTCACAATTCATGAGATTCAAGTAACTATCACTGTGTCAGAAGAGGCCAAACAAGATGCAAGTGAATCAATGATCTCCAAGGAGATCGTTTTGAAATAATCTGTAGAAACAGAATCAGAACTGTTCTGAAGACTCGTATCAGACTTGAAAAGGTGAACGGAGTTTCTCTCTCTCTGGAGATTCTGCTCGACCGGTTAAGTTTCTTCAGCATTCTCTGTGTTTGCTTCATCATTAATTTGCAGCTACATTGCAAAGGAACTGAAGCCAGCTCAGTTAGATTAGATTAGATTACTTACAGTGTGGACAACTTGGTTGTCTTGCAGCTGACACTCAACATTGGCCCAACAAGTCCACACCGACCCTCCGACGAGCAACCCACCCAGACCCATTCCCCTACATTCACCCCTTCACCTAACTCTACGGGCAATTTAGCACAGCTAATTCACCTAACCTGCATATTTTTGGAGCGTTGGAGGAAACCAGAGCACCCGGAGTAAACCCACGCAGACACGGGGAGAATATGCAAACTCCACACAGACAGTTGCCTGAGGTGGGAATTGAACCCGGGTCTCTGGCGTTGTGAGGCAGCAGTGCTAACCACTGTGCCACCATGCCACCCACGGTTAGATAAATAGAAAACCAATCAGGGATAATGAGAGTGAGGGAAACCATTCCGACAATGATGATTATGTACCAATGTTGAGTGTCAGCTGCAAGACAACCAAGTTATCAAGAGGAGAAAGTGAGTTCTGCAGATGCTGGAGATCAGAGCTGAAAATGTGTTGCTGGAAAAGCGCAGCAGGTCAGGCAGCATCCAGGGAACAGGAGAATCGACGTTTCGGGCATAAGCCCTTCTTCAAGAATGGAGAAGGGCTGAAGAAGGGCTTATGCCCGAAACGTCGATTCTCCTGTTCCCTGGATGCTGCCTGACCTATTGCGTTTTTCCAGCAACACATTTTTCAACCAAGTTATCAAGTATGTACAACAGAAAACACGTACCTCACCTAATGGGTACATAACCAAGTTGTCAAATCAAACATTACAGAATCATACAGCACAGAAACTGAATCTTCGGTCAAATCAGTCCATGCTGAACATAATCCCAAAATTAAACTAGTTCTGTGTACCTGCTCCTGGCCCATATCCCTCCAAATCTTTCCTATTCAAGTACTTACCTAAGTGTCTTTTAAACATTATGACTGTGCCCGCATCCACCACTTCCTCAGGAAATTCATCTCCATGCGAACCAATTCCAATGATGTTAAAAATCGCACAACACCAGGTTATAGTCCAACAGGTTTAATTGGAAGCACTAGCTTTCGGAGCGACGCTCCTTCATCAGGTGGTTGTGATCACCACAATCATCACAATCACCTGATGAAGGAGCGGCGCTCCGAAAGCTAGTGCTTCCAATTAAACCTGTTGGGACTATAACCTGGTGTTGTGCGATTTTTTAACTTTGTACACCCCAGTCCAACACCGACATCTCCAATTCAATTCCAATGAAGTTTTAAATGTTAGTTTTGTCAATTATGTTTTATCTGTCTGTATAATTATTGAATTGACAACACATGCCTGGATATAACTATTTGGGTTAGGCTTTTATCTTTGGAGAAAGGGGATATTGTGTTATGTTTCACAGTCACTCAGCCTTTTTGTGGGTGGCACGGTGGTTAGCACTGCTACTGCACAGTGCCAGAGACCGGGGTCCAATTCCCGCCTCAGGCAACTGTCTGTGTAGAGTTTGCACATTCTCCCCATGTCTGCATGGGTTTCCTCCCACAGTCCAAAAATGAGCAGGTTAGGTGAACTGGCTGTGTTAAATTGCCCACAGTGTTAGGTGGAGGGGTAAATGTAGGGGAATGGGTCTGGGTGGATTGCTTTCGGAGGGTCGGTATGGACTTGTTGGGCTGAAGGGCCTGTTTCCACACTGTAAGTAATCTAATCTAAGAATATGTTCCTGAGATCATTTATACATTACCGCACAGATATGAGGTCTCTAGCTTACTTTGAATCTCTTGACGCTCTATGGGATCTACTATTGCAACGCAACAGCTTAATATTAGCTCAGGCATGTATGTAATATTTGCACATAATAGTTACCATTTTTGTCTTTTAGATTGCTCAATACTAAGATAGTGACATCCAGTGGCTTATGTATTCAATAAAACATCCTGATGGAGACAAACTCACAAGAGACTAACAGCTTAAGGGGAATGGACATGCAAATATCTACACCAAACAAGCAAACAAACATACTTGCCACTATCTCCCATCAACCTCGTTGTGTGCAAACTGGATGCAGTATTTACCTAAATGATAATTGAGTGACTCCACTGCACTTCAGGATATGAAAGCATTTTATAAATGCATGTTCTTCCTTCCTTTATTAAATGGCTACTAATCAGTGCCCCTAATGATCTGGGACTGTCACACTAGTTGATGTTTACCTGCTCAGTTGTTATGCATGGCCTCCGTTTAGTTGGAAAAACTAAAATCTGTATTTCCTTGCCTGGCTCCATGATGCAATCAGAGGCAGACACATTCAATTCACTCATGTCAGTCACTGCCGCTAATCTGCAGGGAGTTTGAACCAGCTGGGTTACAACTGCACCGAAACTAATCTAACAAAAAACAAATAATAATAATGGCTTGAAACAGTATTCTCCAGAGGGATCGGGGTACAAAATACCCTCATTAAAAAAAGTAGAAAAATAACACTCCCTTCACATCATTAATTCCCTCTTCACAATAATATAGTTAAGATGGAAGAAAATAGACTACTTCCATAAATATTCAGCTTACCCTAAAGTACTTGACAGGCAAGGATATACTTCTGAAGTGCAGTCACACAGAGAAAATTGGCAGTGAATGTGTATATAGCAAGATCCCCCATAAATCATGGAGGCAATTGAAGGAGACATGGTGGCCAGGCTTCTGAAAGAACTCAAAAACAGAAATTGTTGTAAAATCTCAGCAGGCCTGGCAGCATCTGTGGAGAGAAATTGGAGTTAAAGTTTCGGGTCCAGTGACCCTTCTTCAGAACATGCTGAGATTTACCAGCAGGTTTATGTTTTTGTTTCCTATTTCCAGCATCCACAGTTTTGTCATTTTTTTTCTGAAAGAACTCCCTGCTCTATTGAATAATGCTACAGTATTATAGTCTCTTAAGCAGGTGAATTAGGCTGGAGTTAACATCTCATTTGAAATCTATCACCCTTAAGAATACAAGATTCCCCCAGCACTTACATTATTTGGTCAAATCTGTGGCAAATCTTGAAACTCAAGCCTGAAATAATCAGCATTTTGACTCCAGCATAGCTATTTGATGGGGACGAGAGGATGTCTTCAAATCTATAGCTCAATGAAAAAAATGGGTTTCATATTAAATCGTGAACATAGGGATGGTGATCAAGGACCTAAACATAAAAGGACAGGCCAGGTTTGATCCAGAATATTGAAGCTAAAGGCTTCAACACTTGTGTTGTCAGATCTAGAATCCATTGGAAGTGGAAGTTATTTTTTAACAAGTATTAGGACTGCTTGAGCTGGACTTTATATTGAAGACACCTCATTACAGTTTTCTTAAGAACTACAGCTGAACCATTCTGACCAAACATCAGACGTAACGTTAAATGCTTGTTTAGTACTCCTGTGTGTGGAAATATATACACCATTATTGTATAAAGACAGGGTTGGACATTTTCAACAATGCGTTCTTTCCATTACAATATTTTCCCATGATAGGAACTACAGTGAATGTGCACTACATAGAACATAAACAATGTATATTTAGTTATTTATAAACAAACTGGGAGTCTCCTCTTTCATGGGTGACTTGAAGGATACAATCCTGACAAAAGCTCAAAGCCTTGAATTGTTAAACATTTATTTCTCTTCCGACTAATGCTGCCTGACCTGGATCAGTTTTAGCATTCTCAGCTCTGAGATAGAAGCTTCTGACCAGACACTGGGAAGGCCATAAGACATAGGAGCATAACTAGGCCATTTAGTCCATTGAGTCTGCTCCACCATTCTGATGCTGCCTGGCTTGCTGTGTTCTTCCAGCCTCCTGGCTGTCTATCTTCATCACCCATCATTCTATTGTGGCTGATAAGTTTCTCAACCCCATTCACCTGCCTTTTCCTCATAACCCTCGATCCCCTTACCAATCAAGTACCTATCTATCTCTGTCTTAAAACACTATTTGATTTGGCCTCCACTGCTTTTTGCGGCAATGAGTTCCACAGATTCACCAGAGTCTGGCTGATGAAATGCCTTCTCATCTTATTCTAAAGGATTGTCCCTTCACTCTGAGGGCATGCCCTCAGATTCTTGTCTCTCCTACGAGTAGAAATGTCTTCACCTCTTCCACTCTATCCAGGCCTCTCAGTATTCTGTAAGTTCCAATCAAATTTCCCCTCGTTCTTCTAAACTCCATCAAATACAGACCCAGCGTCCTCAACATTCCTCATATGACAAGTCCCTCATCCTCAGGATGATTCTTGTCAACTCCCTCTGGACGAACCTGAACACCAAAACATTGTTCCTTGGATATGAGGCCCAAAACTGCTCACAATATTCTGAATGTGGTATTATCAGAGCCTTATTCATCCTCAGAAATACATGTCTGTTCTTGTATTCTAACAATCTTGAAATGGATATTAACATTGTATTTGCTTTCCTAACATACCAATCGAACCTGAATGAAGAAACTTCCTGAAGAAGGGCTCATGCCCGAAACGTTCGATTCTCCTGTTCCCTGGATGCTGCCTGTCCTGCTGCGCTTTTCCAGCAACACATTTTCAGCTCTGATCTCCAGCATCTGCAGTCCTCACTTTCTCCTAATGGAACCTGCATGTCAACCTTAAGACAATTCTGAGTAGTACTTCTTAGTCCCTTTGTGATTCAAATTTCTGAAGCATTCCCCATTTGAAAAATAGTCTACTGCCATGGACTGGTTGGACCGAAAGGCCTGTTTCCGTGCTGCATGACTCAGTGACTCACACTTTCCCATATTCTAGGCCATCTGTCACTTCTTTGCCCACTCTCCTAGCCTGTCCAAATCTTTCCACAGCCTACCTGCTTCCTCAACACAACCTGCCCCTTCATCTACCTTTGTGTCATCTGTCAACATAGCATCAAGACCCTCAGTTTCTTCACCCAGATTATTAATCTATAATATGACTGGTTGTGGTTCTAATGCTGATGTCCATGGAACTCCATCTTCATTCTGCCTACTGCCAATCAGTCAATTCTCTATCAATGTCAGTACCTTGCCCCAATACCATGGGCTCTTATCTTATTTATCAGGCTGCTGTGCAGCACCTCATCAAACAGCTTCTTGAAATATAACTAGATCATATCTACTGGCTTTCTTCTGTAAAACGTGCTCATTATCTCCTCAAAGAATTCTAACAGTTTTGCCATGCATGATCTCCCCTGGACAAACTGCTGATTCTGCCGTATTTCACCATGCAAGTTATTCTATAATTTTTGCTGAACCCTCCCCCCTTTAGCTTTATTCATAATTTTCCATGCAACTGATCCTTCAGGGGCACTGCCTATCACAATCATCATTCTTTTTGTATTTGTGACTTCTTAAATAAGTTCATCTACAAATAAGCAATGAGCACTTTTGCTTGGCCCAGTGGTAGCATGAGCATTTCAACATCAGGAAGCATTGGTTTCCACTCCTGTAAGTTATATCTTAATCATGACTAATATTTTCAAATATTATTAAGGATGTCTTTTGGATTATGTATTAAAATATGGGCTCTTACTACTTAGGTGGATTCAAGGTGACATTTTTAAAGGTGAAGAGATTTAACCTGGTTAAATGAACGTTATCATTTTTCCAATACCAAGGAACCAGATTACCCGGTCATTTGGTGTTCAGTTTATTTTAACTAATTTAGTTAACAGGCTAATTAATAAAGGTACGGTTGAACACCTCAGCCCTGTGGAATGCCCTTCCACACATAAACTTTAACATATATCTGATGCCTTAGACACCTTCATGAGCAAGTCATCAATTTGAGGAACTCTCATTGCTACAGTGCCACTATGGAACTGGAGCTGTTTGTGGGATCTTGCTGTGTGCAAAGTCAATTGCAGCATTTGCCTACCTAACAAGAGTGACTATACTTCAATGTGATTCCAATGGCTGTAGCAGCTTTGCACATCTAGAGTATATAAAAGAAGCGATATAAATGCAAATTTCTCTCTTTTATTCTTCCTTTTTTAATTAAGGATCATTTCAAGCTTGAATGAAGAGATGCAGATTGAAACCACGTTAGAATCAAATGCATCAACAAACTTAGATAAAGTTCATTTGTTAAGATTTTAACAAAGGCTTGTGTCTTTAAATTAGTTATTCCTGCCATGCAAAAAAGAGAAAGCATTTCCTCAGAATGCAGGAACTTTTTCAAATTTTGTTGAAAATTTTCTAACTTGAGATTTCCACACCAAACCATTTGAAAACACAGGAGACATATCATCCTGAACAATTAACAAAAAAAATCATTGCAAGCATAATTTTAACTATTATTGCTAGGAGCACTAACCAACAGTGTTTGTTACACAGTTATATACAAGTAATAATATACTGTACTGTGAAACAAAATGCCATTAAGGGCTGCTACCACTGTCCTCCACAGAGTTCTCAGTGTTCTGGACTGCATTTGGGGTAAACAGGCACTTGGCACATAGATAGAGAGATAAAACTCTAAAGTGAGTCATTGCAAACTAATGGAATAAATCTACAATGAATGCAAGGGGCTAAGTCTATAGGTAAGTATTTAATTTAACCAACTTATAATGTAAGTTAGATCAACTGATTAGTATAAAAATATCAAAAAAAAGTTTGTTTGACAATACATAAACCTTACTTTTTCATGCAGAGGGTTATGCGTGTATGGAATGAGCTGCAAGAGGAAGTAGTGGAGGCTGGTACAATTGTAATATTTAAAAGGCATCTGGATGGGTCTATGAATTTGAAGGGTTCAGAGGGATACGGGCCAAGAGCTGGCAAAAGGGACTAGATTAGGTTAGGATATGTGGTCGGCATGGACGGGTTGGACCGAAGGGTTTGTTTCCGTGCTGTACGTCTTTATGACTACATGACACGAATTAATATTGTCTGCAATGTATAATCTATTGTAGAATTGCGATCAAATTTTAATTTATTGATGAGATCAATGCAGATAAAGTTGAAATTAAAGAGTTATAGAATTGAGTTATGTAGATAGTAAGGAAAACATTTAAACTAACCTCCGTATAAAACAATGCTAACAACGAGAAAATAGCTGATAGGTGAACAGGCTCAAGGGGCAAAATGGTCTACTCCAGTTCCTATGTGAGTAGTTAGTAACTGGCTGCCGATGAAGTAGAAGAATGGCAGGGCAACTCAGTTCTGTGGACCACAGGGAATTTCAGGATGTATTTCATGTCATGGACGACATATTGTCAGCTGAAAGTGCTCAAGTTCTGGGTTTTGCAGCTTGAACACCAAAGACTGTCACTGGAGGATTTTTGGAGGTGGACTATATATAGTTCACTTGAACAGCAAACTGGAAATTGGGAGGTTGGATCGTTTTGTTGCAGAGAATGCACCAGTTTTATTGTAAGAACTCAATGCAAAGTGAAACTATGTGGTGTTCACTCACTGGTTGTAGAAGTATTTGCAACTTTTGGGAGAAACTGAATTTGACACTCTAATGAGACATGCTGGCATCAGATGTCATTGAGTTAAAGAAAACTACCAAGCAACTGCTTGTGGATTGGTTTGAAGTGACTGTTTGTCACAGGACTGGATAGGAAAGAGTGCAGTTGGATTCAGACCTCCAGATTCCCTTTCTTTGTCTCGGAGTGGAACAAAACAGCATTAAAAGACTTTAAAACAAAAACTTGTAACTCAAACAAGAGGCCTAGGCCCAACTGACTGGCTACAAAATTAAGCATTACCACAGTCGTCAACTATGTGATGTCATCACAAAAAAACCAAAAGAACTCTGAGAAAGTCACCTCAGAGCCCCATGTGGTATGGACTCTTTAGCCACAGATTGTTCCTTTTTCATATTTTTTTCTAGCCATGATCTTTCTGAAGATTCGTTTGCCTCATCTGTCTTGTTCATCCTATTTGTGAATGAATATGTGCGTGCTTGAATAGATTTTAAAAGTCTGGTCATTAGTAATTAATAATAAATTTTTGCCACATGTTGGAGGATAGGTTCATTATAAGTAATTTTTTGTTTTCTTGATCAGTTACAAAACCTGGTGTGAGTTTTGTTTATTGTAGATAGTGGCCACAGGTAGACATTAACCATCCTAGAGGTTAAACTGGATATATTCCATATATGTGACACTATCTGTATAATGGGGCTTGTCTTCCAGTGTACTTTTCCCATCAGGATCATGACAACAGAAATGGATTGAGTGACTGCCAGGCAGACTGAGTCCTGTTGGCAGTGATAATTCCTCTAGGGACGACAGCCAGAGCCAAATCCAGAATGCTCAGCTGTACGGGAGGGGAGGTAGCAAATTGGGAAAGTAATATGGATTGGGAATTTGATAATTACGGTTAATTAATTATTTATTCCTGGTGCCACATTCTCATCAAGAGAGAATTAGCACAGCACAGATGAATGCATCGTAAGAAATGGTCACAATGGAAAGTTTTAGGCTCCTGGAAGATTGGGACTCACCCTGGAGGAGGTGAAACATGTACAGGCTAGCCAGGTTTACTGCAACAGAGCTTGGACTAATTTTCTCAGGGGGTGATTTGCTATTGCCACTCCCCCATACCTCTTGATTTACTGAGAGTCCACAGATCATCCTTTTCTGCCTTAAGTGCAGAAAACAGTGCAACATCCACATTCCTTCAGAGTAGAGAACGCCAAAGCTTTGCAATGAAGAAATTTCTCTCCATTTCAATTGGAAATGATCGTCCCCTGACCAGAGCTATGGAGTGGGTGGAAACAATTTCTCAGGATCTACCCTGTCAAACCCCTACTAAGAGTCTTGTGAGCTTCCATAAGATTGATTCGCTCTCTTCTAAACTCCAGAGAATAAAAAGGCAATTCACTCAGTCTCTCATCATTGTACGCCCTTCATGTCACATGGGCCAATCAGTTTTAGATATGGAGACCCAGAGCTGCACACAGTATTTGAGATGGTGGGGACAGCTAGGGGCGCCAGTATCTGGGAGAATGAGAAGTGCCAGTGGGTGTGTCTTGAGGGGCGGGGTGTTGTTGAGTAAGCTTAGTGGGGTGGGGAAGTGGGGGTGGTGTGTTGGCTGTGGTGCCATGAGCAGGGTCAGGGGTGGAAGAGTGCCAGGGAGCAGTGAGTGAAAAGTGCTGGCAGTGCCAAAGGCTGAGCCAGGGGAGGTATGACAGTGCAGGGGTGGGAGCAGATTTGGGTGTGCTGACTTGGCTAACCAGCATTAAATATAGATCAAAGAAAACAGCAAAAATGATTAAAAACAAAGGGCCTGTCCTCAGCTCATGACACGAAAGGGTTCATGAATTCACTAGATTTGCACCTTGGTACTCAATCACTATAAATGTCTCAGAGGCCTGATTAATATCACTTAAATTGGACCATCAGAACCATTAGAAATTTGAACAGGAGTAGACTGTTCGGCCCCTCAGGTCTGCTGCACCGCTCAATAGCATCATAGCTGATCCAACACTCCTCCCTTTCCCCGTAACCCTTGATTCCTCTACTAATCAAGAATCTATCTATCTCAGCTTTAAATATACACATGGACTCTACCTTCATGGCTCACTGTCGCAAGGAATTCCAAAGACTCACAACCCTCAGAGAAGTAATTCCTCCTCATCTCAATCTTAAATTGGTGACTCTTTATTCTGAGTCCCAGACTCTCCCATAAAAGGGAAATATCCCCTCAGCATCCACGCTGTCAAGCTCCATGAGAAACCTACATATCTCAATGAGATCACCTATTATTCTGTTAAACTCCAGTGAGTACAGTCCTAACCTGTTTGGCCTTTGAAATAGAATGACTGCTCACTGATTGCTGTTATTCCATATGGCAAAATAACTGCATTTCCAAGGTATTTCTGTAAAGTGCTTTAGAAAGGCACTATATAAATTTAATTGTTTTTTTATGCCAATGACGTTGTGCCAGGATATGGTTGCACGGGCACTTGTAGGCATCCAACTCAAAGTAAAATGAAGGCTATCCACTTGCAGAGAACCTCATGCCTGAGTCCAAAGGGGAGTTAACCCAGTCCTCACATGACCACTTGGGTGTCCTGAAGGGTTGGGCGCAGTAACCTTTGGACCTTAAACAGCAGCAATCTCCGATGTCTGCATTGCATCCGAGATCTTTGAGGATTTTGAAATCATGCAGCAAAGATAATGGTTAGATTTGGATTCTGAAGGAGTCAAAGGGACATTTAATGTAATTGAGCTGCAACCAGACAACGGTGAGTACTGAATGAGAGAAAGGAAACAAACAGGAGAGTTTTTTCTTGCCTTTGGCAGACTTGATGTTATGGAAAATTGCACATCCGCAGCACATAATTTTCCTTTAATTTTAGTGGGTGGAAAATGACGGGGTGGGAGAGTGCAATTCCCCAACAGACAAATACAACAAGGTAGAAAAACTATCTTGTAGTGTTTACATTCAAAAATTGCAGTGAATCTGCCCAGGTCACTATTACTTTTTAAACCTGCCTTTAAAATCTGGGAAAATAATATACTTTGTTTCATCAGTTAGGATATAACAGCAGTTCAATTGTGCAACAATCCTGCAACAATAAACAGCTGGATGGAATTAATAGGGAAAGAGTCTGTTTAATAACTAACTTTTTGACCTTTCGCAAACAAAACTCCCATCGATACCATTCATTTGGTCTTTCGGAAATGTCTGGCATCTCCATTCATTAAAGAGTTTGAATGAAACAAAAGCATACAACAACTTTGAATTGTTGACTGAGTCTTGGGGCCAATCTGAATGCACACTTCCACAGTGTGACAGAAATGGTCTGGCATAAAATGGCTTCTGACCTGATTCCCATTTGCACTGCATGAGTGATTGTAAAAACTGCGTGGATTTTTAACGTGACGGTTTCGCAATGTCATCAATAGTGGGCTAAAAGAAGTGTACTGTCTGTGGCAGGTTGCACTTAAACACAGTGGTAGGGTCACTATCACTGCACCACAAGATCCTCCTGCCAGATAGTTCCCCGAAGTGATTCGTCAAAATTATCTGGCAGAATGCCTCATCAACCACAATATTCCAACAAACACCAATGTGTGGATTTGCTAATAGTGAGATTCTTACAGATCCTTCCCGCACATCGGATATCACTCCTCTCCTGAACTGCCCTCGCAAAGACAATAACCATCGTCCATCTCCTGTTAGAATGTGCCTCTGTCATGAAAATTTGGGAAGAGATACAGTGGTTTTTGTTGAGGCTCACCCCCCGAATAGCTCTGGAACACAGGACCCTGTGTTCTGTGGCTGGTTCCCAGGGATGATCACTAACATAAACCTCAATTATTGTTGGAGGCCCAACTTGGAGAATGACCCCCTTTTGGTTTCCTCTAAATCTGTTGGTCCTTCAGTGCAAAGAGGGCATGGGCTGGTTGGAATGGCACAGATGTAAGCTCTGGTCAAATGTACTTTTTACCCTGTCAATGATGGCATTACAGGTCCTGGAATAGCTGCTGAGGGCATATATTGAAGCTTGAGGCATCAATTAGAAAGGTTCATCAGGGAAAGCCACTGCCTAAGGCCAAGCTGTCATTGGATGCTAACAGGCTGAAAGCCCATGTGAAACACCTTGGGCTGTACACACCAGAGAATGACAAGTGTTGTAAGTCACCTCCTAAAGTGGATTGGAAAAGGTGGATCTACATTGCAATTTATGTTGTGTCAACTTTGAAGTTTTCTTTCTACTTTCATGCAACATGGGCATCCCTAACTGTCCTCAAACTGGTTTGCTCACTCAGGCTGATTTACAAGTGCAAGCCACACTGTTGTGGGCATGGAGTCATGAATAGGTTCGACTGGGCAAGGATGAAGCATTTCCTCAAGATCACCACTTTATCCTCAATTTCCCTGTAAAGATATGATGTTTGTGTACTTGTGCAAATCTTATGAATAAGATATACTTTTGGGAAACAAAATGTCTTCTTCAACCAGAACATCCAGGTTAGGACAAATGATTGTTAAGTTGTTGATAGAATATGAGGCCAGAGAGGAAACAATGGGAAACTGAGCACACATGAGAGCTGAGAGGTCGGGAATGCAGTGAGGTGTTGAGTGTGGAATTAGCGCTTAGAATTTTGATGTTTTTAATTTACATTAACGAGCTGGATACCAAAAGTAAATGTTGTTTTTCTGATTTCCTGAGAGCAGGAACACTAGTCAAGACAAAGGATGTAGCAATAGCATCTGGGTTTGGATCATTTATGCGACTGGTCAAGTGGCAAATTAAATTTCACGTAGCAAACCGTACGGTATCGCACAAAGGTCACAAAATGTGGAAATTAAGTGTACAGTAATCAGCACTGAATTAGCACAGGGAAATTAGAAAGGAAATAATCGAGAGGCACGTCACTTTCAATCTCTCAACAGTGTGATTAAATATGCTAATAGTGTTCTGCAATATATCACCAAAGCAGAACAGTACAAACAACAATTGGTCATGCTAAAGTTTCACAGTGCCCTGCACGGCAAGATCACAGTGTGGTGTCTAGCTCTCAGCACACATAACAAGCAAATCGACATGAATTGGGAAGGGATACAATTGTATCTCAAAGAGGTGAGCTGTGGGTCAAAATTATAAATACTTCAGATCTATTGTTTAGAAAGAAGGTGATTAAGGGGTTAATGGGATCTTGTTGAGGTACTTATCAAATATTAAACCATGCACAGATGCACGAGGATGATTCAAAATATTATTTCAAAGTCAGAAAGTAAAACCAGGGGACTTTGTGGAGGGTATAAAATATTCAATGGTGTAGAGACAAGGTAAACTCAGAATATTACTTCAAAATGTGTGTCAGAAAAAGACATTCAAAAATCATGGATTCAAATTAAAGACAAGGAAATAGAAAACATTTTTAACTAAAACTTCTGAAGGTAAATATTTTTCAAGCCCTTCCCTCCCCTACCCCTCACTCCAGCCTCTGCTATTCATTCTGAGAGTGCTCTGTCTAACATTCCCTGACTTATCAGCATTTCCAGATTCACATCTTGTTAATAAAATATCCAAAAGCAATGTCTACAGGGCAGTAAGCCCTGAAGCTACACTACCAGTCATATTACAAAAACTGGTTGCTTTAAGCCCTCGCTGTCCCACTGAGATTCTTTGATCGGGGGTAGGATAGGGGCAAGGCCTAAGGCGCACTGTTACCTGACTGGTTAGTTCACCACTCATAGACAGAGGAAACTGAAACATTCAAACACATAAAAAAGAAGTAGGAGTAGGCCATGCAGCCCCATGAGCCTGCCCGACCATTCAATGAGATCATGGCCCCCATGAGCCTGCCCGACCATTCAATGAGATCATGGCTAATCTGATTGTAACCTCAAATCTGCATTCTTGTCTACCCATCCCCAAACACCTTTTACCCCTTGCCGCATTCTTGTCTACCCATCCCCAAACACCTTTTACCCCTTGCCTAACAAGATCTACCTACCTCCGCCTTAAAAATATTCACAGACTCTTTCCCCTCAACCATTTCAGGAAGAAAGTTCCAAAGATCCTTTCAGCACATCACCCATGAATGAGAACCTGTGCCAATGTCCAATCCCATTATGCCAGAGTTCAACATTAAACAGCTCTTTCCCATTGTTTCTGGTATGATCCCTTCAAGCCAGCCTGATTGTGTGCAGTATGCTAGCCAACGGCTGATTATTTGCTAAGAGCAATTTCTGTCTCTTGCGCTGATCCATAATGGAGATTCTATGCACCATGACGAACAGGAGACTTCCCCATTTGAGCTCCCGCCTGTTTCTCAAGCTATGATGTTAGAATTCCAGTACTTACCATTTACTCTCCGTTCCAAGATCTAGCTCTTAAAGAGACACTCTTGTTATATTGCAAAGTTATCAGGCTTGGTCCAGTGGTGGCACTGTCATCTCCCTATTGGTGGTCATGTGTTCAAGTCTCACTCCAGTAGCGTGAGCACATAATCTAGGTCGATGTGATACTGAGAGGGTGCTGTATTGCACAAAGTCTAAATTTCTGAATGTGCTGCTAGTCCTAGGCCCTATCTGCTCTCTCTAGTATATTAAAAAAATACTATACCTCTGTTCAAAGCAGTACAAGGAAGCTCTTCTGATGGCCCTGGCCAATGTTATCGAGCAGAGCAATTCTTGGCTATTGCATTCCTTTATATTAAACGATGATTTAATTCCAAAAGTACTTAACTGATTGTAAAAATATCAAAAAGAGCCTGAAGGATGATACATAAATGCCAGTTATTCATAACTCTCTTTTCAGGTAATTTGCTTGACTGTCACTGATTTCTCATGCCAGCCCGATACGCTAGTTTTTATACCTCTGCGCATGAAGGAATACCCAGCTTGCAAACATTTAACCTCGAAACACAATATTTCACAAAATCACACTTGCAAAATAAAGACAGGCAGGATAAAGAGGAAGGGCAGGGTTACAGTGAATATGGTCAGAACCCACAACAGCTCCAGTCAATGATTGCATTTCCTTCAATCTCAGGTTTCTCAAAGTGATTTCATATTTTAATCTGATTGCTGATGGTGAACCCCTCCCCAAGTCGCCTTGGTGACAGACGTACTCGGCAAAATGCCCAATCGTTGGAAACAAAAAGGCACAGACTTAAAACAGCGGCAGCAAAGTCTGCACAATGGATGTGTTATCCACAGTCAAGTTAGAAATATCGCCAAAACACTGCATCGTCCCCCACTAGTGAGCAGAAATCTGCAGCAAAGTAGTGTGTCTTTTTCTTTCCAAAAGGAGCGAAACCAGAATAGCACCAGGCTCCCAGTTCTGTGGTTCAGATAATAATAGTCATGCACTAAAATAAGTAATCACTGCATTCCCGGAAGAGAATTAGATTGCAAAGAAAGAAAGAGAAAACAGCCAAGAGTGACCTGACTGGGGTTTTTTATTGCGGGCTCCATTCAGATCGAATACATCCGACAGCGTTGTATGAAAGAATGCTTCAATGGTTTATTTCCTCAAACAGCAAGCCAATAGCTGTGTAAGATCTTCTTGATTTTTGAAGCATCTTGTTTAACTGCAACAGCTGGCAAATGCCAACAGGCTCCAATCGATTTTTCCTCGTATGCGTTCCCCTCACTGCCCGCTGAAGGAAGCCTCATTGGCTCTGCTGGAGAATTCCCACATCTGCCTGTACCTGGCAATGGCAATCCTCAGCTAAATATGCTAAGCCAAGGCAGCGGGGGAGCGGAGCAGTTAGGGGCGAGTTATCTTGTCTGTAACTCAGATCTGAATGTGCTTTCACAAAATGGGGTTAGTACTTGACACAGCCCTTAAAGGGTCAAGTGACAACAGGTTGGAGGTCAGTCGTGCACTCAGATAGAGAGAGGAGGCTTGCCGTGCAATAAAGCTTCGTGTTAGGAATCAATGCAGACAAGAGCAGTTTAGTAAGAGGCTAGGAGGTTAATTATCACCTAGATTGGTGCTCCTAAGTCTCTTCCAGCTGAAAGTATTGCTCAGAAGTAAGAAGGTGCCAAGAGGCAGGAGGAGCTGATAGATGCAGGCAATTCCTTACCATTATTGGCCACACACACTGTGCCTGAACTGGCCTGAGCTAGATATGAATTTGCATTGTATTCCTCATCATCTGTGTCAGACTCATGAGCCGGCTGAGTGTTGTTGTTGCCTAGCAGCCGTCTTTGGTTGCCATTGGCATTGGGCGATGAAACTGGGGAACCAGACTGCGCAATGGCTGATGGACTGGACGAGGAAGAGGAGGATGGCATGGGAGGACCTGAGGAGAGATAAAATGAGGGTTTTGATATGTGATGGTTAACGACAAAGCTTTATTTACCACTATCAAAAACAAAAGATGCACAAGCGAGGTATTTAAAAAGCAAAATGAATAGCAATGGATTCAAACCCTGCCAAGTGAAGAAACCAATTTGCTGCTGTCCTCTGGTGTTATGCAGATCAAAATGAAAAGGTTTAACATGATAGAAACTTTCTGCATGCTAAGCTCTTCTAAAGAATGTTTTTAAATTCTGAAGAACAATAATAAGCTAACTATCATGTACATTAGCTAGCTTCATTAATGGTGCAATAATGGTTTCTAATGAACACACAAAGATGGCATTTTCTTTTGACCTCTGTGGACACAGTCAAGCTCAGGCATCTGATCTTGAAGGTGCTTTTCTTTTACTGTGCTTTTTGCTCCTTGTCCTGGAGAATAATTTCTGCAAGCTGTTCCGCCTGACTCTTCCTTATTGGACAGTCATATTTGAGCCCCACATACTGTACATTTTTGACGCTAGGAGGCCTCATTGCCGAATAGTGCAAGTGCAAGAGGGCTAACCCCAGGTAATCAGTTTGCTGTAAATATCCCCAAAACCAACTGCGGGGGGGGGCACCTGGTACTCTCCGCTCCCCTCAATGCAGGAGCCAGTGGATACACACTGGGGAGGGCATTCTGATGAATAATTATCAGGAAACGAACAATCGGTGCATGATTTCAGAGGTCGGTGCTTTGAAGTGTTACTGAGGCTACTGCTGGGCAGTTTTGCACTGCTCACATCCTTATGTCAGGGCTAAGTAATGAAATCAATAGCGCATTAACAATCAGCAATTATCATCTCTGTCAAAAGTATTTCAGTCGTTATACTTCTGGAGGCTGCTTGGATGTGGCATGTACATTCAAAAGTGAGCTCTTATTGGGAATTCTATAAAGATCTTTTAAATATCTGCCCTCCCTTTCCCAGCTTGCGCACACGGTGTCACAACTAGACAGCTGCTCCCGCCACGCTTGCCTGCAGGCAGCCCTTTCTATGACCCACGTCTGCACACTTCTCTCTCCTACCCCTGTCCACACACTCAAAACATTTAAATTATATGTAACATTTAACCTGAGATGACAACTGTAGAAAGCTTTCATGGTTGAAAGCTGCGTCAAAGCTAAAATAACAGAAACTGCTCTGTATGAGTACAGAAGGCAAGCTTTAGCAAAACAAAAGCATGATGACAGGTTTGATTTAGAGCCATGCAAAAGGGGATCTTGTCCCTTGAGAAACCAGCAGTCAGTACAGATGAGCTCTAAATCTGAGCATGTCACTCCCCTTTAACCGGTTAGTTTAGTGCTTTTGCACCAAGAGCAAAACATTCTGAGCTTCATCAAAAATATTCAAATAGAGATATATTGTTTTGGAAACAAAATTACTTACAGGCCATTCTGCTATATGTGTTTCATTAACATGGATTCGCTGGAATGCAACTGATGAATTTGGGACAGTGTTTCTAAAGCACGATTTTTAAAAACGTGCGTTGGCTGTAATACAATTACATTGCCAACACTTTAAGCACAGCTTCTAAAGTGCAATTTTTCTATAACGCGAGGTTGCACAAGAACACAGCCAGCTTGTTATAGAAAAATTACCTTTACTTCAATCTAAAACCACACAATTGACATGCCGATGAAACAAAAGGGCCCAATCACTGCCTCTTAAGTGAAAATGTAACTATCTTGGCTTCATCCTACCTTTTCAGTCCTTTATCGGTGTCATGTCCTCAAACAGCAATGGACTGAAAGGGATTCTTAGTTTAATTCATGGGATTTTTTGCAGACAGATAAAAAAGTTTTCTATCTGTTTAGTGAAGTACTGACACGGAGTTTGAATTGTGGCTAACTACTGCATCACCTCACTCAGTGATTGTACATAATATCTGAAAGTAGCTAAAACTGCACTAATTTCTGATGAATCTCAAGTTTTCTCTGATTACCTGCTTGTCATGGCTCTGACTACCATTCTGATAGCTTAATCAGGTGACTTTTTTTATTTTAAATATGAATGCAACAGGTTTTGATTTCAATTCAGGATGCAGCCATTTTCTCTCCTCGGTGGGCCACACCTACAGAGCACTGCATTGGCTCCTGCTTGAAGTTTACTGGGATGATGTCGATGCTGGTGAAAGGCATTAAATATCGATCATGTCAGGAGCTTGGTCCTTCTGGTGACCATGGAAACACAGTCTTGGTGCTAAGGCAAAGACTTTCAACTGGCCTCCAGCTGGATATTGAGGGCTATGGAGGCCCTGTAGTGTTTTCTGTTGGGTCCATGAGGGCGAACAATCCTGCTGCTTCTAGGCTACAAGAAACTGGACCAAAGTGATCAAAATGAACACTGACTTTAGTAACTTCTAGCCTGCTGCTGCTCATGACTGCCTTCCGCAGGCAGAGCTGATGCCCATTTCTCAGTCAGAATTAAGTGGGGGCCTGAAACTCCTGCATTCAAATTCCTGAAAACCTGGGATACCGAAACCATCAAAACACAGGAGTGACACAGTGAGTTGTACCCATACGCTATTGGCTTCCATTGAACAGATGGGTTTAAAATTCTGAATTTTTAGTGTTGGCGTGCAATTCAACAGCAATAGGCATCATAGCGAATGCAGTTCTGATCTGTGACAGGACCGCTTCAATATTCAGGCCAGTGCAGAATAATTCAGTTTGGGATCTCCAGCTATCACAGCTACCAGCTCACCAGCACTCTGCCGAACTGCAGCTCTCCCCACTCCATCATGAGCCGAGCTATGCCAGGTCATATCAGCACAGACTAAGAATTGCAACTGCTGCTTCAGAGATCTCTCCCTTTTGGAAAAGGGAGAGTTAAAAACAGGATTCAGCTGATGTGACTGTCAGTCTTGCTAATGATGTGCTGCGGTGCAGTATCCTGAGAATTTCCACACCTTCTCCTCAAAATTACTTCTCGGCCGGGGGCAAAGCTGGTATGGCTGTGTTTAATGCCTGTCCCTAGTTGCCCCGCCCCCATGAGCCCCCTGAATGGATGCTGTGATTTTTTTAAACTCGTATCCTGTAGAGTGTAACATTAAGAGGTAGTGAACATTCTGTTTGCAGAACAGATGGCCGTGGTAACAAATCATTTGCCATAATCATCTGCCATTCTCATTTTTAGAAAGTACTTCCTTTGCAGAAAGTGATTTTTGTTTAGCACTTCATATTATGACACAGTTATTGTCCCTGACAGCAGTTTTTTAATAGAAATATATTCAGCTGCAGAATTTACTGCTGTTTTATCACATAACCCAGGCTGTCATTTCTCCTCCACAATTAGTGCACAGAAAATTAAAACAGTTGATCCAAGATCATTCTTACATCCTTTGTTTTAGTGAGTGCTATCTCAAGGTCTAATAATTACGTCTTCCCATATGGAATTCAACAGACAAAACAGGCCAGAGATAAAATGCTATTCTCTTTTAATTAATTCACATTTTATTAAATACTTAAATGCGTTTTTGTTCTAACTGCAGTACACTAAAATTGATTGAGGAGTGGAGAAAATAGCACAATAATGGCCGTCTGCCTCAAAAGTAAAGCAATTTGTCTAGCACTAGTTTGCACTAATGAATACACTTCAGGCCACATAAGAAAACGAAGTGCCTAATCTCGTCACGATGAATACTTCATGAGTCTACTTCAATCTAACAATATTTTGACACAAATAATGCTAAGGTGACTGTGCACAAATGTCTCACTCTGAGTTTCTGAGTGTTTGCCTGTGATTCCCAACCTGTGTCTGATGGGCCTATCAACAAGACCTGCAGTGCGCTTAAGCAGAAGCAGCGAGAGAGCACTTTTAAAACAAAGCGGTGAGAGACGGCTGAAGAAGAGGGTACCTGTCAAACTAGACAGAAAATGTAGGTACAAGTGGAGAAAATGCATGTCTTAAAGAAGGGAGAGACAGAGACAGAGAGACAGAGACAGACAGAGAGCGAGAGAGACAGAGAGCCAGAGAGAGAGAAAGAGACAGAGTGCCAGGAGTATGTGTCAGAAAAGGCAGACTTTCTGTAAAATGAAACACTGTACATAAAAGCCAGAGTCAGTGTGCTTATAGGAGTGAGCCAGTGTGCATAAAGGAACGGGTGAATGTGCGTAAATGGAGAGAGACAATGTACACAAAAGGACATGGATAGAATGTGTACAAAAGGAAAGAGAAAATGTGTGCAGGAGAGAGAGCGAGAGAGAAAAATGTGTGCAAAAGGAAAGAGAAAGAGAGAGAAGAAGAATATGTGCAAGGAAAACAAAGAGTGAAAAGGCAAGAGTGCACGTGAAAGGAGAGACCGTAAATAGGACAGAGAATATGTAAAATGGGGGAGAATGTGTGTAAATATGGAGAGAGATTGACTGTAAAAGGAGAACGCATTTTAAAAGGCAGGACTGCATGTAAAAGCTTGGAGAAAATGTATTCAAAAGGAGTATGTGTAAAAGAGCGAGACAGTGTTTGAAAAATAGTATTTCTGTAAAAGGAGGGAAAAGTTGTGTTTGTGATATGATAGATTACAACAATGGAGAAAACCCTGAATGTCACAACATTATTGGATTCCCAATTTAAATCAGTAATGCGACGCATTAATGTTTTCTCATCAAACTAAATTATACAGCGTTGTAACCAGCCCTACTTAATATGTTACTACAACAGACAATTTGAAAAAACATTGGAAATTGCACAGTTGAAAGCTAGATCAATACTTCTGGCACAATCCCTTCCAAGCTATGGCCAGTGAGACTCATAACCAATAATCCTTCACTGTCATTTAAAATACTCTCAATTCTTGTGTGGAAGGACATAATTCACAAAGTAATTGTAAAGCTGGGTGTTTATATTTCGAAAATCTGGGAAGACTCTGTATGAAGATCTCACACACCCAGCTTACTACTTTATAAAAACATATAATTGGAAATAGTCTCTTGCTTTTGTACAGCTAACTGCTTCACACTCTCCAGATAAGAGTGGCCGTGAAGGAGAAGGAGTTTTACGAGATGTTTTACATACAGGAACGGATTTACAGAAACCTTTCATCTGAGACATTGGGGAGCTCGTTTCTTATTGGAGAGCAACCTTCTGCAGTACAAACTATTCCCCGGCGGTTTAACCAGACAAACATCTTCATTTTATTTATAGTCTCAAAAGGGATGTACTGTACAATGTGTAGTGAGTACATCATCCTGCGCTCAATGACCGATAAACATCAATGTCTCAAGACTGTTCTGCTGAAGGCTTATTGCCAGCAGCAAGTGTTACTGTTGATGGTCAAGCAGCCATGACGGTGATCATTCAGAAAACAGATAACAGAACTACACAGAGTGTGCTGCACAGGAACAGGCCATTTGGTCCATCTAGATTGTACTGATGTTTACATTCCAGAAAGGTTTCCCTCCATTTGAATCTGCCGCATCACTGCCTTTTCATCTTTCTATTCCCATTTCACTCATTTCCTTGTCTAATTTGCTTCTGCAAAGATCTAAAGAAAGCGAGACGATGTCTGTTAATTTCTACTTCTTTACCATCGATGGTCATCCAGCAATGTGTCACAGACTGATGGCAAACAGGGGGAACCCAGCAAAACAGGTGACATACACCTCAACAACGCCTGTAATAGTGATCTCCACACTTTGACCACTCTTTGGGTACATAAATTGCTTTTCCTTTCCTTTTGGATTTATTACTGACTAACTTAGAGTCACAGAGTCACACTAAATAGAAACAGACCGTTTGGTCCAACCAGTCCATGCCAACCATAATATCAAATTGAACTAGTCCCATCTGCCTGTTCCTGGCCCATATCCCTCTCAACATTTCCTATTTATATCCTTAACCACGTGTCTTTTAAATGTTGTAAACCTGCATTACCACTTTCTCAGGAAGTTCATTCTACACGCAAACCACCCTCTGTAAAAAATCTGCCCCCCATTTAGTTTTAAAATTTCTCTCCTCACCTCAAAAATATGTCCCCTAGTTTTGAAATTCTCCATCCTAGGGAAAAGACACCTACCGTTAACCCTACCTGTAACCCTCATGATTTTATAAACTTCTACGCTCCAATGAAAAGGTCCCAACTTATTCAGCCTTTCTTTATAATTCAAACCTCTCATACCCAGGTAAATCTCTTCTGAACACTCTCCAGCATAATAATATCTTTCCTATAACATGTGACCAGAAACTGGACAGAGTATTCCAGAAAAGGGGCACCGATGTCCACTGCAATTCAACATGACATCTCAACTCTTAAACTCAAAGGACTGAACAATGAAAGAAAGCTTGTTAACTGCCTTTTTCACCACTCTGTCTCTATGTGACCCATGGCCTGAGATTTAGAGGCACAAATGACTCCAATGAAAATGAATTGATAGAGACTGCAGGGTAGATCTGCCCAAATTCCTGATAAGCAAGTTTAGAATCCAGGGAGAATCCAGACTTCTCAACACAGGTGTTCTTGGAATCCCAGAATCCTGATATAAACTGCTCACGTCCAAGTGACACCATAGTGGGAAATGAGGCTCACAATGTCAGATTACTTGAGGAGTGGTAGCCAAAGTTAACAAGATTTTACACATGCAAATTGCTTAGTTTTAAAGGGCTCCACTCTCAGCACATTCTAATGGGGTTCTAAATAAATATATCAGCATTGTAAATGTTGTAGTGCGTTTTGCAGATCCAAAATTTGAAGTTGTTGAACAGTGTTATTCCAAAGCTTTTAGCAGGAATATAATGACAATTTATCAAGAGTTTGGAGACCCCTCTAGAAGTCACACCAATACAAAATCTGCACTGCAAAAGGAATTTTAAAAATCGTTCCTAATATGTAGGCATTGCTGGCTGGGTCAGCATTTATTGATCATGCCCTTGAGAAGGTGGTGGTGAGCTGCCTTCGTGAACTATTTCAGTCCGTGTGCTGTGGGCAGACCCACAATACAGTTAGGGAGGGAGTTTCAGGATTTGGAATCAGTGACAGTGAAGAGACAACGATATATATCCAAGTCAGGATGGTGAGAGGCTTGGACATGAACTTGTCGGTGGTATGGTTCCCATGTATCTGCTGCTCTTGTCCTACTAGATGGTAGCCGTTGTGGGTTTGGAAGGTGCTATCTAAGTAGCTTTGGTGAATTTCTAGAGTGCATCTTGTAGGTAGCACATACTGCTGCTACTGAGCATTAGCAGAGGAAGGAGAGGATGTTTGTGGATGTGGTGCCAATCAAGTTGGGTTGCTGTGTCATGTGGGATGGTGTCAAGCTTCTTCAGTGTTGTTATAGCTGACTGGGCAAGTGGGAAGTATTTTATATCACACTTCTGACTTGTAGATGGTAGGAATGGTTTGGGGAGTCAGGAAGTGAATTACCCTCTTATAAAAGGATGCTATAAAATTGCTGTCACCATTTTAAGAAGTTGCTCCACCACATTGATATGCTGGAGGAGACTTTAACAAGGGGAGAACTGGTCCCCTTGGGTTCCATGGATGTGAGGTCTGTGACGGATAAGCAGCTGAGCAGTCCCAGCACTGCCACAATGCAGTCACAGCCACCATCTGGAACCTATGAAAGTGTGAACTGCAGACCAGATCAGGATCTGGTCCACTCAGGATCTTGTGTTTCAACAAAGGTCACCTCTCATTGATTGACACTCAAACAGGGAAAAACCCAACTTGTTCAACCTTTCTTCGTAAGATAAACCCTGACATTCTTGGACTGAGTCAAGTGAATCTTTGAACTGCTTCTAATGCAAATATATCTTTTCTCCAATAGGAAACTAAAACTATGCACAGAATTCCAGATGTGGTCTCACCAAAGCTGTTTACAGTTGTAGCAAAACTTAGCTAGTCTTATATGCTGTTCCTTTTTCAATGAAGAACAACATTTAAACTGGGGGGGGGGAATCAAAGCGACAGTGAGATAGGAGAAAAGGCTGAGGCTGGTATAGTAGATAAGGGGAGCAAGTCTAATAATCAAGGCAGACAAAATCTTGGCAGAGAACAAGGTAAGATTGATAAATCAAACTGCATTTACTTCAATGCAAGAAGCCTGACAGGTAAGACAGATGGAACTTAAGGCGGATTGTGAACATGGGACTGGGATACCATAGCTATTACAAAGGTGTGGCTCAGGGATGGACAAGGTTAGCAACTTAATGTTCTCGGGCATAGATTTGAAAGGAAAGATTGAAAATGAGGCGGTGGGGGGGGGGGTTGTGGGGGTAGTGGCACTTTTGATTAGGGAGAATATTACAGTTGTACTTAGGGAGAATATTCCCAAGAGATTATGCAATGAACTTATATGAGTGGAACTTAAAAATAAGAAAGGGATGATCTCCTTATTGGGATTATATTACAGGCCCCCGAATACTCAGCATGAAATCGAGAAGCAAATATGGAAGGAGATCTCAGATATCTGTAAGGAAAACAGGATTGTAATGATAAGAGATTTTAACTTTCCAAACATAGTCTGGGACTGTCATGGTGTTAAAGACTTGGATGGGGAAGAATTTGTTAAGTGTGCACAAGACAAGTTTCTTACTCAATGTGTAGATGTGCCTACTAGAGGAGTAATACTTGACTTTCTGTTGGGAAATAAGGCAGAACAAGTGACTGAGGTGTCAGTGGGAGAGCACTTTGGGGCAAGTGATCATAATTCTACTAGTTTTAAAATAGTTATGGAAAAGGATAGAACTGATCAAAAAGTTGAAGTTCTAAATTGGACTAAGGCCAATTTTGATAGTATTAGGCAGGGGAGCCAGTTCAGAGGTAAAGGGACGGTTGTGAAGTGGGAGGCTTTTAATAATAAGATAACGTGAGTTCAGAAACAGTATGTTCTTGTTAGTGTGAAGGGCAAGGCTGTAGATTGACAACTAGAGAAACTGAGGCTCTGATCAAGAAAAAGCAATTATTTATGAATAGACAGCTGGGATTGAGTGAATTCTGAGAAGAGTATAAGGGCAATAGATGTATACTTAAGTGGGAAATCAGGAGGGCAAAAAGAGGACATGGGATAACTGTGGAAAATTGAGCCAAGTACACTGAAGGGTCTGTTTTTGTGCTGTATGACTCTATGACTGTATTCCAGTTGCCTTCCTAATTGCTTGTTGTTCCTACATATTAATATCCTGAGATTCATGTATCAGGAAACCCAGATGACTGCCTGTGTAAAGTTTGCAAATTCTCCCCATGTCTAGATGGGTTCCTCCAGGTGCTCCACTGTCCTCCCACAGTCCAAATATGTCGAGGTTAGGTGGATTGGCCATGCTAAATTGCTCATATTTCCCAGGGATGTGTAGATTAGGTAGATTAGTCATGGGAAATGTAGGGTTAGAGGGAGAGGTTGGGGGGCTGGGTGGGGGTTCTGGCTGGGGATGCTCATCGGACAGCCAGTGTGAATTTGTTGGCCCTAACGGCTTGTTTCCACGCTGTGGGGATTCTATCCTAACCAATAAGTCAGATCCTTCTGTTTCGCCAAGCTCTGCATACCTCTCACTCTCATTTCAATGCTATGCTGTGTTTCTATTCTTCTTGCCAAAGTGGACAAGTTTACATTTTACATTCCATCTGCCAAGTTTTTGCCCATTTGATCAACCGACTCATCGCCCTGTGCAAACCCTGTACCTGGTACTTTCTCACCAATCCTGGGCTCTTGAGCACAGTTTGGTTCCCACATTTAAGTCATTGATTTAGATTGTGAGCATTTGGGATCCCAATACTGATTCCTTTGACACTTGTCATAGTTCCAACTTGTGAACGTAAAATGACCCATTTCTCCATACTTTCTGCTTAGCTAATCAGTCATTTACTCATTCCAATTTGTTACGCCATACACTATGAGCTCTTATCGTATTTAATGATATTTCATGTGGCACCTTACCAAATGCCTTATGGAAATCTCAGTACATCACACTACAGGTTCCCATTTATCCACCTTGCTTATTACTTCCTCAAAAACTTGATTGAATTGGTTTAACACAATTTCCATTTCACAAAACCATGTCGACTCTGTCTGATCATGAATTATTTTCAAAAATATACTGCTGTAACTTCCCTAATAATGGATTTGAGCAATTTACCTATGAAAGATGTTATGCTAACTGGCCTATAATTGATTCTGGATAGGAACGAAAGTAACAGGGTAGTTGTAGTGGGGAATTTTAAAGTGGGCGGCACAGTGGCACAGTGGTTAGCACTGCTGCCTCACAGCGCCAGAGACCCGGGTTCAATTTCCGCCTCAGGCGACTGACTGTGTGGAGTTTGCACGTTCTCCCGTGTCTGCGTGGGTTTCCTCCGGGTGCTCCGGTTTCCTCCCACTATCCAAAGATGTGCAGGGTCAGGTGAATTGGCCATACTAAATTGCCTGTAGTGTTAGGTAAGGGGTAAATGTAGGGGTACGGGTGGGTTTCGCTTCGGCGGGTCGGTGTGGACTTGTTGGGCCGAAGGGCCTGTTTCCACACTGTAATCTAATCTAAATCTAAATCTAAATTTTTGCATTCTTGAATAAAGGCATGACATTAACTATTTCTCAATTGGCTGGGACCCTTCCAGAGTTGCCCAGGATACCCAGATTTATCATAATTTTTGGGAGGAAATAGCTCAGCATGGATGGAATGTAGTGGGGGTGGTTATGAGGTGGCCAAGAATAGAATGGAAGCATGTGTGGGGTGGGAGGGTGTGAGAAATAACAGGGCCTTACTGTTTTTATTATGATGGAGATAATTCACCCATAGCACTGAGGAGGAAAGTTTTAAACAACCCACCTTGGCACTTAGCCTCTGAACCATTTCTAGAGTTGGCTGGACCAAATGCAAGTCACATCTCCACAGCAGGGGGATATGACTCTTGGGAGCCAATTTTCCCATGAAAGATAGGCAAGCAAGAGGCTGGAAGGACACAGCAAACCAGGCAGCATCAGGAGGTGGAGAAGTCAATGTCTGGGGTGTAACCTTTCTTCAGGGCCTGAGAGTGGGTGAAGGGGAGCTGCAGATTTTGGCGGTAGGGGAGGATTTTTGGTGGGGAGAGGAGAGAGTGGTGAGGTGAACACGGGTAGAGAGTACGACCTGGTTGGTCGATGGGAGGAATGGATCCGGTTAGTAACTGGAAGGAAGGGTCAGTCAGAGGAATGGATAGGAGGGGCTTTTTCCATGAAGGCAAGTATGTGGAGCGGAGAATTTTAACAACTCCTGCTATCTACCACAAATGTGAAAATCCAGCCACTTGATCCCAGATATAACCATATAACAAGACTACCAAATGATCATTCAGGCATTTAGAACTGAGATGTGGAGAAATTCTTTTCAGTCAAAGGCTGGTTAATCTGTGGGACTTTTTAACCACAGAAGGCTGTGGAGGTCAAGTCATTGAGTGTACTTAAGACTGAGATAGATAGGTTCTTGAAGAGTAAGGGTATCAAGGATTATGGAGAGAAGACAGGAGAACTGGATTGAGAAACTATCAGCCATGATTGAATGGTGTAATGGGCTTCAAGGGCTGAAGGGCTTAATCCTGCATCTATATATTATGCTCTTATGGTCTTATGGACTTAGTTTCCAAATATACTACAATCATCTTAAAATGTTGTGCGAGGTGCCACAAAAAGAAAACTAGTTGAGAAACATGGACAAAGACACCACTTTTCTCTCTGCTGTCCAGATGGCAATAATTTAAAAAATATATCTTCCAAATTAGTGAGGTAAAGATTTATTTCACAGGCTCACTGGAGATATTGGTTTTCACATGTGCCCCTATCTTGTGCTGATATAACTAGCTACTGAATTAGTCAGCCATTCTGCATTATAACTTTGAAAATGTTTGCCGAATCTCTTTACAAAACAATCCCCAAAGCGATTGCTTACAACAGGCCATAAATAGCTCGGAGTTTCACTTCTTTCAGAAGAGAGGTGCCCCTGTGAACACCGACTTTATTGGTGAGAAAATGGAAAGCTAACCATCTTAACAACAAAGCACAGGAAAGCAATGTCTAAACGAGTGTAGGAAAGTGCAGATTGACATGTGTCTGCAACAAGACAATGAATGTCTCTATTTCATGACACTTTCTAAAACAGATAGAGATATAGGGTGGGGGGAGGGAGAGGGAGAGGGAGGGATATGGCTAGAGAGAGATGTACAGGCTCTTGGACATACAGAAAGAGTGAGAAAGAAATACAGATGCACAGAGAGGGTGAGTGAGAGATGCAGACAAAGAGAGAGAGGGGGAAGTGTGAGAGATAGAGACATACAGACAGAGTGAGCGAGAGATACAGACGTACAAAAGAAAGAGTCAGAGAGATGCAGACATCCATAAGACAGAGAGAGAAAGCAAAAGAGTGAACATCAAACAGAGATACAGAGAGAAAGAAAGAAAGAGAAGCCGACTCCCAAACAGTGAAAATCCCATTCCAAATTCAGATCTTTTTCTTAGGATCTTTGAAAGTTGAAGCCTCCAAGGTCCCCAATTTTTTAAATCAGTCAAAGGGAATGGGACCAGATTGTTACTGTAGTAAATGGAGAAGGAAAGCAGACTGAGAATTACTCTCATGGACAAACCATTCTTTGCTTCCATTTTGCTGCATTCCAATCACCATGACACAAATTAATAGGAATTGTACCTCTCCTCATTTGGCCTGATAAACCCAGGCAGAAATTATTGGAATGATCACTGCAATGAACCCACATGGGAGGCTGGTGGCCTCCACGATATGGAGATGAAATGAGGCACCTGCTGAATTGTCGAATTTGGGACCCACTCTGGGCAGATTCATGTACGAATTTCAACATGCCACCTTCATCACGCCACCTTCATCCACCATTCCCACTGTCATAGCACCCGAGTCATTCTCGAAACAGCACCAACACAGAACACAGCTGGGGGAACCTCACAGACTGAAGGAAGAAAAGCAGCACTCAGAGACAGTTGTCTGTTGAAGCTAAGAAGGCTGAGTCGCATGAAGCTTGAGAGGCACGGGACTAATGATTAAAATTAAACAAGCATCAAAGTCAGAGACTTGTACAGTGTGGAAATCGGCAGTACAGCATCTTGCTGACACTAGAATGATAGGAAATTTCTGGCATCAATAAAGCAGATCTACATGGTTGGCACAGAAACCCATGCATGGGAGGACAGCGGGAACAACTGGGAAAACGTCTCAGCAACTCACCGGACTGACAGTCCATTGCCTTGTCACCGCTAACATCCGTGGAGAAAATGACAAAGAAAGTTTACTTCACTGTTGCATGGAGTTTGCTGCTCATCTATTCCTGTAATTTCTCCGGGGAGCTGCTTACTGAGAAATGTTCAGGTTTCAACGCTCGCTGCCTGATGGTAAGCACCACACGGAACTCTCTCTCGTTCTGTACTTCAATCATCCCGAGGACGGCGGCTCTGATCAAACTCATTCCTGCACAAACATCACAGGCCAGCCAGGTCATCATTTCATCAAGAATGACGACAAGGCCAAAGGTGAAGAATAGACCGATAACAGCATTGTGGACAGCTGGAAGAGATCATTCTCCGGAAAAATCATTCGGTTATTATTGCCCCTTTGGCAACGTGGAAAACCTCTCTGAATTGTATGCACTTAATAAGTGAGCATCACCAGTGCTTTAAATTTTGCCATTTTGAGCGTCTTCAATTAAGTTGCATCCTAAAAAAAGAGCGAACTGAAGCCTTTCCGCACTGCTGAGCACTAGGCTTGTCATAATTCATTAATAACAGTGCTTCATTCAGGCATCCATCAAACAAGCCAGCTCCAACAGAAGTGCTGAGTGAACAGCAGTCTCTCATGAGACACTGGGAGAGCTCTGCTGTGACTTGCTAGTGTTTGTGAAGCTATCATTGGAGGGACAACATGAGTGGCCTCCAGACACTTGTCTAAAACTGTACTGGGTGTTGTTCTGGCAGGCATACGAGGTGGTAATGCAAGACCTTATACTACTTTTGTCCACGAGAGCAAAAGTGGTGTAGCTAATATATTGCTTCAAATGTAAGATATTACTGTGACAAGCTGCATCCCATTAACCCTTCCCTTGCCTCAAAAATAATGATCAACTTCCCACAGACCAACATTGAGAGGAAAAGAAAATATCCGCTGCAAGAAAAGACAATTTTCAGCAATAAACAGGAGACGAGGAACAACAAGTGACTCTGATTAGATTAGATTCCCTACAGTGTGGAAACGGGCCCTTTGGCCCAACAAGTCCACACCAACCCTCTGAAGAGTAATTCACCCAGACCCATTTCCCTCTGACTAATTCACCTAACGCTATGGGCAATTTAGAATGGCCAATTCACCTGACCTGCATATCTTTGGACAGTGGGAGGAAACCGGAGCACCCGGAGGAAATCCACACAGACGCAGGGAGATTGTGCAAACTCCACACAGACAGTCGTCCAAGGCTGGAATCGAACCTAGGACCCTGGTGCTGTGAGGCAGCAGTGCTGACCACTAATGCTGGTTCTGAAATCCTTCCAAATACCTTCACTCTTACTTTGCTGGAGATTCAAGCTTCACAGTCACAATGAATAGATTTACAGGTGTTTAAACAGAGTTTCTTCTTCCCATAAGACTAAGAAATAGGAACAGGAGTAGGCTGTTCGGCTCCAACAGGCAATAGGATCCTGGCTGATCCAACATTCCTGAAGTCCGCTTTCCTGCCTTTTCCTATTCCCCTACTGATCAAGAATCTATCTGGCTCCTTTACATGCGCACGGATACTTTGCCAATAACTCTCTATGGCAAGCAGTTCCAAAGACTCTCAACCATCTGAGAAAAGAAACCCTTTAAGAATCCAATATGTTTCAATCAGATCACCTCTCATTTCTCTAAACTAGAGTTTGTACAGTCCCAACCTGATTAACCTTTGCTCATGAATCAATCCCTCCTTATCAGGGATCAACCTGGTGAACCTTCTTTGAACTGTCTCCAATGAAATGTTATTTTTCCTTAAATAAGGGGACTAAAATTGTTTACAGTTCTCAAGATGTGGTCTCACCTGCACCCTGTACAGTTGCAGGAAGACTTCACTAGTCTTATTTCCCAAGCCCTTGAACTAAGGGCCAAAATTCCATTAGCCTTCCAGATTACCTGCTGCATTGTGTGCTAGCTTTCTACGTTTCATGCACAAATGCCCCCAAGTTCTTTTGTGTTGCAGCTTTCTGCAGTTTCTCTCCTGTTCTCTTATTTCCAAAATTGACAACTTTGCAATTTCTCACATTGCATTCCATTTGTCAACATTTTCTCCACTTGTCTAACTTCTCAATATCTCTCTGTAACCCATCTGTATCCCTCTTGCGACCTGCCATTCCACCTATTTTTGCGTCATGAACAAATTTGGTTACAGTATATTTGCTGCCTTTCTTCATGTCATTCATATATTGTAAACAGTTGTGGTCCCAGCACTGGGACTCTCACAGGTCATGGGTTGCCAGCCTGAAAAAGAACCCCTCAGCTCCACTGGCAGTTTCCTGCCCATGAGCCAATTCTCTATCCATACCAATACACTACCTTCAATACCGTGGGCTCTTACCTTGTCTTAACCTTTTTGTGAGGCGTCTTGTTGAAACCCTTCTGGGAGTCTAAATATAACATATGTACTGGTTCCCCACTATCCACTCTGGTTGAGACCTCCCTGAAATTCTTTAATAAATTTGTCAGACCCGATTTCCCTTTCATGAAGCATGCAGACTCTGTTTGATTAGATTATGATTTCCCAAGGGTTCTGTGACTGCTTCCTTAATAATTGATTGCAATACCTTCAACAAAAGATGTTCAGCTAATCAGCTTATCGTTACCTGCTTTTTGCCTCTCTCCTTTTTAGAATGGGGCTGACACACTAGCAGTTTTACAATTGGTGAGAATAAACTGACAGATTTGTTGCAGCCCTAGCTCAGCTGTTCCACTGCAGCTAAAATATTAGCATCTACCCATGAATTTGCAACATTGCCCAGGTAGGTCTTGTCCACAAACAGCAGGACAAGTTCAACCCGACCAATTACTGCCATATCAATCTATTCCTAATTATCAGCAAAGTGAGGAAGGAGTTATTGACAATGTCATCAAGCAACACTTCCTCAGCAAATGGATGTTCACTGACACTCAATTTGGGTTCTATCAGGACCATTCAACTCCTTCTAGCCCTGGTTCAAGCAAGGACAAAGAGCTGAACTTGAGAAATGAGGGGAGAATGACTGCCTTCAACTTCAAGACAGCATTTGACAGAATTTGGCATCAAGGAGCCCTAGCAATTAAAAAAAAAATACTTACAGGATGTGTGCATTACTAGTTGGGCCAGCAGTTATTGCCCATCCATTATTGCCCTTGCTAAAGTGATGGTGAGCTGCCTTCTGTGATGGAATATTCCTCATTTGCCTTGATGTGTGCAGCACTGACAATACTCAGGAAGCTTGACATCATCCAAGTCAAAGCAGTCTACTTGATTGGCACCACATCCACGAACATCTACACCCTCCAATGCTCAGTAGCAGCAGTATGTACTATCTACAAGATGTACGGCAGAAATTCACGACAGTTCCTTTAACAGCGCCTTCCAAACTCATGACTACTTTCATCTAGAAGGGCAAGGGCAGCAGACTCTTGGGAGCATCACCCCCTGCAAGTTTTCGTCTGAGCCACTCACCATCCTGACTTGGAAACATATTGCTGTTCTTTCATTGTTACTGGGTCAAAATCCTGGATTTCCCTTCCCAATTGCATTATGAGTCAATCAATAGCAGGTGGACTGCAGCGGTTCAAGAAGGCAGCTCACCATCACATTCTCATGGGCAATAAATGCTGGCCAACCAGCGATGCCCACAATCCATGAGCGAATAATAAATAGAAATCTGACAACCTTTACAATGGGATCAGAACTCCAACCCTCTGACCGGGTGAGTTAAGAGCACAGCTGCTGGTCACCAGCTCGCAGTAAGTTACAGAGAAACAACTGCCACCCATGGACTTTACCCCAGCCGGGATGCAATGACCAGCAGAGGGAAGAATTTTAACCAGAAAACACATTTTCAAAAGAAAAACAATTTGGAAAAGCAGCCTTTCTAGTCATTCATTCAGTAAGTCAGTTAGCATTGCAGTCTGCAGAGATCACTTAGAAAAAAAACACAACACAAAAACTGATTAGACCTTTAAAATTCAGCGATGTGCCGAGGTAAGTTTGGCAGCTGATTCATTGTTTGTGTTTTAAGCATTGAAAAGCAGATAATTGTGGAAGATTTTCTGCTTGGATCAGGGCTTTCTCTACAGAAACTAATGATACTATGATGAGGAATTCCTGAAATGGGAGTGAAGAGCATTTTGCATAGTACCCTGGAACTGTTATCAAATCAGTCATGTGTACTATTTACAACCACATTGACTCTGCCAAGTTCACTGGGGTATGCTTTTACAGTTGCTGGTTACCTTTCACTTAAGAGCAAGGTTATTTAACTATGGAGGGCATCACACTTGATTCTGATCCAGGCAACAAAACATGCAAATATCGACAAGTACACAATCGAAGCATTTAATGAGTCAGCGGTGGTTCATTTGGTAGCAATCTGGACACCGAGGCAGGAGGTTGAGGGGTAAAATCCCAATTCAGCTGCTTGACTTCAAAACGTGAAGCTGACCCTGGTGTCAAATTGACGGAACACGATTTACAATAGTGACTATACTTTATTGGCGTTAATGTGCTTTAGTAGATTGTGAGAGCTGCTATAAAAATGCAAACATATAATGAACAAATAATTACTAATATAGTCTTCATTGGCACCTCAACCACAGAATGCTAGTTTACACCAGGAGTTTGTGTACAGCCTTTGGATGGTCAGGCTAACTTGTAATATTTCAGTTGGTGACCCCTGTTGAGGCTAGGCTACAGACTGAGGATCTATTATTCCCCACTTCATACTGGGCCAATACTACTTTCCCCAGGCTGCATGTTCTCACCTCAAGGCAAGGAGACCTGGGTTCAAGCCCCAACTGCTCCACAGGTATAAACACCTCTGAACATATTGATTAAAAAATATCTATATTTGTACTACTGGGCTCTTGTGGAGTAGTGGTAGTGTACAGATCTCTGAGCCAAAAGCTCTGGGTTCGAGTCCCACTGGCTCTAGAGGTGGATATTAATGCCTCTGAAGAGGTTGATTAGAAAATATCTTTCAGCAAAGTTGCCATACTCCCAAAGGGCTGCTCTCTCATTACTGAGACGGCTGGTGGTTTCAGGTGAGGGGAGAGATTGTGAAAGAGTGTCCAATATGGTAACCTCAGCCCTCAATGTGGGGATTGAATCCATGCAGTTGGCATGCCTCCGCATTGCAAACCAGCCATCCAGCTAACTGGACCCATTAAAAATATGGATAGCAAGTGTTGGAAAACATCACATAGCAGTTCCCATATCATTGGCATAAATGTAAATCTGCAAGGATGACAGCTGTGATGTGGGTCTTGTGGTACTGTGGTAGTGTCCCTACCTCTGAGCCAAAAGATCCAGGCTTATGTCTCATTGTTCAGGTGCGTCTCATAAGATGCTTGAACAATAACTTTCTTCTGTGGTGCAGTGGTAGCGTTACCTTGAGGCCAGAAGTTACATTCCATGTGCTCTGGAGGTGTGTCTGAAAATCTCTGAACATAGTAAACTCCATCCCAGCCCTGAAGCTGTTCCAAAGTACCTGCTCTGACTTGCATCAGTTTAAATATTACAAGTCAGCCCACTGGTGAATGGCTTAGCGATCCACAAGTAACTAACACGGTGCAGTAGTTAGATTAGTAATACAGAAACCGGCAGTGTTAATCTAGGAAAAAAAACTCAGTTGAATCTAAATTCAATCTAAATATCTGCAAATAAGTAGCCACAGTGAAGAATTTGAGGCTACCTTGTTGAATGGTTTTAAGGTAAAAGATAGATCAATTTTTGAATAGTAAAAGAATGAAGGGTTATGGTCAGCAGTTAGTGGAGTAAGTGGAGCTGAATCCATGAAAAGATCAGCCAAGATCTTATTGATTGACACAGGAGGCTCGAAGGGCCAGATGGCCTACTCTTGCTCCTAGTTCTTATGTTCTTATCATTGTAAATCTTCATCAGTTTCACTCATAATGGGAAAGAACCTGTAGTCCTGGCTAACTGTCACCCTACTGTTGGTGGGCACACAGTTCTGAAAGTTGATTCAGATGGAAAAGTGGGAACGGAAAGCTCTCAACAGATTTCTGACTCTGTCACCCATTTTCAGAAGAGGAACAAGCAAGCCTCAGAAAGAACGTCTTACTCTCTCTCTCTCTTCGACGATGAAGATCAATGGGAAATTCACCCACACATAAATCAAGTCTCAGCTATTGTAAAAGTATTTAAATTTTTGTGCAGCTAATACCGACAATCCAATAAATCGCAACTACTTTCTCATTCAATCCCACTTCAGTCAGCTAGCCAAAATGCTATAAGGTTAGGACCCAGTTTACATTGGATAATGCCCGCCTGTGGTAAAAGTCTCTGAATGCATGCCAATGAAGCAGAGTGCTGGGTAGTTTAATCATTAATCTTTTAGCCCAGGCTGACCATTGTTAGATACCAACACCAAGATACCAATTCAAGAAGTCAGAATGATCAGAAGGCTGAGTCGGCACTTCAGACTTGAAACAACCTTTCAATGAGTGAGGACCTTTAACCTGATTCCTTTCTCTGTACTTGTTAGAAACTTTCCTGGACGGGAGCAACATTCTTTTCATTTCTTTCAAAGGAGGTGACTTGCCTTTACACAAACCCCAAATCTAGAAGAAATGCCTTGCACAGCAGATTCTTGGAGCCTGAAGCAATTATTTTGACTTTGAAGAACCCAATTAAAATATACCCTCCCCCTGTCAAATGCAAACTTGGCAATTACATCACAAACTTGTTATTCTTACCCCTTCTCCCTGCTCACTTCCAACTCCAGCCCTCAATCCTGTTGGTGTCATGATCTTTGAGGGGTTACCATGTAAACAAATTTCAAAGGCAATTCTCCACTCTGACCACTATGGATTGTACCGAGGCACCCTTGTACCTACTCATTTGAGTACATGCGACAATAAAACTAATTCAACTCAATATGATTTACAGGTAAATCAGGAAAATATATGAGGGAGATATGACAGAGAGATATCAGGGTGAAATGTCGTCAGGTGGGAAGTGTGTCACATGCAGCTTCTATACAGGCACAGACACTTGGGCTGGGACCTGGGTTCAATTCCAGCCTTGGCTAAATGTGTGGAGTTTGCACATTCTTCCTGTGTCTGTATGGGTTTCCACCAGATGCTCCAGTTTCGTCCCACAGTAAAAAGCTGTGTGGGTTAGCTGGATTGTCTGCAGCATTCAGAGTTTTACAGGCTAGGTGGGTTAGCTGTGGTAATTACAGGATTGTAGGGATAGGGTGAGCTGCTCTTTAGAGGGCAGTGCAGAATTGATGGGCAAATGACCTCGATCTGCACTATGATTTAACCTTGAGTTATGATTTATGGACTTACTGTCACATTAATCTTGAATACTTCTTTCGGGTGGACTTCTAGATACAATGGGGGTGCAAGACTTTTGGTGTTAAGGTAGGTATGTCAAGGGATATCCCCAGCCAGGGTCTCCTATTCCTTAATGCTGCTTGTCAGCTACCAGTGAAATTAAGGCTATCATGATTACGAGGCATTGAAGATAAAATTCAAAGGCACTGCTATCAAGGACTCAAGAGAAAAAAATCAGTACGCCATTGAGAAAATGGTGTCATCGTTTCTCACATACTTTGAAAACTTTCATTCATAATTTGCAATAGCATTGGAAATAGAAAAATTGTCTATTTATTTGATTGTCAAGAACCAGTTAATGAAGAATCTAATCACTTTCAAATTGAAGTGGACATGGTATTACAAAATAAGGAGCTATTCAGCAAGAAATCCAACAGGGAATTCAGTAGACACTTCCTCACTTGAAGAGTGGTGAGAATGCGAACCTCCCTACCACAAGGGATGGTTGAGGCGTGTCGTACAGGCGTATTTAAGAACAGGCTAGGTAAAGGATATGAGGGAGATGGGAACACAGGGGTTTGGCAACACTTCAGAGGACAGATGGGAGCATGCATGAGTGGATCATAAAAGAATAGCATGGACTGGTTGAACCGAAAGGCCTGTTTCTGTGCCATCAGTCTTTTTCCAAATGTAATCCTGTGTGGTGGCCAACTAATAGGAAAATCTGTGGAGGGGAAGGGGTGGGGCAGCGCAGTTGAAAGTTGGAGGGCAGGTAATGAAATCTTCACCATGACATTCAACTCATACAGACAGCCTGAGCTGGAGGACAGGGTAGGATCAGCTGTGCTGCTTTTAATGGTTGGAACAGGGTCAGCCAACATTTCCACCCAAGTTCTCAAATGCTTCTTCAGTTCACAGAACTTACCCCTGCACAGGTTAAAGGAAGGGAAAGGGGAGAAAATAAAGCAAAAACTGGAAACCTAAAGCACCTACTCAATCACCTGAGCTTTTTTTGAATACTGTGCTGTCTCCAGGGCTTCTGAAATTTAAAAATTGTATGCTCCACCTGAAAGACTCCTCCAATTAACTACTGGTCTTGTTTCCTCTTCTCTTGAAGAACACAATTCATGGTATATTGTAACAAGATGCGGATAAGAAGTGTCCCTCTGATGACAGTATGACTTCAACAGGTAAGGCTCCCATTATGGACAAAGTATATAACCTTTAGAGACTGTTGGGAGGCCATTAGAATTGCGCTCACCTATTGATTGCACATAAGACTGTCCAGTGGGGAACACTGACTGACAGCACAGGATAGGAACTCTGGCGGATTTGATTTCCCTCAGGCACAATGAAAGACCATTGAGGGACAAGTGCTTACCTTGCTAACTCAGGATAACCAGTTGGCTCAGTGACATTACATTTTTAGAGAGAACACTGAACCAAAAGGTTCTCGCAACATCCCAGATGCCTTTTCAAAATCAGAATGCAAAGTCAGTGAAATGTGCAGACAGCTCTTGATTTTAAAGTCAGCATAAATAAATAATTAGGTTAATTTCCATTAAACCATGCTGCAATTAAGTAGTGGCATAGCCAATGGATGCAGGCTGTAGCACGCTGCAATCACTTGAAGTCAGTGGCTTTAGTTTTTCCAAAGGGCTCCTCGATACTGAGTGGCATCTCTTTGTTCAAAGTTATCAGTCCTCCATCACAGCAATGACGTTCTTCTAGTATTGACACCGCTTCAGGAAGAGTGCTCTTTACAGTGGTGGTATGACCTGCTTTCACAATCTCTTTGCCCTGTTAAACCAGAGGAATGGTCTGGTTACGAACCAGCAGTCTACTTTTGTATTATACCGCTGACTCAGGCAAATTAATTTGGAATGTATTTCCGGTAAATAATTCGGCTAAAAATGAACTGAACACTTTGAAAATTACAACCTAGAAAATACCTGATGGCTGCCTTATTCGAAAATGCTTAATGTGCAAATGTTGAATTCCCCTCTCTGCTTTAAGAGGCCTTAGCTGATGGCATGATTGCATTGATGTGATTTAGCACAATTGCATTAGTGTGATTTAGCACAATTGCATTGGTGAGATTTAGTATGATTGCATTGGTGATTTGGTACGACTGTACTGGTGTGATTTAATTTTAATTTTCACCCTTATGGTGTTAAAGCAGCAAATTAAGTAGATACTGCAGAAGGCTGAGCTTCAGCAAAATCAACTGTCTTCAAAGTGAAAAAGATGGACAATTAAACATGCAGGGGAAAGGAATAACAAATTGTACATTTAGAGCAGAGAAACGGGTGAACTCTTAAGCTTGCGGGAGTTTCGAACAGTGTGCTAAATAAAAGTGCTCTAAAAGAGCTCAGTATTAATAATGTTTGAAGTATTTTAATTGGAAATGTGCAGTTTGAGAAAAGTTAGAACCTTAAAAAGATAACAGAGCCAATGAAGGCTATGCAATATTTGAATAATTTCTTAATGTATTGAACTGAAAGGATAATACAAACCTACTTAACTTCAGAATTTTAAATCAATCTAGCACTGGTATTGGACACATTAAAGGGGCTTATGACTAAATGGTCTCCTGGGCCTATTGAGAGACACACAAGTTCCAAAAGAAACTCAGGAGGACATTTGCAGGCCACTGGCTGCTATCGTGAGGGAATGAATCATTTGAGTGTTGATGAGACTCCACAGGACTCAAAGCAAGCAGACATTGAACAAACATGACCTATCTAATGATGGGGCCCATTTGCCGGCCATCAGTAACAGGCACTGGAATTTAAGTGATTCAAAAGGGACCAGCTACAGGAGTATATGTTTATGAATAACTTAAGAAGCAGGTTCCAAAGGAATTGAGCTGCCTGACAAAAACTCTGACTGCTTTCAGAATTCTGCAGATATTAAACTAGGCAGTGGAACACCCTTTATTAGACTTTATTAGAAACGCTGAATAAAGTTCCATAAGACTTCAAAACTCTCCCTCCCCTTCTCTAATTTCCTGCAACTTCTCCCTTCGTTTCCCGGTTGCTACCTCAAAGATCCCATCAAAACCTACGGAAAGGGGTTGAATTTCATTGCAGGACTGACAGGAGCTAACACACCAGCACTGGTCTCCCAGAATATGAAGTAAAACAGGAAGAAACAGTAAATTTTACTGTGAATAAGAAGTTAAATGAATTAATAAATAATAAGCTAAACATTCACAGTTGAAAAGTAGCGTACTTCTTTATCAAGTGGTGGATGAATGAAATTGGGAGAAGAAAGATCTAAGTATTACAGATACTGGATTTCAGAATTACAAGTTTAGAAGAGTCAGATTGGAGGAGAAATGTTAATGCTGTTTCTCCCTCCACAGATGTTCCCAGCAATTTCTGCTTTTTTAAATGGGAGGAATTCAACATGGTTGCACTCATTTCTGAGCATCGAAACAACACCGAGATGAAGAATTTTGTCTCAAGAACATCTGCTTGCCTGATACGGCCCTGAGTGATGAACCAGCAGTCAGCAATTCCTGGTGAAGAGCTTACGCTCAAAACGTTGACTCTCCTGAAGCTCGGATGCTGCCTGACCAGCTGTGCTTTCCCAGCACCACACTCTTTGACAGCAGTCAGCAATTGTTGAGTGTGCGGAGAACGAGGCTGGAACAGTCGGTAGGGGCAAACATTTGTACTAGCACCCAGTCCCTGGGTCAAATGGGTGACAAGAAACAGTCATCATAAGTGATTTTTCCCTAAATTGTCTAACAGAGGCCAAAGAGTGTGTTTTCCATCCAATTAAAGAAGGTGGACCAGCTCTCAAACATAAAAAGAGTATATATCTGCAGCTTATGTAAAGGAGAGTGCGTCTACATCTCTGGGGATGCTTTTGTAATTTTTGTGTACTATACGTGGTTTCACCAGTCAGGTCAGGCAGAGGGAGGCAGGTACCAGAGTTTCCAGTGTCTGGTGGTGTGAGGTGGGGTGAGAACTCTGGCCTAGACATCTTGCATGTTAAATCCAGGTCTTACTGCCTGTGGTAGAGCCCCCTCGAACCCACACTCTGAAAATTGACAGTTTTCACAAACTTCTGGGCTGTTTGCCACAGATGCCGATTGCTGGGGCTGTCAGCATCCAAACCTGTTCTCGAAATTCAGAGGCTGCTCAGAAACAACAACAAACCCTTTTAACAAAAAAGAACTAAAGACCTTTTTTGTTGGAAAGACTCAGCAAGTCTCACAGCATCAGTGGAGAGAAAGCAGAGAAAACGTGTCGGGTCCAATGGCCCTTCTTTAGAATGAAACTTTTGAATCGTTTTTGTGAAGCCAGGGAGGAGGGGGAGGAGGAGGAGGAAGAGTGCTCCATGAAAACAATGTGTCATGGACATAGAGGTCGACAGCATAGAAAAAGGACTTTCAACCCATCAAGTCTGCACCAGTCAAAAACAAATACTTAACTTTTCCGTGGGTCATTGATGTCCTGGACTCAGTCCACCCTGCTTCACCCCACCACACCCAGAGGTCAATGACAAATGGTGGTCAGATTTTGTTCAGCCCTCCTCGGCTCGTCCCATTGGGACACCCGACTGGCATCCACAGCCAGTTAGATTCATCTAGCTTAGGCCTGGGCATATCTTCAGCCTTTGACCAACGGCTTTGGGCGCACAGTCACATCTCCAGGGGGAGCTGGACTATTTAACAGGGACCAGGTCAGTTCCAGCATGAGCTGACATAACTTGGGACATTTCCCTGAAAATACCAAATGAAGAGTTGCTGAAAGTAGTTGTGGCGCACTTGGATTTTAAACATGAGACAGCTAGTGATTCTGAATCATGTTAAATAAAAGCATGACTATCTTTTTTATGAAAGACGAGCTGGCACTTGGGGTATTGGGTTCAATTGTAGTTAATTCACTTCAAATACGTATGCTAACACTGGAGATTGTGTGAAGCAGAACAACAATTAGATTGCCAAATAAAAAGGATGAACTCTGAAGAAAGATTAGAGCTATTTAAGCTGCATAATCCAGTAAAGAGGTCACTTCAGTGCTGAATAAGAAACAGCAAGAACATTAGTTCAAAGTTAGACCAGAAGACAAAGTTAAACGAGTGAAAAGTAATTTTAAACCCATATTTGAAGAAACATTTGTTCAAAAGACAGTAAGTGTCCAAAACAATCTGTCAGAGAGGATTGTAGAGATCAGAACATTAAAAATGTTGAAATATAGTTTGAAGCTATAATGGGAGATTTGGAGAACCAGAGGGATAAGTTTCAATGGACCAAATAGTTTTTTTTTCCCTTAACCTTAATTTTTCTTATGTATGTGGTATTTTGTGATCTCAAAGAAAAATCCCCAGATGGCAACTTCTGATCTTTTTGTAAGTCAAGAAAGGAGAAGCCAAGCACATATTCAGTTTTATTTCACAACAGCTTCACAGAGCTCACTTCATCACAAGTGCAATACACCTGGGTATCACAAATTGTCTTGGTCATTGTTAACAACTTTATTGTGAAGCATTTAAGATTCAGATTATATTAGAGATCTAAAAATGATGGATTTCACTCTCAAAGAATTTGCAAATTTCTATCCCCATGTTTCTGCTACATCTCTTATTCACAGTAGGAATCTTTCTACTGTGACCCACTTTCAGTGGATTCACAAGGGACATGTCATAAAAGCAGGTCCCTCAAGTATGGATGTATGTGTTCACTTCCAAAACTTTCCTAAACCCATCTTTGTTTTTTCTTATTTTCAGAATAATTGCCTACTTTGAAGCACACATCTGAAAATAAAGTGAATCCCAAATACAGAGGAACCTTGATTATCCGAATAACAATTTTCCGAATTTCGGATTATCGGAAGAAGATCTCAAGGTCCCGATAGAAACATTACATTAAAGAGGTGTTTCCAACACGGATTGTGTCTTTTGTTTACAATGATTAAAAATGAACTCAGCTTACTAAAATCCTGCTGAGAACAGTCCTGAACATTGATGGGAGCCCAGGCACCGTCTCAAAATGACTGACCACCCGCCCTCTCTCTCTCACCCCACACCTTCCCTGGAGTTCTACACAGGGATGTACCCTAAACACCCCCCCTTCCCCAGATAATCTCTCCAATGTTGTCCTGAGGGCAAAGGTGGAACTTGTCAAAAGGTTGCAGTAAAGACTCATCCCAAAAGCAGCATCAGTATACGCACAGGGTGCTGCTGCCCAATCTCCTGAACAGGGGTCCGACATAGCAACTGCTCGCTGTGTCAATCTCATTGAACTGATGGTGGGATGGTGGTGGGGGAGGCTTCAGCAATGTTGCAGGTCACGTACACACAAGTGTGTGTCTGCTAAGAAATAACCCTGAGATAGAAGAAGCAAGGCAGGCAGAGCGAGGAAAAAGGAAACTTCAGAAAACGCCGAGCCCCAGAGAGACATTGAGTCAATTAACCGAATAATCAATTATCTGAACGATTTCGTTTGAACAATTGAGGTTCCTCTGTGTTTCATCAACAGGGACTCAACTGATTGAGACCTGGCTGTATAGTATGGGAACATAGTACTGGTACAAGGACAAAGAACAGTCTACCTGAATGCCTCAAGTTACAGATACTGCAGCAGAGGAGAGGAAGGGGACAGTGAGCGAAAGATGAGAAGGCTCATGGAGGGGTTGTCATTGTGAGCAAAAGGATCGAGCACTCAAAAAAACCAACAAGATTCAAATCCAAGACAGATATCACCTAAAACAACCCCACGACTCAACTAGTCACATCAAGGACCATGATGGCAACTGATGTCCTCACCAGATTTGACATTTTACACTGGAGATTACTGTGCTGCACTGATCACATTTAATAAAATGTGGAGCTGGAAAAAAACACAGCAGGTCAAGCAGCATCAGAAGAGCAGGAGAGTTGAGGTTTCATCAGGACCCTTCATCAAAACTGTGGTGTGCTTTTTCCAGCTCCACATTTTATTGACTGACTTTCCAGCAGTTGCAGTCCTCACTATCTCCAATGCACTGATCAAATGTATAAGTCATATCTCTTGGTGGATTGCTTATAGAGTTGCATATTAAATTAGTTTCTCTGGGATTAGCAGCAATAACAGAATAAGGCAAGTAGAAGTGGACTATTGCTGAACAAGGTTTCTTAACGTCTTGGGATCAAAATACCACAAGCAGACACATTTCCACAGACATATCACATCTCTTGGATCCAAAATACAATCGAGATGGTTTCAAAGTAATACTGTATGTATTATCAAGGGCAGGATCATTTAAAAGGTCTATGAATCAGTGAGCAACAAGTAAACAAGTTTCTCCATTATGCTTTCTGCACAACTTACACTCTCCCAATTCTCCCACAGCAAGTTGCTATAATCTCATCATGCAGTTATCAGTTCTTGAGAGAAAATCAGGCACACTGGACAAACTGCAAGATTCATCACAGGATTTATAAGCCTTGTTTTAGCAAGACTGTCCAAATCAATAGAAGCAATGTTTGAGCCAGAGATGAGCTCATTCAAAATGCACAGTTGCGCTGGGTTAGCTGGTTTGAATCATTTGACATAAACTCATGTTTCACTTGAACCAACCTAATGGGAAACAAGAGAAATCTAAGCACCGCTCAGACATAAATGTATCCAAACATTTAAAAGGTCAGTGGTTACATGTGATGGCAAACCAAATTGAAACTATTATAATAATTCAAAAGTGATTTAAGAATTTTTCCACTGGGACAGTGAAAAGAATTCCAGTTAAAGGAACCTCAGGATAAGACACAAAATGAAGTTTGCAGAAAAGAGGCAGACAGAAGTGTCTTCATTTATAATCAGAAAGAAACTGAATAATCAGGTTCCGTTAGTTTTCTGCTCACGCTCAAAATGAAAGGGGGAGTGCAGCTGCATAACATACCCCTCGCTGACAGCTGGCGAAGAGGAGTGCTATTGCATAACATTGGCATCAGGAAGATTGCCTTGAGTACCACAGGAACACATTTTGCCAGTCAAGAGATGATTCAATATTCTGCATTATGCACAGGCCTGCAAGACAGTTGATATTTGACCAGTGTTGCTCGGAATGTGGAGATGATTAGTTCTAAATTTAAATGGCTTCCAATTAAGATGCAATAAATCACAGGACAATAATGGCACTTGGCTGACTTGCAAGGCTTTTAATTTCCAAAACATGTGCCACTGTCTTCAACTTCCTGAAGCTGATTGGTTTGTACTTCACAGCCACAGGCCACAGATCTTATTAGTGAGTTATTTTTCTCTTGCTTCCTCTGGGTTCCTCCTGACTCCCCCCACCCACTCACTGTCTCTCTCCCTCCCCCCCCCCACCCAATTTGGTTCTTTTCTTCCCACCTCTCTCCCCTCATCCACAACCCAATGCTATGTACTTTTGAAGAATTATTTATTTATGTATGGGATTTGGGCATCACTGGCTTGACAGCATTTATTGCCCGTCCCTAGTTACCCCTGAGAAGATGGTGAACTCCCTTTTTGAACCACTGCAATTCACCTGCTGTAGAAAGACCCACAATGCCATTCGGGAGGCAGTTCCATCGCCTTGATCCAGTGACAGTGAAGGAGTAGTGGTGACTTTCCAAGTCAGCATGGTGAGTAATTGGAGGGAAACTGGAGGTGATAGCATTTCCATGTATCTGCTACCCTTGTCCTTCTACATGAAATTGGTCATGGTTTGGAAAGTGCTGGCTAAGAATCCTTGAAGAACTTCTGCAGTGCATCGTGTAGGTAGTACACAACTGCTGCTACTTAAGAAATGCAATGATTGAACCTTTGGAGTTTTGGTTCCAATCAAGCCGGATGCTTTGTTCTGGATGGTATCAAGCTTCTTGAGTGTTGTTGGAGCTGCACTGATCCAGTCAACTGGAGAGTATTCCATCACAGTTCTGAGCAGTGCTTGGTAGATGGTGGCCAGGCTTTGGGGATTCAGGTTACTTGGAGCATTCCTAGTCTCTAACCTGCCCTTGCAGATGGTGTATTTACACGATCAGTTCAGTGAGTTAAGCCCCGATCCCCATTGACTCCAAGTCTGTTTTGTTCCCACACTCAGTCAAATGCAGACTTGATGTCAAGGGCAGTCACTTTCACCTCACCTCTGGAATACAGCTCTTTTGTCCATGTTTGAAGCAAGGCTGTACTGAGATCAAGAGCTGATTGCCCTGGTGGAACCCAAACTGTCAGATTATTGCTGAGCAGATGCTGCGTCATTTCACGGTTGATGACACCTTCCATCAGTTTACTGATGATCGAGAACAGACTGATAGGGCAGTATTTAGTTGGGCCGGATCTTGTGCACAGGACATACCTCAGAAATTTTCCACATTGCCACTGTTGTAACTAGACTGGAGCAGCTTGGCGAGGGGAGCAGCAAGTTCTGGTGCATAAGTCTTCAATACTATTGCCAGAATGTTGTTCCGGCCCATAGCCTTTGCAGTATCCAGTGCATTTAGTGGAGCGAATCAAATTGACTGAAGACTGGCATCTGTGATGCTGGGAACCACGAGAGGAAGCCAAGGTGGGAGATACATGAGGGAAAATATTCTCTCTGCTTGAGGACACTCACTCTGACTGTTGCAGAAATGTAACTGCAAAGATACATTATTGAATGTGCTGTTCTTACATCAACAAAGTACATAGAGCATCCTATCACATGCATGTCAGAGTCGATGTTGACATTAACCGTATCTGAAAGAATCAACAGGAACACAAATTCTGTGCACCCTCACCAATTACTTCAAGAAGTCATGTGTCAGCAAAATACACAAACCTTTTGGAGACTGCTTTTCATTTTTTTTTGGAAACAAAATCGCAATGTTTCTGACTCTATCACAGAGAAATCAATTTACTGAGTAAACAGAAGGGTTACTTTCCCTTGTTCCATTGATTACAGTAATGATTCAAAGAGGTTTAATGCCACAACTTTGAATGTCTGGTGTATCAGATTCCAACATTTTCACCTTTTGAGTCCATCATGGTCATTACTAGAAAGTGGATTAAATTTCAAACAGCTTCACTATTGACAAAAAAATTATCTAGATTTAAATATCCTGCTGCCATTCAATGACCAAACCTACAATAGGATTTCAAGAATTCATGGTTTTATAGTTACAGGTGTTTTGATGGGGGTTGACTGTACAGTTTAGTAACAATGACTGGTATGTATCTCATTTCTCTTTGGTAGCTACATGCAAATGTATTCATTATTAGCATGAGTTGGCCATTCAATCCCTCAAGCCTGCTCTACTCCAAGCTCATGGCTTATCTGACTGCAGCCTTTCCGATGCCCCATCACCTGATAATCAGCAACTCCCTTGTTAGCTGAGAAACAACAATCTACTACATCTACCTCACGTATACTGACTCCAGAGGTGGGCCAGAATGGAACACATTCCATCTGGACTTAGTGAAATTGTGAAGTTTCACTCTCCATGCATTGCTATCATGAACAGACAGTCATAGAGATGAATCGCACGGAAACAGATCTTCCAGTCAAACTCGTCCATGCCAACCAGATGATATCCTAAATTAATCTAGCTTTATTTGCCAGCATGTGGCCCATATTCCTCTAAACCTTTCCTATTCATATACCCATCCAGGTGCCTTTTAAATGTTGTAATTGTACCAGTCTCCACCATTTCCTCTGGCAGTTCATTCCATACACGCACCACCCTCTCTGTGTGAAAAAGTTGCCCTTTAGGTCCCTTTTAAATCTTTCCCCTCTTACTTTAAACCAATGCTCTCCAGATCTGGACTCCCCCATGACAGGGAAAAGACCTTGGCTATTCGCCCTATCCATGCCCCTCATGCCTCCGACAACCATTTTAAACTTAATTATACAACCCAAACATAACCACAACACCATAAAGCAAGGGCCTTCCAAATGAGTTCATATCTCAGCATGTTACATAGAGTCATAGAGATGTACACCATGGAAACAGACCCTTTGGTCCAACCCATCCATGCCGACCAGATATTCTAAATTAAACTAGTCCCATTGCCAGCAATTGGCCCACATTCCTCTAAACCCTTCCTATTCATATACCTCTCCGGATGCCTTTTAAATAATCCAATTGTACCAACCTCCACCACTTCCTCTGGCAGCTTATTCCATACATGCACCACTCACTATGTGAAAAAGTTGGCACTTAGGTCCCTTTTAAATCTTTCCCCTCTCACCTTAAACCTATGCCCTCTAGTTTTGTACACCCCCACCCCAGGGAAAAGACCTTGGCTATTTACCCTATCCATGCCCCTCATGATTTATAAGTCGCTAAAAGGTCACCCCTCAGCCTTCGATGCTCCAGGGAAAGCAGCACCAGCCTATTCAGCTTCTCCCTATGGCTCAAACCCTCCAAGCCTGGCAAATCCTTTCTGAATCCTTTCAAGTTTCACAACATTCTTCCTACAGCAGGGAGACCAGAACTAAATGCAGTATTCCAAAAGTGGCCTAATTAATTTCTTGTACAGCTATAATGTGACCTCCCAACTCCATTACTCAATGCACTGACCAATAAAGGCAAATGTACCAAATGCCTTCTTCACTATCCTGTCTACCTGCAACTCCACTTTCAATGAAGAATGAACCTACACTCCTAGGTCTCTTTGTTTGGCAATACTCCCCAGGACCTTACCATTAATTGTATAAGTCCTGCTCTGATTCCCTCGTAAATCTCTTCCTTAATGCATGATGGAAAGGATAATGGATGGATTGACTCAATTTTGATCACTTCACAATTCTAACAAAAGCAAAACAAAATACATCAGACACTGACTGTTCTATTCTTCTTTAATTCACTGTGGAAATGTCAAACATGCTTCTGAAGTATTGTGTACAAGGGAATTAAACACGACACTCAGTTTTTTCCATCTACTTCTCTCCAGTCTCTACATCTCTTTGATGATACTACACGATGTCCAAATGAAGCACTGCCTTTGACCCCCCACTGTCTCTTCGCCATGAGGGTGGTGTCTTTGTGCTTTTCTGCCCACAGTCAGCAGAAAGAGCCAATGCAATTCAGCTCCATTTTTGCTGCCAACATCCCAGCCCATGCAGCACAACACCAATGGTATACCATGCTCCCTCTTGTGGTCCCATTCTACCATACGGACTAGCACAGATGTGCTGAAAAACGAGCCACAATCCAGCAGACCAACCTTTTGTTTGAGGGCGCAAACATGTTGCGGCAACAGTGCACAACAGGAGCATTTCTGCAGACTGTAAGATAAGTCGGCGCACTATCCCCATGGGGAGACGGTGAAGCAGTGGTCATATCATAGATTCAGATGTTTGCAGCACTGAAAGACGTCATTTAGCACATCCTGTCTACGTTGGTTCACAAAATTATGACAACACAGTTATGGCTTGGAGCCCTGGAGGCTGAGGAAATGCAAGCTGACTACTTAATACTACTGTCGCATGGTCAAAATCCTGGAATTCCTTAATGGCATTGTAGGTCTATCTACAAGCACAAGGACTGCATTGCCCAGTGTTCAAGAGATGGGCAACAAATGTTGGTCTGGCCAGCAATGTTCACATCCCATGAGTGAATAAAAAAAAAGTATGTGTGTGCATGGAAGCCCTTTGGGTTTTGCTTTATTCCACCTGCCAATGTTTCCTCATGCATTCTGTTTACAAAGGACGTCTGCTGCCCTTACTTGTCCTGGCCTCCATGTGACCCCAAAACATCAGCAATGTGTGCTGACTAGCTACCTGGCCAAGCAAACCACACATTCCAAGGGAACTTAGAAATGGGCATCAAGTCAACATCCAGTGGAGAATTAAAACAAAGTCAAGCAATGCAATATATCTTTCATCTCCCGGTGCCTGCGGTGTAAGATTCTTTGTGAACATTTCTCCCTCCACTGTTCAATTACTGTGTTGAACACCTGGAAAGTTTGCCAAGCTGTGTTGGTTTTGTTATTGATTTTCTGAGCAAATTCAGGAACAATGGCTAAAATGTGACTAATTGAATAATAATCGATTTGGTCTCATAACCAATAAATCAGCGAAATAAATAACCTTCACACCCTTAATGGATTACGCTGTGCTCCGAAGAGCACAGCAGCATATATTGCTGACGGTAAGTCACTCACATTGGTTTCAGCTTTCATGTAAGTGCCTGCTAATACGTTTTATCGGGAAAAAATATTCTCAAATATGATATTTCAGAAGATGTCATACTTGCAAGAGGAAATTTTGAAACAAAAAATCCCATTAAATACATTTCTGCTTTCCGAGTCAGGTCTGGCAGAAGACCAAACTACAGGTGTACACTGTTTTAAAGAAAGATACATTGCTGACTACAGTGGGTCAGATTTTCCTGTACTGATCTAGCACCTCACAGAGTGATCTAGAGTGCTAAGTCACTTCACAGATAGCCCCACCAATGTCCAAAAGACACATTTCTCTAAAGTTATTAGCACACACAAATGGATGACCGGTATTGTAAGATAAACACTGTACCAACATGCCCATACAAATAACAATGAGATGAGTGATGAGTTGAAACTATTTTTGACCATGTTAGGTGAAGGAGGAATGTTGCCCAAGGTAGTCAGGAAGCTATCTTCTTATCATCGTCATTTTAGCATGGAAACAAGCCTTTTACCCAACTCATCCATGCTGATCAGATTTCCTCAACTGAGCTAGTTCCATTTGTCCGCCTTTGGCCCATATCCCTCTCAAACTTTCCTATCCATGTACTTACCGAAATGTCTTTTAAATTTTGTAACTGTACTTAACTCTGGGAGCTCATTCCACATAAGCACCACCCTCCAGGTGAAAACGTTGCCCCTGAGGTCCCTTTTAAATTTTTCTCCTTTTGCCTTTAACCTAAGGCTGTTAGTTTTAGTTTCCCCTACCCTGGGGAAAAGACCTTGGTTATTCACCTTAACTATGCCCCCCCCCCCACAGGACTTGATCTTGACTGTTGCACCCTGAACAGCACATTTGAGCAGGACATAGGGTCTGTTTACCATCTCATTTGAAGGAGGCCACATTATATGAGCAATTCAGTGACCCTGTGCTCCCAGCAGTTGAGCCACATTAACAGGGAACACAGAGGTGTTATTGTAAGATTGTATTGTTCAATTATTTAAGAGAATTCAATGCCAACATAGAACTCTGCAGGATCGTGAGTGTATGAAATCACACACTCAGCGACAGATCTGCAAAAATTTCTCATTTAGTGGCGTTCAACTAAACGGTGCAGCACTCTGTTTCCTGCTGAAGTTACAAATCGGTTTGTTTTAATACAGCCGTGCCTAAAGTATTAATTTTGAAATTCTTGCAATTTCTCACTGAGTTTTAAATGGAAAACTATGTAGATGGGACACTGTATTGTGTCAAAGTACAGCGTGATGTAGGATAGAACTCAGATTCGCTCTCCCTGTGTTCCATTTCAAATAAATCACCGTATAATCACTGCACAGGTGATGAGCTGTTCCACATGAGGTAGGATGGAAATTCACCAACTGTTTTTTGACAAGTTATACCCAGATTGTGTGAAGTTTGACAATAACCACATTGTCTAAAAAATGGAAAATTAGCTGAAACCTACGACTAAAATTGGCTCTAAAAGACATCTGAGTGCACATATGTCAACCCAATTAAGGTTTTGATTTGTGTGGGTGTGAAATGTACCATGACAGTCACAGATCTACAGCACAGAAAAAGGCCCTTTGGCCCATCAAGTCTGCACGGGTCAAAATTCTCATTTTCCAGCACTTCCAGCCGTATATACCTCACTACTGTGAAATCACGTCTAAATACGTCTTAAACATAATGAGGGTTTCTACCTCTACTACCCTTAAAGGCAGTGAGCTCCAAATTCGCACCATGTACTTTTCATTTTAGGTGCTCGATTTAATTACGTGTTTACAACCTATGAGTAGGTAAATGTATAATTCCACTATTTCAATTCATTACAGTGAAACCGATGAAAGTCAAACTGTAACAACTTAAGCATTTGCTACTGGTAAGTATTTTGCCAAACCTAAAGTGGGAGTTTGTTATTCTTTTGCATTATGTTACTCTTTTGGAATAAAACCTCAGATTATTTTCATGCGTGTTCAAAGTATTTGTTTATAAACTTGTAGCGCTAATCCTCAACGCAATCTGTGAACTCTGTCCTTTTGTACAATAAAACTGTACTAAAGATCCCATGAGAAAAAGAATACTGTGGTAGTCAAGAATCAGGGTGCCCTTATACATTTTCCATTTGGTTCAGAATGGCCTCAGGATCAGTCCTCAATTTATCCTGGCACCTGGTGAGGTAAATTAGCTTAACGTCACACTGAAAACCCCATTACCCACATAGCTATTATAGGCTGTGGGTATTGCTCTATTGCTTAATTCAGTTCCCTTTTATCTTTCCTTTTCTTGAATGTAAATTACAAGCCTGCTGATTGTGTGCTTTGTCCTTGTCATCATTCCAAAGTTCTGAGGCCATCTACATTAGATGGACCTCAAACATGTGGCACTTCTGCTGGGGAAGGCAGGAGGAGCAGTGGCCATTGTGCATTTCCACTCTGGTTAGTCCTGTGTGAGGAGGCAACAGCTCATCATAAAGCAAAACCTTGAAGAACACAGGCAAGTTGCTCAGCATTCTACCTCGATGTCTTGACAAACTCCAACAAAAAAGGCATTTAACACACAAACTGAAACTTTGACAATGGGAAAACAAAATGAATCAAACCGACAAAAGGAGGAGAAAGTGAGGACTGCAGATGCTGGAGACCAGAGTTGAAAAATGTGGTGCTGGAAAAACACAGCATGCCAGGCAGCATCTGAGGAGCAGGAGAATCGACGTTTCGGGCATAAGCCCTTCTTCAGGGACGAAGAAACATTGATTCTCCTGCTCATCGGATGCTGCCTGGCCTACTTTGTTTTTCCAGCATCACATTTTTCAAATCAAACTGACAAAGCACTGGTTAAAATAATATAAAGATTTTATAAAATATAATCGGGCTGATTTACTAATTATTGAACAGAACAATGATGCTACATGGCAGTCATTTGGTTCCTGAAACTAAATAATGCATTGGCATTTATCTAAGGATGCTTCACAGAGAGTCCTCTCCAGATTATTAAACAAATGAAGATAAAAACATTGAGTTTAGAAGTTCCAATCACATAACAGGGACTACACTTCAATGGATGCGAAGTGCTTTAGCTTGACCAAAGAAATGTGATAAGATGCACTTTTAAAGAAAGCACTTGTATTTATAACTCTCTTTAGTTATTGATAACTTAGAGAATTGACAGCAGCCAGTAGTATAGTGACAATATTACTGCACAAAGTCACCCCAGTTAATGCTCGAGGGATTGGAGTACAATTCCCACATGAGAGCTGATGGAATTTAAATTAAACTAATAAATGAAAGAAATTTCAGTAATGGTGACCATAACAGTTATTGATTGTTGTAAAAACCTATTTGGGAACGGTTCTCTGGTTGCTCGTGATGTGACGCCAGATCCAACAAGACTGACTCTTTTTTGCCTGCTGGAATGGCCAAGCAAACCACTCCGTTCGAGGGCAATGAGAAATGGGTAACAAAAACCAGCCTTGCTGAAACACCTACATTCCAAAAAAGAAACTAAATAAATAAATAAAGGAAGGTACATTGTGATGGGGATTAAGAATCTCACCAACAGATCAATGCACTCACCTAACTTGAATCCCTCTCTAGCTCATTGTATCTCACCCTGTCCAAAACTTAAATGTGGTGTTGAAGCCGGAGAGGCATTGAAGAGAAGAACCACAATATTGATGTCTCATTACACACTGAGCTGTGAGGAAAGACGATCGAAGTTTGGGATTTCCAGCCAAGGAAGAAATCATAGTGAGACAATCACCATTTAAAATATTCAATGGCATGGAAAATTTCAGACTAACCATTGACAGTCAGACATTAGGGGCTAGGTCCAAACTAGCAGCAGGCAGAAAAGTTCATCCTCACAGAAGTAACCAGAATGGATTCTGGGTTAGATAGAGGAGACAAGAACCTTGGAATTTCTTAAGGAACAGTTGAGAGACTGTGATGGAGCCAACTGTATCTTCATTCCAGGCAGAGAAATGAAAATGGGTTAAATCTGCTTTGTCATCTGCATCTCTCCTGTAGCATGTGAACAATATTTTTTTTTAGTTGCAAAAACGTACCTTTTCATTAAAAAAAATTATACACATACAAAGTTACTAAAGCAGTTTGACTCTGTCGTCTTTGCATAAAGAGAACAAACAAAACAATGGGGTTTGACTTTCAGTACTGCTGCAATGAACCCACTGCATTTCTTTCTTGTGCAAGATACCATTTAAATGTATTTAAGGCACTGGGAGGGTCCAATAACTGAACGACCTCCCATTGTACTTTGGTAGAAGGACCTTAGACTTTTTCCACTTTGCCTTGGCATCAACTGCCCTAAGCTTTAGTCCGTCCTTCAGCATGCAGTCCTAGACCTTGGGAAGTGCCATCTGCAACATTTGGCTGAGGTCAACTCTTTGCACTGGAAAAGCAGTGGGTTTCAGGGAGGCCAACATGGGTTACAACTGATCACTGATGTCCCATTTACATTACACCGGTGCCTCTGATGGCAACCTGCCTGCTTCTGGGTTGTTGTGATTCTTTTGGAGACATTTACTGTTTGCTGTTGTTCAAAAGAGCAGCCACTGCCAATCTGGTCAAGGACAGTCTCAAGAGCTCAGGCTAATGCTACCTTTTTTGTGGCTCTGAAATGACCCTCTGAAGGGCATGGTCAGAAAGTTCAATTTCTTAAATGGCACTCACAAAACTGGGCAGCACAGCGGCTCAGTGATAGGGCAGCACAGTAGCTCAGTGGTTAGCACTGCTGCCTCACAGCGCCAGGGACCTGACTTCAATTCCAGCCTCGGGCGACTGTCTGTGTGGAGTTTGCACATTCTCCCTGTGTCTGCGTGGGTTTCCTCTGGGTGCTCTGGTTTCCTCCCGCAGTCCAAAGATGTGCAGATCAGGTGAATTGACCATGGTAAATTGCCCATAGTATTAGGTGCATTAGTCAGGGGGAGATGAGTCTGGTTGGGTCTTCGGAGGGTCGGTGTGGACTTGTTGGGCCGAAGGGCCTGTTTCCACACTGTAGGGAATCTAGTCTAATCAAATTTATTAAAGAACTGTTTCTCCACAGTATCGGTTACCTTTATACTGAGAACAGTGGTACTAATGCAGAACTGGCTCCAGTTTTGAAAAAGATAAGCAAAGATCCATTTTTGAGGATGAGACAGTGCAAAGTTACACTGGAATACCACCAAAGAGTTATTATGTACTCTTATAATTTGGTGTGGTTCTATCCCACTCCCCAACCACTGCTACCTGTATCGCGCTGGTTTTTAACTAGTTCTAGGGTTTGGTGCCTATAATGAGTCAGTGCAACAAAGGTAATCAACCTAGTAATAAAACAACATCAAGACCTTCTGCTTTACACTCTCCAGGATCTATTGCTCCCTTCCTGACTCATCACTTTAATCCTTGGCATAGGCATAAATTAAAATGATTTGAAAAAGGAACTAATATGATATGAGAGAAAACGTTTTTGTGCAGCGTGGAGTTACCACAGGGAATACAGTGCCTGAAAATGTCATGGAGGCAAGTTCAATTGATGCATTCAAGAGGGTACGAGCCATTATTTGAACAGAAATAATGTGCAAAGACATAGGGAAACAGCAAGAGATCAGCATGAGGTAATGATGCTCATTTGGAGAGTTGGTATAACAACATGATGGGCTGAATGGCTTTCTTTACCATAACAATTGTGTTGATTTTCTTGGTCTTGCCTAATTCTGCTCCTTGTTCTTCCTGCTTTCAGTCTCTGGGGTGGATAATCACCACTAATTGAGTGTGAAGCTGACCTGGAATATGAGACAGCCCAACTTTATGGTTCCAAAATTCATTTTTTTCTATGTACTTTGCTTATAAATTGGCATGTAACCCCAGTTTTCAGTCATGACAATAGTAGTTCACAGCAATTTATTAGCCTACATGTGGATGCATTCCTTTGCGGAATATATTACTGGGTGAAGGGGATCAAGCAGGTGACCCTTCTATGTTGTGTAAATGTGCAGGAACTTAAAACACACGCACACGGAACAGACAGTCACAAGAAAGCTGCTGACCTCTCTCACCCACAGTTCACTTTTAGACCGAGTATACAAGTCAACCCTGGTTTTCAGAGGCACTTCTCAACGACCTTCCCTCTAAGCTGTGGCACTCTGACAGTCCACGCACAGCGATCTGCGTGCCGATGTAACACTGCCATCCGGTGTGCAAAGTCGCTGCCACACGTGACTCTTGTGGAGGTCAGCAAGGAATAAGAAAAATTAACTGGAGGGAACACTGCCTTGCAGCTCTTCAAAAATCAACTTCTACACTGAGAAACACAGTGAGACTGAAAGTGTGTCATGCATGCAACAGTGAATGGTTTTAAAGGGATCATGTTTCTGAAGTCCATTTCTGCCTCTGATTTAATTGTGTCAGCTTCACAGGCTAAAGACTGTACTCTGTTAATTCGCAAGAGTAGCACGAGCTAAACCAGCCATCACCTCCTGGAAAAGTAAAGCTGATAATGAAAGCTTGGCTCTTGAACATTTCAAGTGATGGGGCTGTGACTATTCCCTTTGGCAGTTTGATTCACTGTGGGATTGTCCTTAGGAAGAAAGACTCCTGACATACTGCTTTGCAAACAAATGGCCTTTGCGGTTTGTAGGCCTCAGTGGATAGCTCCCTCCTGATTTGTCAATTTGAAATCAGGTACATAGTTCTGTCAATTCCTACTAATCCAGTCCATATTTTACAGAAATTGGCCAGGATACTTTCCCTTCTTTCGCGGTAGTGAATCCTTTTCCAAATCTGATTAAGGATGTGACACTGATGGATTTTCCACCCTGACACATGCAGCACATTTTTGGATCACTTCAATCTTATTTCAATCTACCCCTGTACAAGGGTCCCACACACAACTTGCATACTCCAGCAGTGAATGAATAAATATGGACAAATTTACTGGAGAAACTCAGCAGGTTTGGCAGCATCTGTGAGTAAAAAGCAATTTTGAGGCCATTGACTCTTCATCAGAGCTGTCAGTAGTAAGGAAAAAATGGTACTAATGTTGAAGGGAAGTTGAGGGGTCAGGGGAGGAGTGAGCGAATAAGGTGGAGATGGAGCCCATAGAGAGATATGAACAGGGTTGGGTAAACATAATTGGTAGAGCAGGCCAAGTCAGAGGAAAAGTGACTAAGGAAATGCTAAAAGTGAGTAAAATGGGTTAGCTGCGTTGCCTTCAACCCACAATGTGACAAAAAAACCGAAAGAACTGCTGGAAATTAGAAACAAAAACAGAAGTTGCCGATGCTGGAGTCTGTACTGAAAACAAAAAATGCTGGAAATCACAATGAGGTCAGGCAGCATCTGTGGAGAGAGAGAGCAAGCTAATGTTTCAAGTCTAGATGACTTTTCATCAACTTGGAGGGGTCATCGAGACTCAAAACGTCAGCTTGCTCTCTCTCCACAGATGCTGCCTGACCCCCTGAATTTCTAGCATTTTTTGTTCTTACTCTCAAGTCATTGAACTTCACATGGAGTCCAAGAGGCTGGATGAATACATATTCGGTAAGCTATAACTCTGATATTTTTGTGCCCATACCCCAAGGATTCCTCCTCAGAAACACTAGAACCATCTGTACATTGGAGGTCAGCTGCTGAATGTGGAATCCCATTGTTTTTAAGTTGAACTCATGTACGATTACGTAGTTATCTACCTGTTGTGGAATTTGATTATAGAACTTCAAGCTGTTTCAGATCTGTTTTGTTGGCAATGAATGCAATAGTGTTTTGCACATCTCCGTAATTCTTCTCCACATTATGTTAGCAGAGAAGGATGACATGGGTTTGTGAGAATTACCCACAGCGTCACTTCCACTTCTTGTTTTTGCTTTTTAAGAACTTATTGTTTGGTAACTAAAATCATTACTTTAGTCACTACGAGCTGACAGTTAAGTAAAATGAGTTGACAGAGAGAATTAATGCAAAAGGAAATGGTTCTGTTAAAATGTAATAACGCTTCACAGGAATATCAACAGAGGTCATGTAATGCTTTGTGTGCAGTGAGATTATGACATTCTGCACTTTATGTATTTGCTACCAACCTTAAGCTTCCTGTGCCAGCTTGATGTTGGAAAATACTTGGAAAGTCGAGAAAAACCACACCCTTAACTTTTCATCAATCAACTGGTTAATGTGTGTAAATGGGCTGGACAAGAGAAAATTTCAATCAGAAGGGTTCAACTTGACAAAGTAGATATCTGTAATGTGTCCAGGTGGTGTGTTCATCAACAAACCCACTATTAATTTCCATGCAGTCTGCCAAGGGAATTACTTTAAATCATTTATAGAACAATGTTTCCACCGACCTTCTGTTGACACTACTGTGGACGGTCTGGAGAATCTCTGTGGAAACTCTACCTCATTGTTACTGTGGCAAGATCAGACATGAACATTGCACAACAAGAAATTCTCCTGTGCTCACATCCTATGTGGTAAACGATAGAACACTGAACAACATCAGCATAACATATATGTCTTCATTGTTAAAAGAGCTACTTCGGTAAGCTAATTACTTGATGACTTGAAGGCCCGTTAAATAATTTTCGTGCTCATACATTTTCAGTGGGTATGTCCCCTGTAACTGCATGTGTGCGCATTGTAGATTACAGTAAAATATTGGTGACCTGAGGAAAATAGAATAAACTCTGTAAATTCTAGGGAAATTCTAAGGGGGCAAGTATGAATCATTCATCTATCAGCGCTATAGATTTATCCAGAACTGTTCAATCCCTTGTGCACATGTTGCAGAGTTTCCATGCAGTCTTTGCAGCAAAGTAGAAAGGTGGGTCACAAGATGTTACACATCACAAGGATGGAAACAACTCTAGTTTAGGCACATGGCCATACATAAGTTTCAAATCAAGGAAACTGGAACCTATCACATTTCATGCATTTTTTAAAAAATTCCATTGATGTTGCTTATTCTGAATGTGTAATGCACTCTGCAGTCAGATAGCTCTTAGATGTAGGAGAGATTTGGTAAGAATCCATCCCAGCTCCCTCTTCAGTAAGAGACTGACAGATTTGGTTGCTCTTGGTGTTCAGGGCCAACTGTGCTTCTCCCTCACTACACAACTATCATTTTAAAGACAGTTTTGTGTGTCTGCCTTTGAAAAGTTGGCCTGACTGCAACTGATAGTCCCTTCACAACACATTCATATTCCTAATCCTTAAGGAGCAGGTCTTTTCTCCTCTGATGGATGACCTACACATTAGCAGTGCCAACTACGTGCTCCGAGTTATTCTTCAGTTCACGTTTTCCTTTGTCAATAAACAGGGGACTTCTTACCCAAGATGCTGCTATGGTGGCAGTTGGCCAAGAGCACAAGGTAATGAATTCTGCTGGTCCTTTTGTGTGAATGGAAGGAGACTACACTCAACCACCTGAGGTAAAATCTACTCGCTGTGCAGCCAATTCTGATGGGAGTAAATTGCCTCTGAGTTTGTGATTCAATTCTGAAGTTCATTTAGCTTATTTCAGTAATCACTTATGTCCCATTTGCCTTATGCAGGATTCTTAACCGAGAAAGACTCATGGTACGCCACAATGGATTAAAATAAGCGATGCTCATCTATGTAAGATCTCAGAACAAGTAAGGGACGTGATGGCCTATTGGCATTATTGCTCGATTATTAATCCAGAAACTCAGGCAATGTAGTCGGGAGCTGGGTTCAAATCCCACTGCAGGAGATGGTGGAATTTGAATTCAATAATAATCTGGAATTAAGAATCTACTGATGACCATGAAACCAGTGTTGATTGTTGGAAAAACTCATGGGGTTCACTAATGTCCTTCAGGGAAGGAAATCTGCCATCCTTACCTGGTTTAGTCTACATGTGTCTTCAGACACACAACAATGTGGTTGACTCTGAAACAGCCTAGCAAGCCTCTCAGTTGATAGACAATAGGGATGTGCAATAAATACTGGTCAGCCAGCAAGGCCTATGTCCCACAAGTGAATAAAAAAAAAGCTTGACATAATTGAACACATAGCTTTTGAGAAAATAATTTAAAAGGTAGGGAGAATGATGAGATAGTACATAAGGAGGCCATTGGGCCTACCAAGGGAAGTCAGGTTGAAAAATGGATGAAGAGATTTTCAGAAACACTTCCTCGCAATACTTTGCGAAAGGCTTTTATTCAAATAAGTTTTGAAGCAGAGGACAAGACAACCTCAAAATGATCATATCTGTCACAAAGCATTAATGCTAAATCTGATAATATTTCCAATTAATTTGATAATTAATCAAAAATATACTACGGGTAGGCAGGAGCCATTAAAAGGAGATTGAAACGTCTCCAATGTTACCTGATGGAGAAGCAGTTGCTTTGATTAATAATAGCACCACGTATATAAAATGAATAATTTCAATTCAGTTCTTTTGACCTCTGATAATAATCCTGTCATATATTTAAATAATGTTAGTTCATGCTTTGCCAGTCTGACTTAATTCTAATCATGCTTCATGAATACATTTTTTGCTCTGTCATTCCTGCACTCGGGATCTCGGTTGAACAATATGCATGTTGCCTTTCCAACTGAGTGTCAACGAAGAGAAATTATTTCAACAGACATGGATATTTTGTTTTGTGTCACGGACTTACAAGAAGTCAAGAGTGAACAGAATGCTGTCAGTTCCATTTAGATTCTGATTTAATCCAATCAAAAATCTACATCCACAATCCTCCATCAAATTTTTTAAAAATATCAGGAGCAACAAATTCTTGCATTAAAGGAAAAAAAAAGCCTTATTCATTTTTCACAACCAGAGAATGTAGGAAATTGCGTTGCAGTCTATGAACTACTTTTTGATGTGCTTTCAGTGAAATGATGCAGCAAATCTAACTGCGAATTTAAAATCAGCCAATACCCACAAGCAGATATGTGATAATGGCCAATAATCTGTTTTCATGATTTTGGTTGAGTGATAAATACCAGCAAAGATATTGAGATAACTCTCCTGCTCTTCAAAATAATTAAACAAATAGATCAGCAGGGCTACCTGAGATTCAAGTCTTTTGACAAATTTAGAACTGAATTCTCCAGAAAGCAGTATTTCACTGAGTGCAGCATACATTTAAACATCACAGAACACCAGGTTATAATCCAACAGGTTTATTTGGAAATGTAAGCTTTTAGATGGCTGCTCCTTTGTCAGCTAGTTAACTGACGAAGGAGCAGTGGTCCAAAAGCTTGTACTTCGAAACAAACCTGTTGGACTATAACCTGGTGTTGCGTGATTTTTAAGATTGTCCACCCCAATCCAACACCAGCACCTCCACATCATGGCTGCAGTATAAACAACAAAGCCATGGGTTATAGTTCTTCTGACTGTCATTGCCACGCCAAATTCAGACAGTGGTCATGGGTACAGAAGATTGCAGGTTTAAGTCAATATATGGATACTGTATGGTCCAATAATGGGTAGCACCACTAATCCAGTGCAGAGACTGTTTCTATTCCTTAGTGAGTTGGCCTTTCATGTTGTATGATCAATTCATTTCTCGGCATTGTTAATGGAATGTAGTGCATGATGTCACAGGAGCTGCCCACCTGCACCCCTTCAGTGGAATGCCTTGACAATCAGAACATTGGGGACCAGCAACCACTCCAGGGCCTGATAGCACCACTGGATATTGCTGTGCCAATCTCCACTGGATGCCTTTTCAAACACAAGCAGCACATGGCCCTCTAGCAATACAAGAGCATATTCTCGATTAAAATAAAATATTCTTGAAGCAGGGTTGTCTGAAGTGCTAAACTGATTCATGGGAAATCAGATTTGAATAGCTGGCTCGGTGCATAATGATAGATCTGGCAAGGGCAAGTGAAAAGAGAGAAAAATAAAGCTAGATTTTAAACATGAAATTTTTACAATACCTTTCACCATCATTAAATATTCAATGATGCTTCATTTCTGCATACTTCTGGCCCTCCCTGTGTCCCCTGACCAATGTTCCCCAAGTTCAATGAATTGGGCACATCAGCCATCAGCCTCCCAGGCCCAGTCTGATGAAAAGCTCAGTACCTGAAATGGTCCATGTCGCTTTTCCAGCCTCACACTAATTGCACTTAGCAGGCTACTTCCTGCAGTTTCTTTGAATAGTCCACAAGACGCAGAGTTACTGCAAACTATTTAATGCTGACGATTACTAAAAAAAAGGCAACAAATCAACACTACTAGTTTATGGCGAGAGCAAAACTGTGGCTTAAAATACATGAGTCTTACATGTAAAAGCATGCAACATGACAGGGCTGTATTGGCTCTTCGATTTCTGTATTAATTATCAAGGATATGGCTGATTTAACTTGAAAGCTCACAGCAAGATTCTAACAATTATAAGAAACAACATTCAGTGCTGGTTTCGTGATGTGCAGTTGCCCGACAAATAAGAGAGTTTTATGTCCACGCTGGAGTATAATTTCTGAACTTATAGTCACAACACACAGAACAGTGAGTGGCAAGGCCAACAGAGAGATATCATAAATCCCAGCCGGACATTTGCAAGCTCACTTACCACCAAATAAAGAGGAGTGGATAATTTGTCTCAACTCCTCTCCAGCTCAAATGAATTTACCTTCTCCTGCAGGATTATGGGCCCAATTCCAGACTGTAAAAGACCCAACAATCCTTCATTCACAGGGACACATCGCAATGGATATATTGCAACAAAATACCAAGGCTCTCCTTTGACCCCTGTCATATTGAAGGACATGGGTGAGAAATGCATGGACATGCCAGCTGCCTGCAAGCGGTGCACAATCTGAGTTGAAATTCTTATTACTGACTTCCCTGTTACTTCATTGTCTAACTTGTGACCCAACGACTTAGTGGTTCAAGGTGGCAGCTCACCACCACTTTCTCCAGGGAAATTATGGATGAGCAATAAACTCTAGCCTTGCCAATCATGGCCCCATCCAAGGAATGAATACAAAAAAAAAGGCATGGGGCATACAATCCTATCCTGATCCTGAATTCCTGTCCAATTTCCAAATTTCTCTTCGTCACTGGCAGCTGTGTGGGGCCCCAAGAACATAGAATAGTACAGCAAAGGAACAGGCCCTTCAGTCCACTGTCTGTGCCAACCATGATGCCATTCTAAACTCATCTCATCTGCCTTCACATTGTCCATATTCCTCTATTCCCTGTCTGCTTATGAGTCTGTCTAAATGCCTGTTAAAATGTTGTTAATATGTTTGCACCTCCCTGGCATTCAGGGCACCTACCACCCTCTGAGTGAGAAACTTAACCTCTCATATATCCTTTCAATTTTTCCCGTCTCAGCTTAAACCTATGCCCCCTAGTATTTGACATTTCCATGCTGGAAAAAAAGACTCCAAGTGACAACCGTATCTATACCTTTCATAAGTTTACATATTTCTAGTAGTTCATCCCCTAGCCTCCAATGCTTTTTCGAAAACAATTCACATTTGTCCAGCCTATTCTTATAGCTAGTACAGTCCAATCAAGGCAACGCTCTGGTAGATCCCTTCTGCACCCTCTCCGGCACCTCCATATTCTTCCTGTAATGTGGTGACCAGAACTGCACACAATACTCAATGTGGCCTAAAGTTTTACACAGCTGCAATGTCACTCACCAATTTTTACACTCAGTCTCCCAACCAATGAAGGCAAACATGCCTTTCTTTACCACTTTATCTACTTGTGTTAACACTTTCAGTGAGTTAAGGACTTGCACCTCAAGACTTCTCTGTATGTCATTGCTCCTAAGGGTCCTGTCATTAACCATGTGCTTTCCTCTTGTATTTGATCTCCCAAATTGCATCACCTCACCTGGCTGGATTAAACTCCCTCCACCATTTCTACACCAAACTTTCCAACTGATCTATATCCTGCTGTTTCCTTTGATAATCTTTCTCATTATTCATAACTCCATCAATTTTTGTGTCATTTGCAAACATACTTGTCAGGCCAACTATATTTTCATCTGAAATCATTTATATATTTCACAAACAGAGGTCCTTGCAGAACACCACTGGTCACAGATCTTGTCAGAAAAACACCCATCCACAACTTTTATGACCATGCATGGATAGGTTGAACCAAAGGATCTAGTTCCTTGCTGTATGTCTCTATGGTCGCATGTATAAATTCCCTCCTTTGCCCCTTAGCTCTGGAATTGCTTCCCTAAACCCCGTTGCCTCACCCTTCTCCTTCAAGCACACCCTCAAAATTACCTCTTTGACCAAGCTTCTGGCTACCTCATCAACATTTTGAGTGACAACATTGCTGTGAGCCCCTTCTGTGTTAAAGGTGCAAGACAATTCTAAGTATTAGCTATTATAGTTTTGGCCACTAATTCCAGTGGAACATTTAAATACAATGTGGACAGAAACTAGTCAAAGACGGACACTGTCATTCCTGATGAAGGGCGTTTGCCAGAAACGTCGATTTTCCTGCTCCCCGGATGCTGCCTGACCTGCTGTGCTTTTCCAGCACCACTCTGATTTTAAACACCGTCATCACAAAGCCCTTTTAACATCCCCATCTCTTTACTGTGTCTGTGATATGCTAATCATTTCTCCTTAAAACATCCTTCAGCAAGTTCAGGAACATATGTCTCTCCAAACAGAGTCTGCACTGGGTTAACTCCTTAAGAAAAAGTAAAGCCATTTAAAACAAAAAGTCTGGATGTGATACTTTATAAGTGAATGCATTTCATACTTTGTCAATCCCGCAAAAAGCAGTTGGTGAGGTGATGAGACAAAACAGATGGGAAGTGTCCAGACTTGAGTTCCATATAAGAACATTTGAGTGCCTTTTACTTTTAATTCCATTAGGAATTTTTGTCACTCACCAATATATCAGGTGGTTATAAAGGAAACTGCCCTACAGTTTATCCATGGGTTCCCAAGTGTTTGATTTCATATGATGAAAATCCTGAGACAGCAGTATCCCTCCTCAAATTGAAAGTTCTTTGTGTAACATGATTATCCAGCCTCAGTATTGATCATCCAATCTTCAGTGCACCATTTTGCTCTATGTGTCACTACGAGTCTAGTCTGGGAAGTAAGAAGTCTGCTGAACCCATACATGGTGTCATTTTCAATCTTGAAAGTGATGTCTAATTAGATCTAACAGTTAACTAGTAATAGCTAGTCAGGGGACAGACTCTCAAAGTGCCTAAAGCACTCAATACAGCATCAGACAATTCTATGTTCCCATTAAAGCACACTGTTGCTGGTAAATCACCATAGTTTGGTGTGTAAGATATAACTGGAATGGGCTCAAGCAGAAAATTACAACCTTGGGGTAGCATTTCATCAACCAGTCAAGTCCAAAGGACCTCCATCTATTACAGTCCCCAGTGACATCTCATCCAAGCTGATCATAGAATGAATTATGAATCTTTCTTACAACAAAAAAAAAAATCAGCTTCAGTTTTGTTCACCAGATAGTAATATTTGATAAAACAGACAAGTAAAAAGGTGGGAACATGTATCTCTGCAGAGGCTCACAATCACAGAATCAATTTACCATTAACCTGACAGAAGTACAAAATGTTATTTGGCCCCCATCTATGATAATCAACCAGATTCCGACAGGTAACCAGTCACCATAGATGATTGATGGATCTGGCTCCATCATGTCACCACTGCTATGATGAGCCAATGGCTGTGTAAAGCTGTATTTTCTTTTGTGCAATGTCCCTTTTAGACAATATTCTGAAAATTAGATAAGTGGTTTCTGATTAAGACATCGTAGGTTTCAAGAAATGCCCATGATACATGAGCTTCATGAAGATGCACGGCTGAGAAACAAAGGGTAAAGAAAAAGTTGTAATTGTAAGGTGGTTCAGTCAGTCAGTAGTATCTGTTTCGTAGCTCAGAACACAAAGAAATTAGAGTAAAGAGGAAATGAGCAAATTTATTTTCAAATAGAACAGTTTTCCATTTGGCCCTAATCAAACACAACCTGGTGTTGAACAGCTCCCTGACACACACACACATACAATGTGTGTGCGTGTGTGTTTGTGTTTGTGTTATTCACTTAGAAGCAGCAGATGACTGAAGACAAGACAAGGTTGTGAACTGTACAAAATCCATTGCTGCTGCTTCAGCATTGCCAGAGTCTACCAGACTTTCTAAAAGGGTCAAAAGAAAGGAGTCAACGTCGATTCTGTGCCATCAGGATTGCCATGACCAGAACAAGAGAAGCTCTGAAGACACGTGCCTTGTCAGGGGTACCTTTTTCTGGGCATTGTCAGATGGCCACTCGAGCATACAACTGAAGAGTTGAAATGATTGAGCACAAAGTGTGTGATCTTATGTAGCAAAGGCCAAGTTATGTAGACAATGAGATAGTACAGAGGAATCTCGATTATCCGAATGACACGTCGGGGATTCTTTCGCTCGGCTAACCGAATTCCGGATAGCATAGTTTAAGCAAGCATCGGGACCTCGCGATCTTGCCAGATACCAGATATTCGGATAATCGAATTCCAGATATTCGAGGTTCTTCTGTACATGGTCTCCCATATTAGAAGGAAGTAATCTGAGCGCTTGTAACTCCATGAGGTACATCTTCACTGCATTGACTCTTTAAAGCAATTATTCACCCGTGAATTAATCTTTGAGCCTTGCAGATTTTAATTGACTTATTACATTAGAATATAAATAAAAATCTTGCCCAGTGACTTTCTTCAATCTCTGTCATTGATCTCTACGGAGAACATAACTCCTTATGGATGGACAGAATTATGGTCTAATTCCCTGAAAAAGTAGTTTATCAGTGCAGCAGCAAAGTGGTAATGTTATTACCACTCAGATGGCTGGTCTAATGATTTGCGACATAGAACAATACAGCACAGAACAGGCCCTTCGGCCCACGATGTTGTGCCGAACATTTGTCCCAGCTTAAGCACCTATCCAATTGCCGCTTAAAGGCCACTAATGATTCTGACTCTGCCACTCCCACAGGCAGCGCATTCCATGCCCCCACCACTCTCTGGGAAAAGAACCTACCCTTGACAACCCCCTTATACCTTCCACCCTTCACCTTAAATTTATGCCCCCTTGTAACACTCTGTGACATGGGTTTGAATTCTGTAGCTAGGATGATTGAAATCTGTCAAATTAAATAAACCTGGAATTTGAAAAAAGCTCATGTCACTAATGGTAAACCATTAAACTTCATATCATCACAATATCTATCCGGCTCACTGACATCCTTTACGGAAAGAAATCTGCTGTCTTTAGTTAGTCTGGTCTACTTTTGACACAAGACACATAGCCACGGGACTCTTAACTGCCCTCTAAAATGACTGAGCAAGCCATGCAATTATTGAAAAGAACTACCAATGTAGTGGTTCAAGGCAGTAGCTCATTACTACCTTCTCAATGGCAATGATGCAAATGTTCATGAATGAAACATAATAATAAAGGAAATTATCAACCACCGAGTGGAGATTTTCCATCGCATTGTATGTTGTGAAATGTGTTTTCAGTGAATCGGTCACAAACAGAGCACAGGAAATCTTCTTCCTGTATCTAGTGTGCAAGTATTAACCTGAAATCTAAGTTCAATCTCGAAAGATACATTAAAATATAACAAACCAGCCAACACAATCAGATCTGACTTGAGGAAGTTGAATGTTTAACTTGATCCCAATAAAAAAAAACATTGTTTTAAAATAGCATGCATCCAAACAAGACATGAGCTGTTTCCCCAGCCTAGCATTATTGTTCCAGTCTACCAATGAGCAGGGAATTCAAAAGAAGCAAAGGGCAATGAAACCCAAGTCCTGACACCTATAGGCTAGTAATTATGGCCGAAGATATACAAACTATTGGAAGTCATAAAGTCTCTGAAATATTTGCATAATCTCAGCTTTAGCATCGCACATAATTCATATTTCAGTTTGAGAATACTTTTCTCAATGTATACACTTGAACTCATGAAGTTAACCATCAAATTGTGGGACAAGTTGAGCTTCTGTGCTTCATATGGTGAGAGGAAAGACTGGATGTATATTTGTTTTTAAACAGGAGTCAAAATCTGGCTTATTTATGTTAAAAAGGCCATTCATCTCCTTCCCCCAAGATCAGCAAAGACATTCCTGGAGTATCACAACTGTTCCAACTTTGTGCTCCCAGTTCACCAGCAATGGCTGTGGCCAACAATTTGAGACACCAGGCTCTCTAAAAGGGCTCGTCAGTCGATTTGGCCTTGCACTTTTAAAGATTTTTAAGATTTAATTCATGGTAAGTCACTGATGCATGAGTTGATAACATCACAATGGGAAACCAAGCATTAAGCACCTGACAGAACAGGACAAACAACTGTGGTGCTGCTAAAATAATCAGTTAGAAAGACTGTGAAATAAAGATTGCACAAAGACAAAGAAAAATGAAGAGAAAGAAAGAATCCAAGGAGGTGTAAGACAAAAGTGACTGTCTTTGACTTTATACTTATAAAATCTCCAACAGCCATGAAAATCTGAGTGTCCAGATCTGTAATAGCTTATTTTCAATGAAAAGTGGCTAATTGGCAATAAATAACAACTACCTGGTAGCCTAACTTGGTATTTTGATTTGAAACGACTCCAGTAGTGAATGCAGTTTGCACTTTCACACCATTCAGTAGGGGCAGGTGAATGTGCTCAGCATAGACATATCAGATTCCTAGTATCGGACAATCTGTTCCCAGTTAAGTAGGGGGAAGGTGGAGCCTGAACACAGGAATCCCTCGCAAAATGCGAATTAAGTTCATAAATGAGCCAGCAGTTTCAACTCTTCCAATGGTGCTGTTGGCAATGGACAACTGCTAACATCTGATTAATGGCAGCTCCAATGTATTTACATCTTCGGGGGTCTGTGATCACCTGAGACACCAGGCAGTGACCAGTTCAATGTTTGACTAGACATAATTGGGTGTGACAGTGCTCCCATTGGTTCTCAAACTGGCAGGAGGAGCCTCCATCACTGGAACTTAATTTCGCCTGTTGTCATTGCTCCTCGTGATCCACTAAACAATGAATGGGCATTCTGTATATGTAAAAACTGCAAGGAAGTGCTGCACCCATAGATCGATGAACTTGGTGAGAGCTGAGAAGGTAATGAGCCACCCCCACCCTCTCCCAATGGGACAGTCTGGATGGGGAAAATGGATGACAAATGTTCACTTGTTTGTTTCTGTCCCAAAATCATGTCAATCTTTTGAATTCTTCTCTCGTTCTGCCTTGCTTTTATAGATACTTCTGAAGTATGCACAGCACAGACAAATAACAGACATGGTGGAGAAAGTGGGTAGCAGAATATCAATTCTTAAGGAAGTTGCTTTCGGCAACCAATGTTTTCATAGCTTACACCAACCTGGCGGTGCTATACTGTCGCACTTTTTAGCAGGTTATAATGCAATGTTCCTCAATAGAAATTGCTGACTAAAGACAGCATCGACTATTTCAGTCACGTGCATATATTAAGAGAACACTCCAAACAGAGCCTGTACATTTAGACCATAAGATCATATGGAATGTATATTCCCATAACAAGTGTCTACCATTCTATAAGCAAGGAACTGGAGCACCCTCACCAACCACTTACACAGACTGCTTTACACATGAACACTTTACCAACAATTGTACAAAAGTTGAAGTCCATATGCATGCACATTGTGAATATCTTAACTATAGTTGTCTGTTCATAACTAAAAATGATTAAGTGCTGGTGAAATTCAGCAGATCAGTCCCTCTCTTCACTCAATGGAGATGAAACACTGGCTATTTGTCTCTCCATAGATGTTACCAGAGATGCTGAGTTTCTCCAGCACTTTCTGTTTTTAATTCCAACCTCAATCATCAGCCATGTTTTGCTTTTATTATTCATGCTGACTTCGTTCATTTGAATTGCAATCAGCCACATTTGGATTCTCTAACGGATAACACATTGGACAACAGTTGAGACCACCCTCAAACAACTGGAGGCATGCAGCTAAGTTGCTACTGGTGCAGAGTGCTACTGTGAATCTGAAGCCTCCAGAATCAGCACTGGAATAAAATTGGCTAAGTGTTTCCACAAGACCTCTGCCTTCGTGTCAGGAAAATGCAAGTCACTCCAACCCCCAAAAAATCTAAACTGAATAGTTTTTTTGCAGAAAATACACACAATTCACTCCTCCCTCCTGTGTCATTCTCTCTCAGAACATGCCACAGACTGAAGCAATCCCACAAAAATGCTATGCTGTTGAAAACCTGTGGCCTCCCTGCACAATTTCCCAATTTATTCAGTGTTTTGAAGAACTACCAAGAATTTTGTGGTGTACCAGTCTGGTTTTGGATACCTTGACAGCATGCTATTATAAAGCTTCTGAGAAAAAGGTAGCAAAACAAATTTATGCCCAAATGGAAATGGCTGACCTAAAAGCTAAGATTGAATTACACTAAATTAGCCCACAGACATAATGGAGGGGTAATCTCCAATTTCGAAAAGGGTAACACTATTCATTAAAGCTCGTAAATATGAAGGGTGACAAGCCTAGGATTTAACTTCACAACCTTCTGCTACAAAGCTATCTTCCCCTGATACAAAGCACTGAGCCATTGTTAACACGTACATTATTTGTCCTACCGCCACCCATGCTCTCATATCAGAACGACACTGCACCTCATCAACAGAATTTCAAATTATTAACATCAAATACTTCAAGGATTAATAACACTAGCGAAAATTACCACAAAAGTCTCAGACTCGTTATAATGTAATGTTAGCCTACTTCATGGACCCAGGGTCTTTCAGCTAAGGAAATAATCAGTAAATTAAACTGCAAGTAGCTACCTACCCAGACTTCTGAGACCTTTTTCTGAAAAACTCTCTCAGGGTTTGAATGATTTGGAGATGCCGGTGTTGGACTGGGGTGTACAAAGTTAAAAATCACACAACACCAGGTTATAGGCCAACAGGTTTAATTTGAAGCACACTAGCTTTCGGAGAGATGCTCCTTCATCAGGTGATTGTGGAGGGCTCGATCGTAACACAGAATTTATAGCAAACATTTACAGTGTGATGTAACTGAAATTATACATTGAAAAATTGATTGTCTGTTAAGCCTTTCATCTGTCAGAATACAGTGATAGTTTCACTTCTTTCATGTGTAAATCACAAACCCCTTTTTTTAAAGTTGCATTCTCGGGTTAGCTGTTAAACATATTGTCTAGCTATCACCATTGTTAAGGTGTTGGCCCCCTGTGTTCTCTGTCTATGCCATGATGTTTAGATTGTTATCTCACTTTTTAGATTAGAATCAGAGTTTTACATAAAGTCATGCAGTTTTTGAGCAAAGTACAATCTAACTCTGCAAGTACAAATTCACCCCACAAAATATATGTGTGCACGTGGGTCTTTGTCTGTCTGTGTGTGTCTGTCTGGGGTGGGAGTTGTGAGTGTGAGAAAGTATGTGTGTGTGTGTGTGTGTGTAGTGAGTGCAGAGTGTCTTAAGTCTGTGAGGGGGTGCATGTGAGAGTGTGGGAGTGTGCGTGTCCATACGGGTGTGTGGGGGTGTCTGTGTGCGCGTCTGTGTGGACCTGTGTCTGTGTGCATGTGAGTATGTGTGTGTAGTACAATGGTGATCACCTGTAATGTGACATGAACCCAAGGTCCCGATTGAGGCCCTCCCTATGGGTACCGAGCTTAGCTATCAGCCTCTGCTCAGCCACTTTTCTCTGCTGCCTGTCCCGAAGTCCACCTTGGAGGATGGTCACCCGAAGGTCCAAGGCTGAATGTCCTGGACCATTGAAGTGTTCTCCAACTGGGAGGGAACCCTCCTGTCTGTTGATTGTTGTGCGGTGCCCATTCATCCATTGTCGTAGCCATGGCTCGGTTTCCCCAATGGACCATGCCTCCGGGCATCCTTGTCTGCAACGTATAAGATAGACAACGTTGGCTGAGTCATATGAGTACCTGCCATGTACAAGGTGGGAGGTGTTCCCATGCGTAATAGTGGCATCTATGTCCACAATCTGACACGTCTTGCAGCGTCCACCATGACAGGGTTGTATGGAGTTGTCCTGAGAGCCGGGCAGTTTGCTACGAACAATGATCTGTTTGAGGTTTGGCGGTTGTTTAAAGGCAAGTAGTGGAGGTGTGGGGAGAAGGTCTTGGTGAGGTGCTCATCCTCATTGATAATGTGTTGCAGGTCACGGAGAACATGGCATAATCTTTCAGCTCCTGGGAAGTACTGAACAACAAAGGGTACCCTGTCAGTTGCAGCACATGTCTATATCCTGAGGAGGTCATTACAGTTCCTTGCTGTGGCACGTCGGAACTGGTGGTCGATGAGTTGAGCATTGTACCCCGTTCTTGTGAGGGCATCCTGGAGTGTTTCCAGGTGTCAGTCACGTTCCTCCTCTTCTGAACAGATCCGGTGTATGCGTAGGGCTTGTCCATAGGGAATGGCTGTTTTAATATGTTTTGGGTGGAAGCTGGAGAAGTGTAGCATTTGAGGTTGTCTGTGGGTTTGTGGTAGAGTGTGGTGCTGAGGTGTCCATCCCTGATGGAGACAGATAGTCGAGAGTAGTCCATGGTGAGTTTGATGGTGCAATGAAACTTGATGATGTCACTGTGTAGTTTTATCAGTGACTCCTCGCCATGGGTCCAGAGGAAGAAAATGTCGTCAATGTACCTGGTGTACAATGTTGGTTAGAGAAGAAATCTTGTTCGAACCGGTGCATAAAAATGTTGGCATATCGGGGTGCAAATTTGGTCCCCATGGCTGTTCCGCGTGTCTGGATGAAGAACTGGTTGTCAAAGGTGAAGACGTTGTGATCGAGGATAAAGTGGATGAGTTGTAGGGTGGTGTTGAGACTGGCAGTTGTTGGTGTTGAGTACTGAGGCTGTTGCCGCGATGCCATCATTGTGGGGGATGCTGGTGTAGAGTGCAGAAATGTCCATTGTGACTAGGAATGTTCCCTGTTCGCCTGGTCCATGGGTGCTGAGTTTCTATAAGAAATCCGTAGTGTCGCGACAGAAGCTGGAGATCCCCTGTACAATAGGTTTCAAGATGCTTTCCACATAGCCAGAGAGATTCTGACATAGGCCGACATGATGGGACGTCCCAGTGTGTTGGCTTTGTGTGCCTTTGGCAGGCAGTAGAAGTCGCCTGCTCGAGAAGTACGTGGGATGAGGGTGCGTAGGGAACTCTGAAGGACTGGATCCAAAGTTCTGATCAGTGTGTTTAATTCTCGGTGTGTTCTTTGGTTGGATCAGCTGGTAGTTGCCTGTAGTGTTCCTGGTTGTTCAGTTGTCGGGACACTTCCTTGCAGTAATCTGTTCTATTCTGAATGACAATGGCTCCTCCTTTATCTGCTGGTTTGATGACAATGTTGTGATTGGTTTTGAGAGCCTGGATGGCATTGCATTGTGAACGGGTGATGTTTTGCTCTACCTTGTGGGTACGGCTGATGAATCTGGCATTTATATATTTCCTGACAGTTTGAGCAAACATGTCAAGCCCAGGGCAGCGGCCCTCCGGTGGGGTCCATGTTGACACCTTCTTTGGTCGCTCCTCTACAGATCCCTGTGATGACTGTTCTAGTTCAGTGGGCTCAGTGGGATCACTGCTGGCACCTTGAAAGAATTCCTGGAGTCTCATTCATCTGATGAACTCCTCTGTGTCTGCTGCCAGAACCAACGGGTCCATTTTGGTGGTGGGGCAGAAGTTGAGACCCCTGCTCAGGACTTCAATTTTGAAGCATCAAAGCAATAGTATTACTTTAACAAGTTTTCTGACAGTCAGAGTAATTTGTGTACAGTCACCATCTTCAACTCTTTACTGCCCCTGAATTCCCCTCTGTACAGGTAGAAATGGGACCATCCGTAAAATTAAATATGTGCTTTAACAATGAAATAACCCATCCAGAGGGTCAAACTAATTTTAAAAATAGCAACTTAATTAACAAATACATGTGTTTATGGAATTCACTCCCAAAGGCCCAAATAAAAAGTATTTGAAACTCTAATCTTCACCACGGAATGTTAGTTCCACAGTAAAATGAAACAATTTAATTTGTTGAGATCAATCATCTTGATTTATCTTGTAGTGTGAGCTGGTAAGTTTTCTCAATTTCAAAAGGAAAGATAACACTTTGGAAACTGCCTGGAATTCAACACAGCAGGAAATGTCTGTCCAATTGTTTTTTATTTATTCAGGAGTCTCTGCTCAATGACTGATGGACTTTCTTCAGGGATTCAGCTGCTCTGAAACATAATTTGTTCCCCTGGGAAGGCCTTAAGCAGGATTTTAAATGTTTCACTGCTACAGTTGAAGAAGCCTCTTGTTAAAAGCCATCAGCTCCTTTCCCAGGGTCGGTAATCATTGCTCAAAACAAATGCATTTTCTTTTTCCAATCATATTGCAAAGGCTCTTGCAGCATGCGCCATTTGTTTAATAAAGTCAGGTCGGGCATGAGATGGGCTAGTTTACTTCAGAACTCATTCATGACTGCTCCAGCGCTTTAACCCCAGCTTTGCAATTGCATCCCATACTTCAACAAGTTCCGTTTTCTCCGACAGCCATTCTTAAGTGCTTCTCTTAAGCAAGTTTGCCCAATTAGTGCCGAATCACAGCCAGTTTTGTACAGCTATACACTTACTTCCACCAAGCAATTTACTAGGGCTGACCTACATCATTTCGCAGAATAGCTGTCGAGAGAAAACTTTATCATTCCATTTCTCTGAACTAAATTTAACTCAGAATCAAGACTTGAAAGTTTTGCTTCCACCGTTAATATCACCAATTGATTCTGCTTCTTACAATCACTCACATCGGGAAAAGTTTTTGCTCTTTGACAAAATGAATTGAATGATTAGGAAACAGACTCAGACTTGCTTGTCAGTACACTAAAAGTAGAGAGGACAGGAACCATATAGGACTGAAAAAGAGTGTGAAATTTACAGTTGGTATCTTTAGTATGTGCCATTACAATTCACACCATTTCCTATCCTCTTTAAGGAGGTTGGTTAGCTCAGTTGGCTAGTTTGCAATGTACAATAGCACCAACAGCGCAGGTTCAATTCTTGTACCAGCTGAGGTTACCATGACGGTCCCACATTTTCAATCTCTTCCCTCACCTGAGATATGATGGCCCCTCAAATTTAATCACCACCACTTGTTTCTCTCAGTAATGTAAACAGAATATCCTCTGGGACCTTAGTAACGTTACCTTGCCTTTTATCCCCTTGAAGAAAATAAAGTGGAATTTATTATTTAACCTAATATTTATAAAATGCCTGAAAACAACTCTGTTAGGACTGATCTACTGATCGAGAAGGGGAGAATTTGCAATGACTTTTGGGCTATTGAAGATGCAAGCACAACGGATAAGATACGCTGGATTTCCCTTTTGTTTGAGGTTGTACGTTCCAAATCAAATCCAGCCACATTCAAAGGAACCATAACATGACTTAGAAGAATGTACAAACAATTGTAAAGGAATACAGTGCAATTTTGGTTTGATTTATTTGATGGCTGCAGAGAAGGTGCACAGAGAGTGAGATTAACATTAAATTTAAAATTTGAGAGATCCATTCAGAGGTCGAATAACAGCCGGGAAAAAGCTGTTCTTGAATAGCTTTGTTCGTGTCTACAAACTAATGTGTTGTCTGCCCAACAGAAGAGGGTGGACAGAGTACAACCAAGGTGGGAAGGATCTTGATTATGTTGGATACTTGCCCAGTACCTCAGCATTAAAATTTCCTCTTTATCCTGGAATCAGGTTGGTGCCTAGCCTCAGCTCACAACTTTCCCCTTCCCTTGACAGTCTTGTTGCGATCAATGAGGATCATTGAGTCAAATAAGTTCGCTTTGTGCTGCGGTACATTGTTACCTCCCCTTACACTAAGTTGCCCAAATAATAGCCAGTGATTCAATTCATGCGAGATGTTTAGGCTGAATGGCACAATTTAATATTAATTATTTTGCGTGATTGAGTTTCAAAATTTATTTCCAGGTTGTATGAGCCTCATTGTTTTTTTTACCATTTATGTTGACCCAATAGATGCAGTTCAATTAAAGGATAGGAAATATAATTAGATTTTCTGAAACAGAAAAGGTCTCAGGGTGATTCAAGCAGATTCTAGGACTGCTTAACATAACTCAAATGAATTAAAATGGCTGGTGAAACCAAAATGACGTGAATGCCAATGGGAAACCAAGCAGAATTTCAGCCCACGTGAACCCAATTAGATTTGACAGCATTCCGTCTCACAGGACCACGACGGACCACAGACTCAAAGCAGGTACAAAATCAGCAATGAATGAGAAAACTTGGCTCACGCTAAGGCTCACTCCACACTGCACAATTCCTCATTGTACTCAAGTCTGGAATGAATCACTAGGGGTTTTGGGCAGATTCAACTGGCCATTTCCACTAGTTAGAACATCCAAGAGAAGGCTCTAACTACGTAGCTTTAAACAAGTGACCTGAAATGAGCACAAATTGAATCTTCACCATTCTGGTCAGCTCTTAACAATTCTCAAAACCTTTTTCAGTTATTTTTGTTGTTTCTGATTCTGGTTTATGGGTGGTGGGATGGAATACAGACTGCATTTGGGTGATTTAAGGGAGTTGCCTTAATGATCCTGGTGACCTTCAGTCTTACTCCATGTGTTTTTTATATTATCTTACTATTTCAATTGAATGTTCACATATATAACAAAGAGTCTTTATAAAATTTTCAAAAATGGCAAAACAATGATACCAGTTTGGCAACTCTATTAGTTCAGCTAGTCAAATACACGGCAAGGAAGCAATGACTGATGTTTTAGTTGACAAGATAAAAATCCCCAACATCTATGAAGTTGAAACTGCTCTCTGTAATCCTTTACCTGCAGCGAGTATGGAAATTCACAGTGACAATGCTATATACACAAAACACACAATTTTAGATTTCTTTTCAAGCCGAACACCGAAAGCAGTTGTGTTCATACCGAAGCCTATCGAACTGCATGTCTCAGTGTATCATATCAGAGACGGTTTCTCGTTCTCTTTCTGTGCAGCAAGACACCACGACTAAAGCAACCAAACATGAACCACAGACCAGAACTCAAATGCGTGAGTGCACCGTTCGTGTGATTTGGGAATATATTACTCATGAATCATCTTGTTATGAGTATAAACACACCCCAGGTCATGTTAGATTGAATGGAAGAACAGAATAAGTACGCTTTATTTTGCATCAACCCTCTATTTTCGCTTGTTATTAATACTGGCACTGCTGGTGTTTTTTCAAAAAGCACAAATATGGAATGTAATTTTACAGTCATATCTGTGATGATACTGTGAGGGAAAAGTGCTGCCATTTTCTGGGATTTTTTTCCCCCTTTTATTTTTCTGTGCTGAACAGAAACATTTTCAGGCTTTTACTTGACTCTTCTTGCTTCCTTTCTGTTGAAAATTTTCATTTCAAGTAATTGAAATGTTCTTTCATCTTATTTGAATCTTCTATACTGTCCTTCTTCCTAAAACCTACAAAGTGTTAAAACCTGTCTGTTGATATTTCATTCTATTCTTATGGAAAGGCAGACCTGCATTCACATGGTACTCTTCATGATCTTCGAATGTCTGAAAACATTTAACAGCAATTAAATACCAAATAAGCGTAGTCACTCTTGTAATGGAAGAATTGTCTCAAAATTCAAAAAGAAAATTGCTAATAATGGGTGTTAAGAAAAACCTAACTTTTCCTGAAAGTATGGAGGTATAAAATATGCGTGTGTGGTGGGACAGAGAGAGTGCATCACACATCAGCTGTCCAAGCAATGACAAGTAAAGGGAAAAACACTGGCCACAGTCCTCCTAACATCTGTTCTCATGAGGTTGATCTGGCAGGAAAGCCACCGTCATCATTCTGATGTGGTTTTCTGTTTAAAATAGGAGTCAGAGTCCAAAGTTGTCATTTGATGTATTTCATAAGGATCCCATTGGTAACTAACCTCTTGCTTCAGAGCAAGAACCTGCAACAGTGGTCTGGGTTGTTGGTGGTGATTCCCACTAGCAAATTTTACTGCCTGTCACTTGGTTTTTGCAAGGAGGGCAAAGTTCAAACTGCCCTTTGAATGACAGCAATATAGTTGAATAATGGGGACATCCCAATCAGGTCTGACCCACGGTTTCAGATGACATCCAAACTTGCAAACCTAGTGTCAAAGCAGGCAGAGTTTGATTCTTTACAACAGCTGGCTGATGCAAGACCCTGTTACAGAGCCGGTCACTGAACACTGAACCCAATGCAGGTGGGACTTTGAACCTGTAACCTGCCTCAAACACTCATACTGAAACCTCTCAGAGGACACTGGCTGCATTGAGAAATGGGCAGCAGTACCAATAGCGTAAGATGAAAACCCATTCCTAAAGCTGGAGTCGGTCACAATTGTGCTGTTTCAGCTTTCACTCCCTGAAGTGGAAAGTCTCTTACCAAACTATTCTTTTTGCACCCAATTTTCTGAGACAGTCTGATTTTACAGTAACAGCAAAAGCAAGAAGCAGTCGAGATTTCAAAGTTGCGTGCTTACAGATAGTGTACACACTCAGCCCAAAGAAACTTTGATAAAGGGAGCTGTCCTGAACTACGGCTAAAATAAGACCTGGTGTTATCACAATTTTATTAAGTCATGAAATGGTCCAGATACGGATCACAAGCTAAAGCACAAATGTCCTTCCAAGATAGACATGCCTGCAGTTGCTTTCAAATGTTGCAAATAACTGATTCAAGATTGGGATCTAGCATTGATTTTCACATAGCACAGCAAAGGAACACAAGTAAGCACTCTCTTGTCCTTTCTGTCAACCAGCAGACCATTTGCCAGGTTCTCACAGCATTCCGATCACCCCTACAAGTGGGCAATAATGATTCCACAACAGTAACGTTTTTGCTGCATGCCCAGTTGTAACCCTATATCAGCAGCTCTTCCACACTGAGTGCATTGCAAACAGGTCCCACATCTGTTCAAACCTTATTCAAACATGCAAGCTGCTTTATACAGGAGGAAACCAGTCTAATTAATGGTCTACTTCAAACCACTTAATACACAATCAAGCATCGGACATTGCAAAGTCAGTTTTGAATTTTATCGTTGTTACTCAGTTGAAGAAATAATAAATATTAATTGCTTCTAGCCAAGGTCCATGGGAAATTAGGCATTGTTTACAGTACTTTTACACTGACGTATCTGTTTCCCAGCACAGTAGATAACACCATTACTATCCAGGATTCAGAAAGGAAGAGATTTATGGAGCCCTGCTATTCTGATATTCCCAGTATCTCATACAGTTATTGTTGTCAGCTGGCATCAATATCTTTTGACAAAATGATACTAACGATCTTCCTGCATTCACTGCTTTCTTTGGACTGTCAGTACCACTGAGAGTCAGCTCTGATATTCAGCTCTGCATCAGTTCCACTCTGACCCACACACTTGGCTACCATACCTACTGCAGTGACCAAAATGCTCCTTGCTAGCAATAAAATAATGTTGGCTACTTGATTTGGCAGGTGAGCTGACATGTTGTGTAACAGAATCTGGTTTCCAGAGTCCCCTTCCTGAATGATATGGTCCCTGTGGCAGTGAATCGGGGATTAGCTTCTGCTGTTTTAGCTGCCCTTGGTAACTTGATGCTGCTGTGACAGGAGTTGGGAAAAAGCAGTTTAAGAGTTCTCCACATTCATAATACCTGTTTCAAAGTGCCTGTGTTGCAGACAGCAGAGGGGGATTGTAGGAGCTTCGACAATGAAAGTGGCAGGAAGTCAAACTGTTCACTGTTCAACTCACACATCACAAGAGTGCAATCGTAAACCCAGATATTGCCAATCTCTGAATCCAAGCCACAGCATGAACATAACAGAGAAATTGCCACGGTATGGGGAATGACATGAAGGGGAATACAGACTGGGAAGCAAATAAGAGACGTCTCTGGAAAACTGCTTGTATGTCAATCACATTTGCACTGAAAATTCAAAGTGTTCAACTTAAAATAAACAGAGTAAATAACATGGCAGCACAACAAATCAGTTCTGATAAAATAAGTTCTAATGATCAGACAATCCATGGTAAGTGGTTTTAAATTAAAAGGAGTGGATTAGGTACTTTCTCTGAATTTAGTCTGATGCACTGTCGAGGCCGGAACTTGTCCTTTAACTTCAATCCAGACAGCAGTGCTGCCGGAGCATGAATTATAAATAAGCCTGTGGTAGTTTTCATAATTGCTGCTAATAAAGTGATGTCCAAGCATTGTGTACAAACATTTAGAATGAGATCTGCATCTCATTACTTCTTCAATAAGAAGCCTGGACTTGGAAGCTCTTTAAAACAGCATGAAGACGATTAACAGGAGATGCCGTTGTAATTGTTATTTTACAGGGATTGAGAGATTTGGTACGGAGGGTAATCAGGCAGGGATCCCAAAGCAACTCGGTGGGAGTCCCAGGCAGTAACATGAGATGAGTGTGTTTGTTGATGCAGGAGGAATTTTTTTGGCCATTGTCAACTGCTTCAGAAAGCCTAACGAATTATGAATTGAAGTGGGACTGGAAGTGGTGCGGTTCATATTTCATACGACTGCGTCAGGTCTCATGGGGGCCCCTCAGCACCAGGAAAGAGAAAGGCGGTGAACAAAAAGCCTCACAAAATATTAAAACAATTCTTTCAAACAATGAACAAGCCGAATACCAAAGACTGTGCGCTCCATTTTGGCAATAGTCATTGGAGCCGACAAAACAGTTTCATCCATGAGACGTATTCTGGCAGAAAAGGACTTGCATGGAACTGGTGTTTCAATATTTTCTTTTGGGCACTTCAGCAACCATGAATTACTATGGAATGACTGTTCTGAAATGTGCTCACCAAAACGGCAACAAAGACAGACTGAGGTAGATATCCAAAGATGTGCAGGTTAGGTGGATTGGCCATGGGAAATGTGGGGTTAACAGGGGGGAATGGGGCTGAGGCAGGGTCTGGGTGGGATGCTCTTCAGAGGGGTGGTGCAGAGTTGATGGGTCAAATGGCCTCTTTCTGCACTCTAGGGATTCTATGATTCTAGATATTTTTAATGTGTCAACACACCTCTGAAGCAGGCCTTCTAACCACCACAATGTCACAAGAGCTTTAAAACAGATACATTTGGATTTATAGAGTGCTTTACACGACTCGACAGGCTTTACAGACAATTAATTACTCCTGAGCTGCAACCATTTCTACAGTGTCACCTTCAGTTTAGAGGCCAGCCATTCTACCCTCTAACCCAGAAGGTTATGAGGTCAAGTGCCCCTCCAGGGACTTGTGGAAAAAAATCTAACAGCATGGTTGTGTATCATTCACTAACAATCAGACATTCAACTGGTCACTGTTAGGTCTATCCCGGGGCGAAAATCCAACTACTGAGAGCTGCTGGATAATAATCTTTCATTGCTGTCAACAGCACAAGAGTTGTCTTATTTATTGAAGGGATATGAGCTTCTCTGGCTAGGCTAGCATTTATTACCCTTTCCTAACTGTCCAAGGGCAGTTACAAATCAACCACATTGCTGTGGTTCTGAAGTCACATGGGAGCCAGACCAGGTAACGATGGCAGTTTCCTTTCCCAAAAGGGCATTAAATGAACCAGATGGGTTTTTCCAATGATCAACAATGGATTAATTGTCCTTGCATTCCTCCTATGTCCAGATTTGTATTTGAAGATAAAATTAAAATGCCACCTTCTGCCATGACAAGATTTGAACTCAGCTCCCCTGAACATTACCTTGGTCTCTAGAATAATAATCTAGCGGTAATACTACTAGTCATCTTGGCAGATGTTGGCACCGTGCCTGAAAAGGCTTGGTTTTCACAAGGGGCCTGGGCCAAAGGGGAATGTCGAAAAGATGGGGTCATGGAAAGGGAGACAAATGGTCAGAGGCAAGGATGGAAGAGGTTACATTGGGCACCTTAGCATGTTGATGCTGGCTCCCTCTGTCAGGAAGAAGAGTCATATTTGACTTGTAATGTTAACTCTCTGTCTCCTTCTCCACAGACTCTGCCAGACCTGCTTAATTTCTCCAGCATTTTCTGTATTTGTTTCAGACTTCCAGCGTCTGCAGTATTTTGCCTGTGTTTGAGGGTATACTTCCCCATCTCAAGGGTTTTGGAGAGAAAGCTGGAATGGGATACTCAGATTACACAATCAGCCATGATCACATTGAATGGTGGTGCAGGCTCGAAGGGCTGAGTGGTCTACTTCTGCACCTATTTCCTATGTTTTTCTATGTGACATTCGTAAATGGGAAAATCCTATTTTCCTACTGGGATCCCAAGTGTTTATATTTTAATGTGTTGCAATATTTATTAGAGGCTACATATCAGCTCAAAAATCAAAATAAATGTCTTTTTCAGATAAATTCCTTATCTTTAATTGATTTTGCACTGAAACCAATGGCACCAGTAGAGGGGCCATGAAATCCTCAGTAATGCAATACTCGTGCTGCTACCAAAACTCAAAACCACCCAGGTATTCCTGAGTAACTACTTTTGTAAAGTTAATTCCCGTGTGGTATACATAACAAAATTGTAAATTTGCACTAAAATCGGAAACATGCCTATGGTTCAGTTCACAAGTGTAAGCACAAATCAAGAAACATCCATAACTCCTATTCACTACTTTTCATCGTTCATGGTTAAAAAATGTTCTCCATGCATAGAGCTATTAGAATATGCAATGCATTATGACAAGTGGCTCTTGAAACCAAGCCAGAATAGATATATAGAAATAGATAAATATTTAAACAGATAAGATACTGAAGAGTACAGGGGAAGCACTGACAAATAAAATTAAGAGTAGACAGTTTGTGTTTAGCTTGCTTTGAGCTGATGGGCCAAATGGCCTTCTATCACACTAGTGGTTCTAGAACTAAGTGCATTTATAACTTCAGTAATTCATATGAAGTGAATTTCGACACTGGGAGAGAAGAAGTCAAAGCTTTTCATCTTCCACTCAACAGGGCTTGGACATAGGTAGTGTAAAAGGGTGCTGGGCTGTCATTGGCATGGAGACACAACAAGGACGGATGTGTTCTTTGTTCTCAGATTAGACACACACACACACACACAGAAACTCAGCAGGTCTGTGGAGAGAGAAACAGAATTAACATTTCATATCCAGAACCAGAAGCAGGTACAGTGTTGTCATGGGAATGCAGCAGAGATTGTCAGTCTCCATGACCTCCTTTTTCCATTGAAAAAGGTGCAATATATGTACAAATTCTCTCTGTCAACATCAGGCGTGTTTCTGGTCTTCTCATCCTCACGTGTGGAGGAAGAAAATGTTTTGATTCATTGTTTTAGCAATGTTGAAGTGATTTGGTACAAGATCATACATGCAATTCAGGGCTCAATCAGTCCTGCTTTCCTACCAGACAGGAATTTAAAATGTTCTTTCAAAATGCAAACAGATAAGATCAAGAAACTGAAATTCTACTTATCCAATAATATTTACCAAGAATTTGTAATATTTGTTCTCTAAGCATCGTTTTTTCTTGTGTAAAATTAAAGAATTTGACAGTTGGCCCCATCTTGCCTGAAAGCAGACAGTAAGTAATGGTTAGGAGTTCCTGCACATTTTACATTTAACCCACAGATAAAGTCAGATGGACTTTGTCCATAAGGTGAATATAACACTTGCAGAAGTTTCTACCCACAAACCTTACAGAGTTTGCTTTTTATTTTCTATTCAGAAACATTTTGGAAAACAGCCAAGGATGCCAAAAATAGGGATTTTTTTTAATTGCAGCAATGTATACAAGATCCTTTCATCTGTTTTCGTCAGTAACACTATAAATTGTTATGAACATCTATTCACTGCAGACTCTCACCACTATCCAGGCACACCAATGCAACACATGAACAATCTTATGCCTTGCTTCCTCCCATATGAAGTCTGCTCGACCTCATCCATATTTTGTAACCCCTCCTATCCAGCTCTGCCTGAGTCATTGAGATGCTGAAAGTAGTCTACCACTGCTGTCTTCCTTCGAGGGGTTAAAAAAAGATAGTCGAAGACAAACAGATCACATTTCAGTGCACTCAATTCCTAGGTATCCAGAGAGATAAAAATCACTGGCTAATATCAAACAAAGGACATCTGTGCTGTGGACTGACAACAGAAAATTGATCTCTGACACAGCGAGCATTATTTAGTCAGCATCTGTTTTCAGACCGTCTCACAGCCTGCTGTAAACAGAGATCTCAGCTTCAGACTGTCATTTCAACAAACCGGTCTGAACCGTCAGACCCCCACAAACACAAGCCCTAACATGAACTAAAAGGGAAAGATCTGGCACCATTTATAACACCAATCTCATTCCTGGAGTGAAATCATTGTAGACCCATTCAGTACGAAAGACCAGGTTAATGCACAGGCTTTCGCCTCAAAATCGCAATGATGAATGAATATCAGCACAGAGTCAAATTTGTCCCTCCAAATTCTTTGTCCGTGCTTTCAATAGTGCTTACCCATTCTCATATGGAGTTCATTTGCTTGGTATTTCCACAAGTTAAGTCTCCTACAAAAATAATGAACGCAGATACTGCATCAGAGATATGATAACTTCACAACGTTGTGGTTCAGACATTGCAATGCTTACAAGATGAAAGCTTGGAATGGAGTCAGATTCTGTTCCATCAGAATATTTCAGAAAATCTTTGATCCGTAAAAAAAAATTACATTTTATTCAAATTCAGTGCAAATTCATGTTCATGTTCATGAATCGGTAGTTGCTGTACAAAAAAATCATTTTGTATCATCCATTCAAAGGCAGCAAGTTAAAAACATGCATCCTGGAAGGCTCCTAATACTTGCTTTGGATTTAGAGCACAGACAAACACGCTAGTGTGGATTTGGCTTTTAACGGAAGGTCCTTCCCAACAACTTCTTGCTCAGACAACCTTCACTGCTTTATTGGTTTGTGAGCCTGAAGCTAACTACCTCCCTTTCCATAACAGTGAGTTAGGCAGTGAGAAATGATCTTGCACAAGTTGCGTTGTGACAACTGACCTGCATTTTCAATGCTGAATGCCACCTTGAGTTTTTATATTAACTAAATTCCATTCTCAGCTTGGGGGTCAAACAGCAATGCAGGAACAGAAAAGGGCCATTCAGCCCCCAAGCCCACTTGGGAGCCATCAGTTAAATCATGGCTGCCTGATCTGTATCTCAACTCCATGTGGCAGCTTCAGTTTTCGAAGATTTCAACTCCTTGTATCAATCTCAGCTTCAACTGAACTAGCCTTAACATCTTTTTGTCAGGGGCTCAGTTTGGCCCCACCAAGAATGAAATGGTCCTTTCTGGAACTTCCCCACCCCCCAAATGGAGAAGCTCTAATTTAGCAACAGAGAGGATAATTTGGTAGCTATCTATTCGAGTATAGGATGTTTGGTTGCAGTGATGGATGATAAAAATCCTCCACTAGGCTTCCTGGTTCTTCTGTGGTTTTATATAAGCCAACTGTCAGTCTTTGATAGGAGCAGTGGGATGTTTTATTGGAACCTCATCAGTGCGTCAACATTCACTGACATAAAGCTTGCAACCAAGCCTCCTTTATTCTCCACTGACACTCTGACCAAGTCTGCCGTTTAACTTGCCAGCTCCTTTTGGTGCTGCTTTCATATGCCAGAGGCAGAAACCCTTGCGACAATGAGGGTCCCTGCTCACAAGAATCAGAGGCAACAATTGCCCATCAGTTGTGGCAGTAATATAAGGAAGCAGAAATTGTCAGGTACTTTATCAGTTGGGCTCAAGGGTAGATCGGATGGGGGAGACATGCGTCTGTGGAAGGAGAATGTATTGGGAAAGAAGGAGGTATGACACAGAAGATACATCTTTAGATTTTAAAGACATGAAAAGGTATGGGGAGAAAGCGGGAATACAACATTGAGCTTGAGGATCAGCCGTGATAATATTAAATTACAGAACAGGCTCAAAAGGGCTGAATGGACTGCAGTTGCTCTCAATTTCTGTGCCACTTTCTATGACATTGGATCTTGGGATTTGGGCTAGAAGTGAAGCAATATGTATGACCTTGAGAGAAAATGGAGAAGGACAGCAATGAGGCCAGGACGCATTAAATAAATAGCAACTGAGGTGACAGAAGGCAACATGGTGGCTAGGATACGAGGCGTAAGAAGTTAGCAGCGTTTTAAGGGGGAAAAGGGAGAAATGCCATGTGAGCAGAAGCTTAAATTGGAAGGAGCAAATAAAATGCGAACACACACTAATGGTGGATGGCAGCAGGATGGGTAAAAGCCCCAGATTTTGGAACTGTATAGAGGTGCAGAAGATAGTCAGTTTCAATAGGATGAAAACAGCGCTGACTGCTAAGCTGAATTAATGAGGGAGACAATCGTAGCAGGAAGAACTCAGTGATAACAAAGGAAATGCTTCAATGGATGGATGGGATTTGGATGGGATATAGTGTCATGACCAAGTGTATTTGGAAGGGAGAGAGAAACTTTATGAATTGGAGAGAGGGGTCAGATTGGGGACAGGGACGGATTCAACAATTGTTGAAGAAAAGACAGTCTGCTTGATCTGTTACAGATCTAAACATCACTTTGCCTTTCTTTAAGGAATACCCATTTGATATTTAACATTAAATTTATAGAAAACACAGAGACTCGTCGAAACAATGGCATAGGAATGTAGACCACTGGACACTCTAGCCAGAATTGCAAACCAAAGTGGCAGGAAAATAACAAATCAGCTGCAAACAGCTGACTGACTAGAAAGCAGCACTTGCTTCCAGTCAGGAGGACTAATCAAAGTGATGAGTATCACTGTTCATAGTGGAACAGCTACAAGCCATCTGGAATGCACAGGAGAATCTGCTGCTACTCTTTGTTCAATTATGGCTCACTCACTTCTCTGAGACAGAAGGTTGTAGGTCACACTTCATCCAAGGACCTCTGCATAAAGATTGATGTTCTACTGCAGCACTGAGGGAGCTCTGCACCATCAGGAAGTGCTGTCTTTTGTATGAGGCATTAACCTGAGGCCACGTTGGTCATTCCAAGCATGCATAAGAAATTCCATGGCACTAACCAAGTTGCCAGATTATCTGGCCATTATCACATTGCTATTTTGATTAAACCTGCTGTGTAAATATTGCCAACTGTGTTTACTGCATCACTACGGTGATTACAGCCAATTAAGTATTTAAGACACAAAGTGCCTTGAGTGATCCAGTGACCATGAAAAGAGCTATAAGTGCAAACCTTTCTAATCTTTGTATTATTTTGAATAACAGCAAGGGATTTAATCACAGAGTCTTCAGCAGGAATGGAGCACTACAGTATCACATAACCCTCTTGGTCTATCTGTTAACTCGGTTCAGTGAATGCATTCTCAAAACTCTCAAATCCTATAGTAGCACTGGACCAGTTTCTATAATCTAGGATGATGGATGAATGCTGTACCAAGGGGGCTCTTGTTCTGTTGGAATTGATCCTTAGAATCCCTACAGTGTGGAAATAGGCCATTTGGCCCAACGAGTCCAAATCAATCCTCCAAAGAGCATCCCAACCAGTACCATCCCCCACCCTATCCCCGCAATGCTGCATTTCCCGTGGTGAACATGCTCAATCTGCATGTTCCTGAATGCTATGGACAACTCAGCATGCTCAATCCACCTTACTTGCACAACTTTGGACTGTGGGGTGAAACTGGAGTACCCGGAGAAAAGCCAAGCAGTCCCATGGAGAACATGCAAAGTCCACACAGACAGTCACCTGAGTGTGGAATCAAACTCGGGTCCCTGGTGCTGTGAGGTAGCAGTGCCAACCACTGAGCCACCATGCTGCCCGGGGTGCATATTTTTGATAATATATTAAGGTATGTTTTGATCAGAGTGGTGCTGGAAAAGCACAGCAGGTCAGGCAGCATCCGAGGAGCAGGAAAAATCGATGTTTCAGGCAAAAGCCCTTCATCAGGAAGGTGCATCTGCCAATTCAGATGAATGTAAAAGATCATGCAGTACTTTGGCAACTGCTGCTTCAGCGGCTTCTTCAGCGTCATGGTGGATTGAGCCTGGGGGTGCTTTCGGCGTTGGCTTTTGGTGGTTGGCTGGGATTCTTGCAGTTGTTTTGGTGTTGGGTTTCCACAACCTCAGGAGCCATGGAGCTGTGAATTGAACTAAGATGGACTTTGTCTTAATTTATTCTTTTTCTTTAATATAATTTGTTATTAAAATGGTACCTGTATATGGCAACTTAAAACATTTTCCACTTTTTTTGGAAAAAAAATACAAGTGGCAATAAATTGTTGTTCTATTGAAATAACTGCAAAGAGTTGTTCTAATCCACATTAATTCGAATCCCAAAGGATGCTGGTCATTCAATTCATTGCAGCTTGTGGGATCTTAAATGGGCAAATTGTTTGCTGCAATTCACAGCAATGATGACTAAATTAACAAGTGACTCATTAACTTGCAAGGTGCTTTAATAGACACGGGGGGTGGGGGGGGGGGAAAGAAAGGGTTTTTATTCTTTCTTTCAATAACTAAAAATGATCTGGAACACAAATGTAGAAATGTCTCGACCAAATAAATCCATGTACTGCTGATTCCATTGGTATAGGAATAAATCACTGATGGCTACATCAGGTGCCTCTCACAACAGAAAGCCTTGGTCTATTCTATAATTTATTAGAAATTGTTAATACTGCAATTTAAAACTGGGAATGAAAAGTTAGCTGCAGATGTCTCAAAGTGAAAGATCCAGCCTGATCATTAAGGAGAGTGTAGAACAAAATAACTCAGCCATTACGTCTTACACTTCCTCTCCTTGATGATTCCGATTGATCCTCCTGCTTGGCTTGAACTATATGTCACATTTTCCGCAGACAGACACGATCTGAAAACCACCAATCCCTTCAATTACTGTTCCTCAAAGTTGCTCCCAGAATCCTTCAGTGAACCTTCGCAAGTGTTCCAAGCTATGGAAGAATGACGGCGACACACGGCTACAAATCACTTTGCTATAATTTCAGAAAACAGAGCATAGTAAAACACAAAGGGCACCTGCCTTAAAGGCAGGATCCTGCAGGTCTGCATCAAAAAAAGCAGAGAAATTGCCAAGGTATTTCAAACTGCAATGCTTCATGTTCACAAGGTGGGTTGCAAAAATATAGAAAACTCAACACTGATGGGATAACTGAGCTAAAGACAGATTGCTCGAAGGCATCTGCTTTATGCCTGCACTCGACCCATTACATTAAATGCATCAGAAAGCCACCTCATGGGTTCTACCGCCTCACGGTTCACATGGCATCCTATTTAGTCAAAAGTTATCCACACGCTACAATTGTCTAAACGAGATTTTGTTTTTTTTTTGAAAAAAAAGTCTTTTGAATTTGAAATTGAACATGGTTTTAAGATGTGAAATGCCAATGGAACACATTTCAACTAAAAGCCATTGAAAATATTTGTGACCAAATCTTGGAGAGGGGTAGGTAGTTGTAGTCAGGCTGCTGCAAATGATTGAGACATCAGCACTTTCTCTACTGTAGCAGGCATGCATTCTTTCACAATCCTGTTTTCATCTTTTTGATCCATTTAAGTACTATTGATGGATGGTCTGACCTTTTAAGCTCTTTGAAGGCCACAGTGTGTTATACCCCATCCCTCCCCCTTCCAGAAATAATGTAATTGGAATATTTCATTTGCTTTTGGTGTACAAAGCAAGTGCCCTTTGTGTTTGCTCAATCACACCTCTGCTGACGGCAGTCAAAGCATTTAAATCCAATATATTGCTCCTTGACCCTCCTCTCTTGAAAGCAATGACCCATGCTGACCTTGGATTGCAGGAGCAGCCTTCTGGAGTCTCAGACAACTGGCCATTGTTAATGAGTCTGCACTGTAGCAGGACAGAGCTCGGCTGAACTGTGATGGCTACTTCAGATGAACAGCCAAAACCAATTGTACAGGTTGACTGTTAAAGAATAGCTACTTGAGGAAAGACTATCATAGATCAACACTCCAACTGGAGTTGATATCTACAGGTGAAATAATGAGACAACTGACATAAATGAACAAATACAGAAACAAACACAGAATAATTTAGGAGAAGCTAACATTAGTCCAGAAACGATCATGTTGTTGTTGTGAAGATTGTCAATTATATATCTGGTTGAGTGTCAATTTGACTCAAATTAGTAGGACTTTTAAACAATAGATCAGAGATTCAAGTCTTTGTGGATTCAAGTGGATTCAAGTCTTTGTTCAGGACTTAAACACATATGCTAGACTAATACTTTCGAGCAATACTGGAAGAGTCCCACTTTGTCTGGAGATTTCATCTTTCAGGTAGGATGTTAGAGTATAAAAGATGAGATAATCTTTTTCCAATCATCATATTTAATGGTGTTTCCTGGCCTTCATTTATATCTTAACCAACATCAATAAAAATGTTAAAGTTGACAATTATCTCTTCTGCTATTTGTGGGACCTTACTCTATGCAAATTGCCTGCCTACATAACAATAGTGACTACACTTCAAAAGCCACTATTGGCAGTGAAATGCTTCTTGACGCTGTGAGAAATTGAAGGTGATATATAATTGCAAGTTTGTTCTTTCCAATACAATTCCAAACAGTGAAAAATGTTACATTAAGTGACAATATTTTACCAATGACAATTATGGTCATTGTGTAAATGTTACACAAGATGATCTTTCTTCCTGTTGCAGTTAAACAGCTCAGCAAATGCAACAAACATACTGTGTTAGTGCAAGTCCCTCTCAATACCCTCATCAACCACATACATAACACTGTCTAGTTTTGCTGAACTGCTCTCTTGTAGCCTCTTCAAAGCTGCATTTATTCCACGGGGACAAGTTTTGTTTGTTTTAATTTTTGCTTGGGGATTTGATTGTTGTGAACAGATCACACAAATCCAACAAGGCATGATGCATCTTAAATTCCAATATAATCCGTGATTGTTTGCAACCCTACAAGAATTCTAGTTAAGGGGTTGGCCCAACAAATGCAAATTTGCTTAACAATTTTCAGTAATGATCATAGAAATTATTGAGATTCTTCACTGTCAGTGCAATTCACAATTTTGTCAAGTGCAAGCTGACTTGAAGAGTGATATTAATGACATGATAAATTTGGGATCAGTATTTAGATAAGTTCCGCTTGAAGCAGTTTATTGGGTTACTCTCCATCATTTATGCCAGCCATAGTTGTTGGCTTCATTATCTATTCCTCCCAAGTGGTTGGATCACCTGTGAAATGTCTCCACATTGAGGATAACCTCCATTGTGTTGTATGGCACGACACTGGAACTAGTACCTCAAAACTGGGCATCCACGAGGCACCTGAGCCATCAGCCAAAAAATTGTATTCAACCACAATCTGGTACCTGTGCCCGGACATCATCATCAAGCTGGGAGGTCAGCCTTAGCTCAATGAGGATTACAAGATGGAATGTCAAAGGCAGCACCAAGCATACCTAAAAATGAGGTGTCAACCTGGTGAGATCGCAACAAAGAGCAATTTGCATGCCAAGTGGCAGGAGCAGTATGTCACAGATGGGGTAAGCAAGCAGCTTTACAACCAACAGATCAGATCTCAACAATGCAATCCTGGCATCACCCACTGGAAGTGATGGTGGACAAGTAAACAATTAACAGAAGGCATTGACGCCAAAAATATCCCTCACCTCATTGACTGGGGAGCTCATCGCCTTGGTGCAAAAGCCAAGCATGATGCATTTGCAATGCTCTTCAGCCAGGAGGGCTGAGCAGATGATTTATCTCTGCTTCCTCCTGACTTCTGCAGCATCACAGATATCGGTCTTCGACCAATTCTATGTGACATTTCGGGGGAAACAGTGACATAGTGGTAATGCCATCATGATAAACTGCTAAATTTTGAATTGCATAAAAATCTGGAATAATGAAAATTGATTACTGACATGGATGTCCCTACTGCCAATTGTTTTAAACCCATTTGGTTCACTATTATAATTTAGGGAGGGATATCTGCCATTCTTATCTGGTCCCAGCCAGGGTTACAGCCGAAGCATCGGCTTCTGCACCTCCTGATGCTGCCTGGTTTGCTGTGTTCTTCCAGCCTCCTTCCTGTCTACATTCTTACCTCATCTGGCTGACATCTTACTCCAGACTCACAGCATTGTGGTTGACACTTAACTGTCCTCTAGTCAATTAGGGGTGGACAATAAATAATATCCTAGCCAGTGAAAACCATATCCTTCAAGTAAATATATATATATATTATTTTTAATATCAAGAAACAGCCAAAGGAACCAATACTGCAAAGGCTGTGAGCCCTGACAACATTACAGTAACAGTAGTGAAGACATCTCTGCTCCACAGCTTTCCATGTCCACAGTCAAAGCTATTCTGGCTCACCTATACCATTGGCATCCACCTAGAAATGAACAAAATTGCCCCATATATGTCATGTCCATAAAAAGCAGGAGAAATCCAACTCGACCAATTACTGTCTGATCAGTCCACTCTCGATCATCAGCATGGGATGGGATGGGATTATTTGTTATGCTACTTGTTCAACAATAACCAGCCACTGATTTGGGTTCTGGGTGCTTGGATTTTGGGTTCTGCCACAGACACTCAGCTCCTGACCTCATTACAGCCTTCGTTCAAACATGGACAACAGAGCTGAATTCCAGAGGTGAGGGGAGTCCTTGACAGCTAAAGCAGCATTTGACAGAGTGTGGCATCAAGGGCAAGCATACTGGAATCAGCAAATCCTCTCCACTGGTTGATGTCACAAAATGAACAGGGTTGATCACTGCTACCGCTTGATAGTATTCATTCTGACAAAGACCATTTTGGTTAGCAGCATACACCTTTCATTCTACACCAGACATAATATGTGCCAGAGAATCACTGGACAACCGGACAAATGAAAATCAACTTACAAGAAGTGAATGAAGAACCAGTGAGAGGAACCTATGCCAACTAAAAAGCCACATGGCGTCAGTACAGGAGTTACTGAGGATGGAGTCCGACGCCAATCACTTTAAAAGTGCTTCTTCAAAAACCAGAGGAAATTCACTGATGCTCTTATGGAGCAAGACCTGGATATCAGTCATGCCTGGACTGGTAAGTGACAAGGAACATTCATGCCATACAAAAAAGTGTCAGGTAATGATCATCTCAGTTAAGGGAGAATCTAATCATCTCCTCTTGACGTGGAGTTGCAGGTTTAGAAATAGATTTGATTGTGGGATGTTGGTGCGCTAGCTAAGCAGAGGGCATTGAAGATCAACCACATCACTTTGAGTCTGGAGTCAGAGGTACCAGACCAGATAAGGATGGCAGATTTCCATCTCTGAAGGGTATTAGTGAACCAAATGAGCTTTTATAATAATGGGGACCTTACAATAATTCACAGTGGTTACAGTTCAACAAGCTTTTAATTCCAGATTTTATTGAATTCCAATTTTACCATCTGCCAAGACAAGACTTGAATCCATGTCCTCAGGACATTAGCATGGGTTTCTGGATTACTAGTACAGTAATATACTCTTTCCTCCCTGCATTACCATTGCTCAGTCCCTCAATATTGATATGTTAGGTATTACCACACATCAGAAACTGAAATGGACCAACTGCAGCTACAAGAACGAGTCAGATGCTGGGAATTCTGCAGTGAGTAACTCACTTCCTGTCTTCTGACGTCAATTCACTGTCTACAAGTCATGAGCGTGATGGAATAGTCTTCATTTGCCCAAGTACAGCTCCTCAAAGACTCAAATAGCTCAAGACAAAGACAAAGAAGCTTGCCTGACTGACAGCCTAACCACCACTGACCATATTCTCTTCCTTCGCCACTAACACATAGTGGTAGCAGCACACAGCATGTACAGGATGCGCTGCTGCAAGTCTCCAAGACTTCCCTGACAGCATCTTCTAAACTTGCAACCGCTACCACCTCGAAGGCAAGGGCAGCTGATGTATGTGAACAACACCACCTTCAAGTACTCCTGCAAATGACACTGGTTGGAACTTTATCACCATCCTTTCACCATTGTTGGTTCAATGGCTTGGAACTTCCTCCTGAACAACACTTAGGGTGGCTCTATACCACAAGGATCCCAGCAGTTCAACGTGTCTCACCAGCAAGTCTGAGATCGGGCAATACATTTTGATTTAATCAGCGACACTCACCTCCAAAATAAAAAAAAATCCATACGTGGCATCAAACTGGACCAGCTTGAGGTCAGACCTTACCACCAACACAACTGGACCATCAGACAAAAAACAAACTAATCACCCTCTGTTTGACGATTAACAGCACCCTGAATCTATATTCGGGTGCACCTTTAATGTAAAAGTTGCACCCGAAGTGATTCAGAGAGACGATCAGAACTTTTTATCTCATTCGCGAATGATTCTACAGATCAGCCAATATTCTCCCTCGAGTGTTCTCTTCCTGATGCTGTCTAATAAATAGCCAGAATTTGTCTGCTATTCCCCTGACTGCCTCTGTCAAGCGAACTGCAAAGTATCAATTTCTACTCGTATGATCACTGCTACCATTTGATATTATTCATTCTTGCACAAAGACCATTCTGGTTAGGAGACTACACCTTTCATTCGACACAAGACATAATTCAGCTACGTTCCACTGAATCGTCAACAACAAGACAAATAAAATCAAAAGTCACAAGTACACGTAAAACCACTGAAAGGAGCCCACTACAAATAAAAATTATTTGGCAGACTAGCCAAAAACTACTGAATCCCTATAGTATGAAGCAGCCATTTTGGCTCATTGAGTCCATACCAACTCTCTGAACAGCATCCTACCTAAACCCATTCCCCTACTCCTGTAACCTTACATATTCCAGGGCTAGGAGGAAGTGAGGATGCAGAGACTGGAGACTCAGTCAAAAAGTGTGGCACTGGAAAAGCACAGCAAGTCAAGCAGCATCTGAGGAGCGTAATGGTCAACGTTTCAGACACAAGCCCTTCATCAGGAATTCGTAATGAAGGACTTATGCCCAAAACCTGCTCCTCAGTTGCTGCCTAACATGCTGTGCTTTGCCAGTGCCACAAATATTCAAGGGCTAATTCACCTAACCTACACATCCCTGGACACTACGGTCAATTTAGTTAGCATGGCCAATCCATGTAACGTGCACATCTTTGGTCTTTGGGAAAAACCGGAGCACCCAGAGGAAACCCACAAAGACAGTGCATGCAGACACCACACAGACAGTCACCTGAGGTTGGGATTGAACCTGGGCCCTTTGTGCTATGAGGCTCCATACCAGTCTTGAACACCAGCAAGCTACGAGTTCACCAAAGGAAACTTTCAGGAATCGGCAACTGAATGCTGCAACAATATTTATTTACTTATAAATACTCCAAAGACAGGTTAGCACCTTCCAACTGTGACTAAGCATGGTCTTGTTTCTGAATTGAAAGGTTGTGCCCTGCTCCGGGACTTGAGCACTAAATTTCAAGATTGACACAATGATGCAGTACCAAAGGAGTGGGTGGAAAGTAGTTGCCTTGTTTTGAATATTACAACAGAGGCTACATTTTAAAAATATATTCAACTGGTTGCAAGGTGTTTTAAGACATGCTATGGTGGCGAAAAGTGCTATGTAAATACATATCGGTTGTATCTTTTTGAGTGTTTAGCTTCTTCCACGATCACAGGCAGTGATCACCTGTGAAAGGTGAGATCCACTGGTGACGCAGAATAGGTTAAGCCACAGATCGAGTATTGTGTGCAGTTCTGGTCCACACACATTGTAAATGCATTGGAGAGAGGGTGCTGAGGTGATTCATCAAGGTGCCTGGGATGAAAAGTCTCAGTTATGAGGAGAGACTGGATAGACTGAGTTTGTTTTCCTGGGGCTTGGGGGTTGGGTGGGATCTGATTAAGAAATATAAAATTATAAGAGGGATACACCGAGTAGATCATGACAATCTTTTCCTCATGCAGACATGTCTGAAATCAGAGAACACAGGTTTAAAGGTGAGGAGCAAGTGGTTTAAAGGAGATATGAGAAAGATATTTTTCATATCACCAGACGGTGACAGATACACAGAACATGCTGCATGAGAGGGTGGTGGAAATAGATACTCTCGCAACATTTAAAATGTATCTGGATAAGTACTTAAAGTGCTGGGGCATAGTAAGCTTTGGATCAAATGCAAATGAATGGGGTCAGTTTAGTTTGGTGTCGGTTGCTCAGCACAGACATAGTGGGCTGAAGGGCCTGCTTCGATGCTCTATGACTCAATGAGTACCAGTGCAAGTTGGTGATATTTCATATGTTTTAGTCATGCAAATTGACATTATAGCTTATAGATAGACCAGCCATTCCAAAACCATGTGAATCAATTTGAATTCTAACTATCTCAACTTTCAGTTCCTCCAAAAGTAAGCAGAATGGGTCTAATCAGACAAGTTTAAATCAGTAACAGATGCTGCAGCACTCAGTCCCCAATAGTTTTTTTTTGCTTTGGCTATATCAGCAGCATTATCGTCAGGAAAAGAACAACTCAGACACGCATTGGTAAGTAAATCTTTTCCTTTTTTCGCTCTGAAGGCTTACAGACCAGATGTGAAAGAGTCAATGCAGATTGAGAAAGCTCCCCAGCTTCAAAATTCCCAAACGCAGTCCATCTTCTCGCTACAGGGATTCAGGGGAAATGTTAAAGGCTGCCGAGAATGCTGTAAAACACTTGCAGTACCCTGAGGACTAACAACATAAAACAGATCGCATTGCACTGCAATACCTACTTGCAACTTGAGACATGAATAGGCATGTTCACATGCTCTCTATGGCTGCAACTCAAAGCTCTGAGGTAGTATTATAATAGTTACATTTATTCCTGTTACATCACATGCAGGGTTTCAACAATATTCTGTGGATTAATACATGTTGTTAATATGAGTCTAAGCCACATTCTTTAAGATGCAGTTTTCCCCTCAGGTTTCTCACCTCCCCCGAGGGTGTTGCCTCCCTCACTGGGTACAACTCCACGGGTTGCAGTCACCACTTGCTACTTTGACACTTGTCTTGCGGAGTGTCAGAAGGCTACATGTCACTACGGAGAGAGCACCACCTGCTCCGCGAGATGCTCTCCTCACCTGCTGCCCATGCCTTTTCTTGTAAGGATTGGTCGATAGGGATTTAGAATGGGAGAGTTTATGCCTACACCCAGAGTATTTTATTGGGCGGCTATAGTATCACCTGCGCACAGGTCAACAACAAAGTATCATACAGGATTACAGCATAGTATCAGGCTGTTTGGCCCAACTAGTCCATACTAGCATTACCCTTCATGTGAGTAGCAGCTTTATTTCCATATGACAGGGCTGGTTCCACAACCCAACACCACCATCATTTCCTTTAACCTATTCTTGAAAAATCTTAGCTTCAATCAGTAACTCCAGTTCTGCCTTCCACGGCCCTCAGAACTACAATTCTTCTCTTGCTCTTTGTCTGAAATCTCTTAAATTTAATTGTACATCTACGTCCCCTCTTTCTAGACTGCTCACTCACTGCTCCCTATTTTTATCTGCTCTGTTCCCCTATCCCCACATCATTAAAATATGTGCATTAACACTGTTCTTGTAGTAATATCTCCAATTTGACTTTCTTTCTCTACTGGGCAGAATCCGAGTGATCTAGGGACTCAATTGGTCTTCAAGCTTTTGTTACTTTAGGAGTTTTCAAAGGCAGTTACAGTCCTCCTGCCATCCAAGGCTTTCATCAATGCCACGATGGGCATCTCCAGAGACCGTGTGCATTTGAAGCTTTCCGATGAGCTGTCCAGTTACTTCTAAATGGGTAAAACTGGGTGTTACTCATTGCACATGGGCATAAATACCATGATACATCCAAATGACTTAATTGTAACTTTCACATTACAATAAAACCACGAGTCTTCAAATGCTCAGTGAAAAACTGCAGCCACTTGTTTCTCGGTTTTTGATCAGTGTATTATGATTTCAATATGCCGGGGATCCTGGATTGTATGTACTTAGCAGTGAAAATCATGATATTGTACAAAATCTGGGGCATGGAACAAAAACAAAAGCTTCTAATTTGTTGTGGCAGGACAGCACTAACCTGAAGTAAACAACTGAGACTGGCATGCAAAAGTCACGGACATCTGATTGAGAAAGACTGTCCCGATCATGCTTCAAAAACAAAGCTGCTTTGTTTTCCATGCCAATCTTTTGCATCCCCAATACCCCCCCTCCTTCACCTAAAACCCATCTCTCTCCTTCCACCCCATCCAATTTTCAAAAATGTGTTCACTCGACATTGATATCGCTGGCTAGGTCACCATTATTACCGGACTCTAATTCCTCTTGATAAAATGTCAATCTTCAATACGGATAATCTCATGGATCAAATATTGTGGTTAAAATTCAGTGACCATCCGTCAACACCTCCTCCACAGGATTGCTGTGTACTATATAAAACCTTCTGATTGTGTGGTACTAGACAAACTCCAGCTAATGTATTCATATATTCTGCTCAAATGGAGGGGAAAGGATTTGGCAAACCTTGTTTACAAGAACATATGGTATACTGCACCAGTGCAGTATATGAGATTGTCTGCAAGTGGCATTAATCTATCAAAGATACCAGGATAATTTTCCCTGTCCAAAATGTCATTGCAATATATTTACTGCAACATCCACAGATACATACATTTTAAATATATACACAGATATATTTAAGATATATGCATATAAGGAACACAAACTTTTAAGCACTTCTCTAAAGTAGATGAGAATGTGTACAGTATGTCATTTCACACGAGATTATCGCGTCCAGCTTGGATCAGGATGGTGAGAACTAAATGTAACCTTGCAGACTTTGCCGCTCAGCTGGACAGGATCAAATTACTGCCCTGACCCACGTGCTGCCAAGCAGAGAGCTCGGAATCCTGACTGCCAAGCACGGAGCCAGATTCAAATTTTTATTATTTTGCAGAGAGCACTCAAATTCAGAATTCCTGCATAGAAAGAGCTGAGCAACTAACTGCACCATTTCCCCAGTGCTCAGTTAGATCTGTACAGTGCAGAAGTCTGAGACTGATGCTGTCCACAGAGGGTTAACAAGTGAAAAAAAAGCCTTTTCCCAAAGTCACTCTCGTCATCCCCAGAGATAGTCCTTCCCCTTGACTCAAAACAAATTCAATGCCAGTTCAGCACTAATAGGGTAATAATGGAGTGAAAATTTAGTGACTAGATTGAAACCACACAGAAATCACCCAAAATAAGGTATAATATTTCCATTAATGCCTATCATTATTTTCACCAAATAGATTCAGGGTGTGGTTTAATGTTCCCATAGTTGCTTGACTATGAATAATCTGACATACAGAATAAGAAGGCACTATTAGTACAGGTACGATTTCAGTTCTAATTATAGTCTGCAATAAAATGACAAAAATATAAATGTGCAGAGGCCAGGGCCATGAATACACAATTCTTTTACATGACAAGGTAAAAGCACGGCCACTTCATCACCTAAAGAATGGATAAAAAGAGATAACATTTAAGGTTGGGTATCTGGTAACCTGACATCACATCAAACATCCACCAACTCTTTTGTGCAAGCTACAGAGAACCCAAAGCTTCTTTTGATTCCGGAAATCATAACTCCCGACCAGGCACATTCAGCTCCTGCTCTGATAGGATTCTTTTCTATAATTACCTGAGCATTTACTGGCTGGGGTTTTAGCTCCTGAAATCATGCTTCTGATGCCAAGAAGCACGGGAGCAGAAATTCATTGTGTTGCGAGATGACTCTTGCACTGTCTCCTGTTCAAAACCTCTCTGTCTGAGATCCTTGAGAGAGTATTCCCATAATTTGCTTCTGCCGCTTAAAAGTAAGATGCAGGGAATAACAGCAAGGCTGAAGAATGGCCAAGTCGACTGGCAAGCAGAAATACTCTGCTACCAAGAGATTTTCCACTGCAGCATTATAGGGCTGAAGCACGTGACCACAGCTTCTGTATGAGAAGCTATTAACTTTCAAGTTTTTGTTTCAATAAGACTGTTAAAAAAAAAGAGCCTGACAGAAACAAACTGCAGATATCCTTATCGATTCTGCCAGCGCAGTTACCAGATGTTTCAGACTCGGGGTTACAACTTCTTCCGACACTTCCATCACACCGACCGGAGCAGCAACAAAACTGTCAATTCAGCTGCTTTATTCAGAGATGCAACCCTGCTGTGCTACCAGGAGACCTCGCAAATAATTAACACCCGCCTTCAGCCTGCACTAACCAAGCCACAATGGCACACCAGCACTTCTTCATTTAAATTTACGCAGACAATCTTCCCTCCCTCCATTTTTTTACTCTTTTGTCCTTAAGATCAGAGGCACTTACAGAATCTGATACTAAAGTCCCAAAGCACTGACGTCTATCTTCTGAGAAATATTAACTTTGGTCTAATTTCTCAAGTGGCCTAGTGGTGCTTCTTTCAATATAAATATCAGATGCTTCAAGCGCTTCCTAAAATTCCATCAATCGTACAAATAAACTTTACACAGAATATTTTTCTTCACCATGCCTCACATAGAGAATATCATAAGAGTTTTTAATTTAACCCTCTGAGTGACAAAATTCTCTTTTAACTTTCAAAATGCAAATCATGTGATTACCATTTTGACTTTGAGAGAGACGGTAAAGCGATCAGAAATAAACATTAGAAGAGATGTAACAGCTATCATTTCACTACCATCCTTTTGTTTTACAATATTGCATAAAGTCAAAATGAGCTGAAAATGTGCTCCCTCTTCAGGAGCCCTCCATTCCTGAAGAAGGGCTCATGCCCGAAACGTCGATTCTCCTGCTCCTTGGATGCTGCCTGACCTGCTGCGCTTTTCCAGCAACACATTTTCAGCTCTGATCTCCAGCATCTGCAGTCCTCACTTTCTCCCTAGAGTCAAAATGAGCCTCACATAGCTTTAACGTGAATCATTCTCGATGAGTTATGAAAACTATAAAGGGATCATTAAAAACCAAGCACTTATAAAAAATACCACAAAGGATAATCTGGAGAAGAATTTTCATGCCATCACCTCACAGCCATGTCTGCTTTTTGAATTTGATTTTCATCCCATTTTATGTGCTCGAACTGAAAGCTGACAAGTGAGAGCAGACCTACCTTGCAGGGGATAAGGTGAAAAGGCAAAGTAAAAAATATTGATTTTGGCCATCTTGGAATTATAGAATTGTACAGTGCATAAACAGGCTGTTCAGCCTATTGAATCTGAGATAGCATGTTCAAAAGGACCATTTCACGAGTTCAACTCCCCCGCCAACACTTTATCCACAAGCTTGCAATTTTGTCTCCTGCAAATATGTATCTGATTTACTTTTAAATGTTGCAATCGAATCTAATTAACTGAAGTACCAGGTAAGGCATTTCAAATCTGAAATCACACAAGGTTTCTTTTCCTTGTCATTGGTAGTTCTTTCATGAATCACCTTTAATCAGATTCATCAGCCCTTGGAAGCTATTACTCTTCCTTTCCTATATATTAAACGCTTGTATTAAACTTTCTCATTTCTTCCGAATTCTCAGGGAACAATTTCAACTTCTCCAGCCTAACTATGCAACTCTAATCCTGAAACATGCTTCAGTACCCTCTCTGAAGCTCTCACACCCTTACTGACTGTGGTCCCCGAATTTGGATACAATACTCCACCTGAGTCATCGAATCACACAGCATGAAAACAGACCCTTCAGCCCAACTCACCCATGTTGACCGAGTTTCTGAAACTGAACTGGTCCCATTTGCCAGTGTTTGGCCCATATCCCTCTAAACCTTCCTATCCATGTACCTGTGCAGATGTCTTTTTAATGTTGTAATTATACCTGCCTCTACCACTTCCTCTGGCAGCACATTCCATATGTGAATGACCCGGTGTGTGAAAAAGGTACCCCTCAGGTCGCTTTTAAATCTTTCCCCTCTCACCTTAAAACTATTCCTTCTAGCTTTGGACTCCCCTACCCTTGGAAAAAGACACTGGCTATTCACCTTATTTACATTTCTTATGATTTTATAAATCTTTATCGGGTCATTCCTCAGCATCCGACACTCCAGGGAAAGAAGTCCCAGCCTATCCATCCTCCCCTTAAAGCTGAAACCCTCTAATGTTTCATATAAGCTTATAAAACTTCCTGGTATTTGCAATCTTGTTCTGAAGCCCAGGATACCATATGCTTTGTTAACTGTTCTGGTTTCACTGAATTGCCTTCAAAGATTCAACTGTAAACACCTCTAAGTTTCTCTCATCTTGCACCCCTTTTTTAACAGTCCAACTCCGAGTAGGTTTTATCTTTCCATCTTTTTTCTATCAAATTGTATCACCTCACACTTTCCTGCATTAGATTTAATCTGCTGTGTGGCTAAGTTTCTGAAACATTTTGACCATTGAACTGTTTTTATAGCTCAACCCAGAAACTCAAACTTTATGTAGATGGACTATCAATTGATCCACCAGTACAAGATATTAAATCACATGCTAATAAGGCAATAATATTACTTGTGAGAATTGGAAAAACCTTTTTGAGTAACATTTTAAGGATGTAATATGAATCATAGATCAGTAGTAAATGCTGTTCCCAACATTAAGTTACAATACTCTGGGTTCAAGTCCAACTCTAGACCTTGAGCACTTGACTGATCTAGACTGACCTTTCACAGGTATCCTAACGGATTGCTACACTGTTGGTGTCAGTGCTTCAAATGAGATAGGAGAAAGTGAGGACTGCTGGAGATCAGAGCTGAAAAATGTGTTGCTGGAAAAGCGCAGCAGGTCAGGCAGCAAAGGAGCAAGAGAATCGGCCCGAAACGTCAATTCTCCTGCTTCTTCGATGCTGCCTGACCTGCTGCGCTTTTCCAGCAACACAGTTTTCAGCTTCAAATGAGATAGTAAACCAAGGCCCTTTCTGTCTGCTGGGCTGTATATAAAAGATGCTTGGCATTATTTGATGTAAAACAAGTCCCCTGCTACCAGACCAACAGTGCTCACCCAGCCAACATTAATAATTAAGACTGCCTGGCTATTTATTTCACTGATGGCATTGGTGAGTACAAATTGGGTCCTGCATTAACCTAATATACAATGCTTTGAGTATATTTTAAGACTGTAAAGGTGTTGAGGTTGTGAAATGTGCCATATAATTCAAAAGTTCTTTCTCGCTTTCTCTCTCTCACAAATTAGGAACTTTTGGTTTTGGAATGGTATAATCCTACAAGTTCATAACAAATCGGAGAGGCAACTTCGCTAAGTTTTAGAAGTATCAACGTTCATACCGAGGAAGACAAAGATAGAGGCAGGGAAGTGGAAGAATGTGTACTGAGTTCTGAGCTCTCATTCAGGACACCTGTTGGTAACTTATTTCTGGAAAATGAGACGAAGGAAGCCCATTCAAATTTGCAGAATAAATGATTTTTGAAAAAAAGATACTTTGGGATAAAGGGGGATTTGGTGAAAAGTAACAACACAAATTGGGTTTGTTGGCTCTAATGTAGTGTTTGTGTACCTATTGCATTTGTCCGATCCTCTTTTTCTTAAGTTCTCAGTCCAAAGGCAGCTATACCTCGCAGTGCCACAATCTTCACCAAAGATTGAATACATCCCAAACCAACCCCAGCTGGAATGGGGATGATATTCATGTTATTGGCACCAATCTGATCCATACTGCCCATCTTACCAAATAAGCCAAAATACTCCATCATCTCCACCACCCTAAACATCCCCAAAAAACTCCAACCGGTGTGTGGTCACATGCACATTGTTGCATAGAGCTATGAAGGGTGACAGTAGAGGCTCCTACTTCTTTTCCACCAAATGACTGACCAGGAATTTCTACTGCCTGCCAATGCCATATGTTGGCATGATTTATAGATTGATATACAAATTTGTTGGCTGTGTTATGGATGAACCTTTGTTAGTTGTGAAGTGTTGGAGTGGCAATTGAATCCAGAGCCTGGACCTCAAAAACAGAATGCTCCTACTGCACTACAAACCCTTCTATTTTGCACAGACTTCTGTTTTCCTGTAGGGGTGTGCCTGATGGGTTTTTTTGCCTTGCTTTTGCCAAACTGACGGTGCAAGTGGGGACTTACATAACCATTGCTCTCTGATTGACATTTCTTAGAGGCATTAATGACATTCACTGGTACTTGTCTTCTTATCACAGTTACCCTAAGTGGTTGTCTGACACAGATGGAGGACAGGGTCAATATGGAATTACAGCTTGAGGAGATGAAGTGAAAAAAAAATTGCTCCTATGTGGAAACAAAGAGTTCAATGTTTCCAAGCTATCAAATCAAGGGGAGGATGGAAATAAAACCATTGTCACTCAGAGCCATGAGAATGTTAAGTATTTGCTTCTGAAACAGAGTCAATCATAATACCTCAAGGGAATTAGATGGAACACCTAAAGAAGAAAAACATTGCAAGGCAGGAGGCACGAGCTGGGACTGAGAACTGGAAAAGAATTGTTCGGATGTGGAATCTGCACCAATACAACCCTGAAGAGCTCAAAAACATCTTATTCTGTACAACGATCCATGATTCTACCATTGTTGACTATTTCCGAACTGCAGGACTGTTTCAGTTAAAGGCCAGAACATATTGCTTGTGAGTAAGAGATTCTATAAATACTAGATGACAGTCACTTGTCACTTTTTCATATCACGGAATACTGAGATAGCAATGCAGCATCTCAGTCACAATACACACAAGACATGGTGGCTCAGTGGTTAGCACTGCTGCCTCACAGCACCAGGGACCTGGGTTTGATTCCTGCCTCAGACAACTGTCTGTGTGAAGATTGCATGTCTGGTGGGTTTCCTCCAGTTTCCTCCCACAATCCAAAGATGTGCAGGTCAGATGAATCCATTATGTTAAATTGCCCATCCAGTTAGGTGCATTAGTCAGGGGTAAATATAGGGTAGGGGAATGGGTCAGAGAGTATGTATAAGCAGGCAGGTAAAGAGTTAAGCTCTGAGTTTTGTGAAACAAGAGTTTCAGCTGAGCATGACTCAGATCAGATAAGAATTTAAAGTTAACAATGGAGTGCTGGAGGCTAGGGTAATGGGTTAACAAGGTGGAAAAACAGTCATTATATAAAGCCATTTAACAAATTTGGAAGCATTCAGTATGCAAGGTCAGCTAACAAGGTGAAAAGTATCTATTGTATGAATCCAGTTAACAAGGTTAAGAACATTCATTGTATAATAGTAAAGGGCTTGGTCTCTGCCACTGATACTCGTTGATTGTAACGGTCACCTAATTAATATGTGTGTTGCCTTATCTGGAGGTGCCACCCTGTAAAATGACTATATAGTTCATTGAGGAACTGCTGTTCCAGAGAAGACCGAGAATTCATGTCTCTGTGTACATGGACAATCATTCTCTCTCCCTCCTGGGCCCTGACTAAAGATGAAGGAGGTAAAACTATACTGTGTCTAAGCATTTTGCTTCGACTGGGTCGATAGGTCTGGGTGGGTTACCCTTCGAAGGGTCGGTGCAGACTTGTTGGCCCGTTTCCATACTGTAAGGAATCTAATCAAAGACAAACACTGATTTGACACAACTTTATACGTTGACTTTGTCTCTGGGTAAAATATGCTGGCAGGTACTCCATCCAGTGTGAAAAGTGCTGTAAACAGGCACTTGGCATCAAATATTTGCTACTACTCCACTCGTACAATAATGAACTACATCTATAAAAGCTGAGCAACAAAGGTGTGCATGAAGACAGGCCCAGTATTATGGCCAGAGCAATGCCAATGAGCACATATTTTAGCGTCTTCTACATGCCAAAGAATAGGAAGCTTTGTGAGTAAATCCATTGAGTGTAATCCTTCAGTATGGTCAAAATTTATTAAAATATCTTCAGAAGCTATAATGTTACATACTAATATTTTAATTGTATTAAGAATGAATGCAACACAATGCATCAAAACCTATTCTAAAACTGAATGATTTCAGAAACATAACAATCCCCCTTCTTCAAAGTGAATTGGTGAGAGAGAAGCTTCTTTATGATAAGAGTTTAAACTTCAAAAATAAATCAAGGACCTTCCTATTTTTGGGTGAATAGACTTTTGAGGTATTATTCAAGCTTCGAGCATTTGCACTGGTATTTATTTAAACACCAGACAAACACATTGTTGAGTGATGCTAAACTCTCCTCTTCACAGCTCAGCACCCAGATGATGTTTAACATGTGGGAGAGAACTGTTGAGATTTATAGTTGAGCAGGCAACTGGACGCGAGGCAGCAGTGCTAACCACTGTGCCACCGTGCTGCCCATAACAGCTCAGCACCCAGATGATGTTTAACATGTGGGAGAGAACTGTTGAGATTTATAGTTGAGCAGGCAACTGGACCCATTTTGTTGATGCCAGCCCCTCGCCAAAACATTCAATAACTAAGACCTTGCTATGCTTTCTCTTCACAGTCTACTTTCATGTTCTACTTCAATGGCATACCTAATTTTCCCTTAAAAGAGGCAACAGTCCCTGCCTCTTTTATAGCTAACAAGAAAAGCATTCCATTTTATTAATCTTCAATTGATGACAACTGGAGGAAATGCCTTCTCCGTTCAATCTATCAAAACCATTCATCATTTAAAAAAAAACCCTGTTAAATCCAAGCGATACGAGCAAGGCCTGACATTTGATCCATCATCTGAGTTGAGTTAGCTGATCCAACCCAGGCGGCAGAAATGGTTTACAATGTGCTTCGCCAACCCTGGACTCAGGAACGTGAAAAATAAATAAATAATGATCTCTTCAGCCCCTAACAGGTTATCAATAACTGTGTGTGAGCATGTTCCGAGCATATGTGAAGATGACAGGATATGCCTTCGGTACAGTCCTCCCAGGTTGGCTAACCTTGTCAAAAGATCATGTGTGACGAATAGCTGCTCAGCAAGGTAAGAGAGCACTATTATTATCTATGGAATTATAACCCCAATGAGAGCCAGTGGCCTCCGTTTTCCAGATGTAATCCTGACAGAAAGCCATTCATTTTAATGGCTTACCGTCGGAATAAGAATCGGAAATCCTCTGCCAGCATCTTTGTGCAAGAGGGCAGAAAATTTTGGGGGCTGGGGAATGAAATAGCAAATATGAAAAACGATCTCCTGGAAGTCAAGTACTCCAACATAAAACCCAGCTCTTAATAAGCAGCTCAAATAATTCCATTACACATTTATAATGAAGTGTTTATTTTAAAAGTCTTGTACTCTAACTCTGCAGATCATTAACTGAAGATGGATACAATAAAAGGGCACTGACTGACGCCAAGCGAGAGAGAGTCTCGAGCTGGGTAGCTCCTGGCCCCCCCAGGGGACGTTCTGGAGGAGTGCCCAAAAGCTTTACACTTACTTAGAGAAACAGGATCCCCTCAGCGGCGCTGACAAGAGCACAGACCGCACTGGTTAAAACTTAACAGCAAATCCCCAACCCCAAACACTGCAACACTCAGGCTTACACACAGCAATGTTTTAACAAACTCAGGATGCCTTTCTGTCAATTTATAAAATTCAGAGTAAACAAAGGCTGGCAAGCACATTCCCAGACAGACAGAAATATCGATTTACACGGCCTGCACAACACTTTGATTCCTGATTATTTTTTAAGAGGGGAAAGATTTTATTCATGATTTTTCTTTTCAGGTTCAAAATCATTTTCAATCCAACTGTGAGCAGTGATGGTATCACTTGGAGAACACATTGTGCACAAGAGTCAGGAAGGCATATATTTAAGTGGCCGAAATCACCGAGGTTAGTCTCGCGCCTTTTCAGTCAGACTCAGTGACTCCTCCATGCTGACTGTCCATAGACAGCTCTTTTGGATGCAAATATAACACAAAGAACGACATTTATTTAAGAGTGAGCGTCGAGGCAGCTCTGTGAGTCTGATGACAAAGCTTTTACCTGATGCCAGTAAAAGCTCGGTGGTAGCACTCAAACTCTTAGGGCTTTTAAATCTCAGCTGCTACCATCTGTCAGTACTGAGAGAGTGCCTCACTGTCTGCTGTGCCACCTATCACGGCCGGCTCTATAGTCTTACGGGGAATATGAGTGGTTCAAGAAGCCTGCATTTATCCCTCACTAAAGAGCAGATTATTTGGTCGGTGATATGCTGCTATCTGTGGGATCTTCCCACACAATTTTAAGGGTTTTTTAAAATTCAATCTTGTTGCTATGGTTACGATATCAGAATAATGACTACACTCCAAAAAGTACTGCACTGGCTGCAAAGGCCTTTGGGCCATCCTGACACCATAAAAGGTGCTATACGAATGCAAGTTTTTTCTTTCCACCTTGCTGCTTTTCTGCAGAACTGCCTATCGTGTGTTCAGAGGGTGGCAGTAGGGAGAAAGAGGGAGAAGGAGAGAGATAGAGAGTGCGAGAGAGATTTAGAGACACAGTGAGATAGACAGGGAGACAGAGACACATTATTAAATAGCAAGATAGATAGATAAATAGAGACATGTAATTTAATAGAAAGTGAGATAGAGAAACAGATAGATGTAGGCACATAATTAGATAGATTGTGAGGTAGAAAGACAGATAGATAGATAGATGGATAGATAGATAGATTAGAGAAATTAGACCATGTCAATGAATTATAGGAGTCAGAACAGGAAATGAATAGAATAGGATTGTGCCCGGCAAGGGAAAAGGGTTCCAAAGGTGTGTGTCATAATGGTGGTTGGGAAGAGGGGCGGAAAGAGACAATAAATGCTCATTGAGTCAACAGTGAATTGCTGCAGCCTATCGGCACACATCAAGGTAAAATCAGAACTTGTGACAAGATTGAAAAATCAATACTATCAGGGGAAATGAAATCACGTAGTTGACAAGCATGTATCTGAATGCTTCAGTTAGCTACTGCCCTGAAGCATACTCTCAGTAACATGCACTTGGAAGATTTGAGCCTCAGTGTGGCAGCAAATAGAGCCACAACTACGAGTGGGCAGACGACAGTACATGTCGGATAGAGAGAGTGTTTAGCTGCTCACAAGAAGAGAGTTCTGTTTCACAGAATCCCTACAGTTTGGAAGCAGGCCATTTGGCCTTCAAGTCAGCACTGACCCTCCAAAGAGGATAACATCCAGACCCAGCCTTCCCGTGCCCAACCTATCCCTGAAACTATTCTCTTATGCATTTGACTGTCACCTTTGATTTTCATTTTTGGGCCCTGTAATGAAATTTGAATGAAAAGTCTTCAGACTCAGGGGTGAAAGGGTTACCAATTGAGCCATTCTTAACACAAAGGTAATATAAATGGACTTTCAAAGAACATGGACATTTTGGTAGAATAGAAAGATACATAGATTTCCCATAGTGTGGAAGCAAGCCAGCCCACCTCATCCATTTAAAACCACATTTCTCTTGGCTAATCCAGTTGGCCTGCTATGGTCAAGTTAACATGGCCAATTCACCTAACCTGCCTTCTTTCAGTTTGGATGGTAAGCCTTTGAGCTGAAACATGAACTCTGTTTCTCTCTCCACAGATGTTGCCAAACCTTCTGAAATTTCCAGCTTTCTCTGTTATTACAGTCCGGTCAGTCAGGTCTGGTCAAAAGAGGATCGACTGACTCTCTTGGTGAAGAGTAAAGAATAAACTGGTCAGAGAATCAAGTGGACACTGCTGCAAGTTTTCCACAGCCATCAACCTCCCTGAATGAACACTGCACTGAGGACCATCTAGCTGTGCAATCCTGCCCCGTGGCCCATGGTACATTTACGAACTGAAACAGCAGGGGTGGAGAACGTTTCAGTATGTTGCAGATGGCTCAAATGACTTCAAAATGGACAATGCTTTCAAAAATGTTTGCCTTTGAGGATAAAACAATGACAACTGAAGCTCAAACGTCCGTGGTCAAACTTTTGGGAGTGCAACTTTTGGAGGCTAGAAATGAACATTGACAGTGTTGCCAGCAAGTTCCTAAGGGATTATGCCTCAGCTAAAACAGGAGGCAGAGACTTCTGTTTCAAATCCATTAAAACATCCATGTGTTCTGCAAATACGGCACGAACATGGAGAATGGGAACAACAACATGTCAATGCAGCCACATTGAGGGAAATAACAGGAACAAAAGACAGGTTAACCTGTCCAAGGTCCATCCTTGACATAACAACAAACTCGCTCCTTGTATGAAGGCTAATCTTGGCCTTTGATAAACCAAAGAACTGCAGATTGCAGGAAATCTGAAACAAAAATGCAAAGTGCTGGAAAATCTCAACAGTCTGGCAGCATCTGTGGAGAGGTAAACAAGAGTACACGCTTCAGGTCCAGAGACACACCTTCATAAGAAGTCTGTTCTGATACTGCCAGACCTGCTGAGTTTTCTTTTCAGCAATTTGTTTTGCCAGTGGGGCCTGATCTGAAAGGTCAGTCTGAATGTTGCTGAAGGATGATGCAGACTCAAGGGGCAGTAGACTGACCACTTACCACCAGTGTTCCTTTTGTTTAGCATTTGCTGCTGTTTCTGAAAGTGTGCAGTGGGCATGTCTTCACACCCAAGCAGTGCCCTGAGAAACAAAGACTTCAACCGTGGTCCTAACCTGGGCAGAGCACCTACTCTGTTGCAACTATGATGACTACTAAATGCAATCATTGCCACAGCAATCAGCTTCCACACCTATTGAAAAGATCACTGATTGCTTTTAGATGCTTAGGTCTTAACGTTGACACCTATATTAAAACAAAAATTATCCATCCTAGAGTTATTGGCCTGATAGCCTGCAGAAACCAAGAATATTTCCTTCCTTATCAATATCTCCAGGTATCTAGCCTTGCAGTTATCTAAATTAACATTCCTACCTTTGCCATCCAGTAAAATTTAGGCAATAATCCTATTTTTGCTGACAAACGTTTTTGCTATTTTCACTGTTATTTGGAAAATACAGACTAATGCTCAACCTATGGGCTGACACCGAATGCTTCTTTGCAAACCAGAACTACTTTTCCATTCTGCTCCCTGCCTCTCCTTAGATCCATGCCCGAAATGCACAGTTCACAATGGCCCACGGGGTTTGTAATAGATGTATTCAAAGCTCACACCACAAAGCACAATACTAAGCCACACATCAGAAAGCTCTCATGTCAGTCAGCTCTAACCAAACTCTGAGATGAACTACACACTGCCCTTTGCAATGGGCACCAGTAGAAGGGTACAAGATGACTCTAGTTAGTTTTGGCTTCCTCTGAGCTAGGAGAAAGAAAAATGCCCTCGTACCCACATGCGTATGTTTGTGCCCAGACACATGGGTAAGGCATGTGTGCCAGGCCCTAGATTGTAGGGTTAGGTTATTTGTAGTCCAATAGACTGCCATTATTCAGTGAGGAAATTTATGAATGAGGTTACACAATGGAAGATGGGAACTCTCTAACTGGGCCTGCAATCAAGCAAGCTGCTTTCTCAGGGGAGAAGAATGGAGAATTGAAGCAGAGGGCAGGCCAATCACCGTAAAAGCCAGGCAGTAACTAGCCCAGTCTTCACGAGATGTGGAGGAGACAGGCAAGCGAGAGAAGTAAACACACAAACACAGCACCCATGTGAGCTCGCTGTTTAAGTTTCCCATCAGCCACCACACCCCTGCCCTGACTTCACCCTTGGATTTTTCATACCACACACATGCAGGAAACATACAAGGCACTTTGTCTTGCTACGTACGTGCAGCAGAATTTCAGATGGGGCCTGAAAACTCCCTCTTCTGGTGTCAGGAAATCTCGTCAGCTTTTGATTAATGACAATTTGGCTGGTTAGCGGAAGAAAGCTGCGAGGGAGACAGCAATCAGTAATGTTTGACAGACCCTCTCCTGTGATAAAGAGAGCTCTGAGGCTGTCACAGAGTAACCAAATGGCTTTTCCCACCCAAACCAAGGTCACAGACTCCACTTGTGATGACTGTGCTCAACAGGAGCGATGCTTTTAAATGCTTTCCCAGCACCAGACTTCAACCTTATCATTAATCCAAACGGTTTTGTTTAAATAAGTCTGCCTTTCGTTTATCCCCAAACAAAAGATTGCTGTAATTATTATTATTATTTTAAGAGGTTTTTCTTCTCCCAAACAACTCCCTCATCCTGCATCAGTACAGCTCTCCCTCAATATAAATAAATTGATTTTTAAAACCCCTTTCTGGTTGGGTGGTGAATTAGGATAATAGTCGCAAGCAAGCGAGAGAGAGTAGACACTTTTGATGTAACTACTAATGCATCATTTGTGCACCAACAAAGCCTAATGAGTGATTAAGCATGAGAATAGAAAGTTGCTCGTTTGAGATTTTCAATCAATAGAATCACTGAATTCAAACTTTAAAAATATTGTTTTATTGCAGTATTTTGTCTTTGAGAATGATGTAAAATATACATCCGTCAGGATCTGAGCACATGATCTAAACTGTTTAGTTTATACCCTAGGGAGACACTGGATGACTTACATTAAGTACATAAGAACAAGGACCAGGAGGAGGTAATTCAGTCATTTGAGCTTGCTCCACCAATCTGATCTCAAATTGGCCTCAACTCCACTTTCCTGCCCACTCTCCATAACCCATTAAAGATCAAAAATCTGTTTGTCGCTTCCGTAAAATTTATTCAATGTCATAGTATCTACCTTACTCTGGGGTAGTGAATTGCACAGATTAGTGACCCTTAGAGAGAAGCAATTTCTTCTCATCTCTGATTTAAATCTGTTAGCCAGTATTTTCAAACCACGATCTCTCGTTCTAGATTGCCCCTGCCCTCTTTCAATCCCTTCAACATCTTATGTACCTCAATCAGATCTCCTCTCATTCTTCTCAACTGCACAATGTCACTTATTCACATAAATTAATTAAAACCAGTTTAAAGTTAATTCTCATAATACCTTATCCCAGACATTGAACATCATGCAACATCCCACTCAACTTTTTTGCCAGTTCTTAAGGTAGTGTCCAGCAGCAAAAGAGGAAGGGATTAATGATCCGTGTTCTCACAAACCTGTCTTCAAAAACCTTCTTCAGTGAGTTCCAACTCGTTCTCCATAGATTTGAAAATCTCTCCTTTTCAGGTGTATGTCCATTTTGAACGTTACTAGTGAACCCATTCACTCCAGCTTTTTAAACTGTGCAGAATTTAGAGAAGAAAGTGAGAACTGCAGATGCTGGAGATCAGAGCTGAAAATGTGTTGCTGGAAAAGCGCAGCAGGTCAGGCAGCATCCAGGGAACAGGAGAATCGACTTTTCAGGCATAAGCCCTTCTTCAGGAATGAGGAAAGTTTGTCCAGCAGGCTAAGATAAAAGGTAGGGAGGAGGGACTTGGGGGAGGGGCGTCGGAAATGTGATAGGTGGAAAGAGGTCAAGGTGAGGGTGATAGGTCAGACTAGGGTGGGGGCGGAGAGGTCAGGAAGAAGATTGCAGGTTAGGAAGGCGGTGCTGAGTTCGATGGATTTGACT
>NC_057711.1:23156293-23186881 GCF_004010195.1 Chiloscyllium plagiosum | reverse complement strand
GCGGGGCTCAAGGGCGGAGGAGTGGGAAGTGGAAGAGATGCGGTGAAGGGCATCGTCAACCACGTCGGGGGGGAAATTGCGGTCCTTGAAGAAGGAGGCCATCTGGGTTGTACGGTATTGGAACTGGTCCTCCTGGGAGCATTTGCGGCGGAGTCGAAGGAATTGGGAGAATGGGATGGCGTTTTTACAGGGGGCAGGGTGGGAGGAGGTGTAGTCCAGGTAGCTGTGGGAGTCGGTTGGTTTTAGAGAGTCATTAAGATGTATAGCACGGAAACAAACCTTTCAGTTCACGCAGACCAGAAATCCTAAATTAATCTAGTCCCATTTGCCAGCATTTAGCTCATATTCCTCTAAGCCCTTCCTATTCATATACCCATCCATGTGCTTTTTAAATGTTGGAACTGTACCAGCCTCCACCCCTTCCTCTGGCAGCTCATTCCAGACACACACCACCCTCTGCGTGAAAAAGTTACCCCTTAGGTCTCTTTTATATCTTTCCCTTTCACCTTAAACCTATGCCCTCTAGTTTTACCTGCCCCACTCCAGAGAAAAGATCCTGGCTGCTCACGCTATCCATGCCCCTCGTGATTTTATAAAACTTCATTATGTCATCCCTCAGCCTCCGATGCTCCAGGCAAAATAGCCCCAGCGTATTTAGCCTCTCCCGATAGCTCTAACCCTCCAACCCTGGCAACATCATTGTCAATCTTTTCTGAACTGTTTCAAGTTTTACAACATCCTTCCTACAGCAGGGAGACTAGAATTGCTTGCAATATTCCAATTGTAGCCTAATCAATGTCCACAACATAACCTCCCAACACCTATACTCAATGCACTGACCAATAAAGACAAGCATACTAAAAACCATCTTCACTATTCTGTCTACCTGGGATTCCAATTTCAAGGAACTATGAACCTGCACTGCAAATACTGTCCAGGACCTTACCATTAAGTATACCAGTGCTGCCCTGATTTGCCTTCCCAAAATGCAGCACTTCACATTTACCTAAATTAAACTCTCACTGCCACGCCTCAACCCATCTGAAGAGTCGACTTGAGGGGCTGAGTGGCCTGCTTCCACATTGTAGGGATTCTGTGATTCTTCAAATTCTGCTGTGGTGCTTTTCAGACTGAGAAGCGGAAGATGATAACAGCAGGGCACTCCCACAATACACAGACTGAAGTGTCAACTGAGATTTTACACTCAAATCTCTAGAGTAGGACTTGAACACAGCCTTCTGAATCAGGCACACGCTTGAATCCAACTGAGTCATGGCTGATGCCTGGCGAGGTCGGTTCCGAAGAGTCATCTTGGAAATATTCACCTCCTTTTTGGGGTGAATATTCATTGTAATTATCATTTTTAATCCACTGCGCAGAGGACAGATTCGGAGAAGCAGCAGAGGCTGCCTTTGCTGATCCTACTCGCTGTTCTTTTGACAATCAATTTCTGCTGACCTTTTCCTGAACAGAGTATGTTTTTTTTTAATGTACACTTTCTGATCCCAGTGCAGCTATTTCCTGCAGCGGTGAAGAGTTGGATTGATGCTGGGAAATGAGAATCAGGGAGCCTCCTGGGGACCTGTCTCGGTAGGTTACCAGCCACTTCAGAAAGAGTGAAAACAAAAACCGATCAGTGTTGGAAACTGATGGAATCTGTCTCTGCTGGCCATTCACCGCTGCACAGAACCTATGTCCCAGGTCAGAAACCCACCCTGTATGGGAAATAGCTGTTGTCCTGTGATTTTCCCCGAATTGATCAGGTAGTGTCCAGAAGGCAGGCTGGCCATCCAGTTAAGGATGGAAGCCCAGTCCAAAACCAACAACAAGAACAACTTATATCTACATAGCATCTTTCATGTACAGTTCCAAAACACTTCAGAGGGGCATTCTAAAACAAAGCATAACATCAAGTCATGCAAGGAACAGTTAGAATAGGGAATGCATAAACTCGCAGATTTAGATGAGCTCAGTTAACTTGGAGGATTATAGAGTTGGAGGAGACTACAGAGATATGGATGGAAGAGACCATTAGGGGACTTGAAAAGAAATATAGAAAAGGTTAAAATTTCGATACAAGGACCACACAGTTCACTGAGCACAGGAGTGACTTGCAAAAAAAAAGCAGTCTAGGCCTCAATTCAGCATCTCATCCAAACAGTGGCATCTACAACAGTGCAATATGAGGCACTTTGATCTTTCACTTCAGTCCTAGAGTGCGGCTTGTACTCTCAACTTTCTGGCACAGAAGAAAGACAGCGACCACATCAGCCATGGTTAACATGAAGTGACAAGGCTTTGCAATGCACACAAATCTCAATCAGCAGATACTAACAGATCTCAGTTTTTTTGACTTAGACTTAGTGCACAGTAAAGACAATGGTGCTATGAATGGTGCAGATTGCAGATCTTGTAGGTACAGAGGGATCTGGGTGTCCTGGTACACTGAAACACAATAAGTAGGTCAGCAGGTACAGCAAGTGATGAGGAAGGCAAGAGGAATGTTGTTGTTCATTCCACGTAGAATGGAATATCAAAGTAGGAAAGCTTTGCTCCAGTTCTACAAGATATTGGCTTGACCACATCTCGAGTTGTGTACACAGTTTTGGTCTCCTTATTTAAGAATGGATATAAATAAATATATTAGAAGCAGTTCAGAGAAAGTTCAATTGACGGATGCCTGGGATGGGGAGGCGAGTCAGCTTGGCGAGACAGGCTGGGCCCACACCCACTAGAGTTCAGAAGATAGAGATCCGATCTGAATGAAATATAAGAAATACTGAGGGAATATTGAAAGGGTGTTTCCTCTTGTGGGGATGACTAGAACTGAGGCACACAGTTTAAAACTAAGAAGTCAGGCATTTGAAACATAAATGAAGAGAAATGTTGTCTATCAAAGGGTTGGGAGTCTTTCAAACTCTCTGCCCAGTGAAGGAGTTATTACATATTTTTAAGGCAGAGATAGATGGATTCCTGATGTATAAGCAAGTATTGGGGAAAACAGGAGAGTGGTGAAGCCTCAATCAGGTCTTACCTTTTTAAATAATGGAGTAGGCTCAACCGGCCTGAATGGCCTTCTCTGCTAATTCATAAATTCTTATGTATCCAAGGCTCTAGTGCCATAGGTAGGATATATTGGCACCAGCGGCATGGTGACTCAGTGGTTAGCACCACTGTCTCACATCGCCAGGGACCCAGGTTCAATTCCAGCCTCAGATGATGATCTGTGTGGAGCTTACACATTCTCCCCATGTCTGTATGGGTCTTCTCTGGGTGCTCTGGTTTCCTCCTGCAGTCCAAAAATGTGTAGGTTAGGTGGATTGGCCTTGGGAAATGCAGGGATATGGGGCGAGTCTGGGTGGGAACAGAAAGTTGGTGTGGCCTTAATGGGCCGAATTGCCTGTTTCCACACTGTAGGGATTCAATGAAATACTAGGAGAGTTTGGGAGTTAAGTGTTTTTTTTAATCCAGCCAAATGCCCTCTGTTTACCTAGCCAGAAATTACTCCCTCTTTGTGAACCTGGGAACAGAATCCCATGATAGTATTGATTTATTCATTCCACAGTTGGGAACCAGGAGTCATTTTGAAATGCAGGGAGTTGGTGCAAGAACATCACCAATCCTCCCTGGCATTCCCACACGATATCAAAAAGAAAACAGCTTTGCTCGGAGTCTCATGCCCTGACAGATATGCTGATGTCTGCAGAGTGAGGAATGACCCTGATCTGAATAATTCATCAGGAGTTAGGAAATGTACAAATATTGCAGGTGATGTTTGTGAGAATAACTGAAGTCTAAGTTCATGTAATCACAAGCTGTCAGGTTCCCTTTCTTCAGATGGAGTGAAGAAACAAACTGCTCACCACTGAATAATCACAGTAATGATTCTCGACAGTGACCTTACTGAAGTACATTTTCACATGTGTTGCCAAACCTCTGGTACCTCATCCAGTGATGACCTACAGCAATGGCTTTAGATGGCAATTGTGCGCTAATTCTGGTGTACCCCCCCCCCCCCCCCGCCCACCACACACACACAGGAACAGCTACTATCCTGAAAGGTTTCTCTTCAGAACTGCCTTTCTAAATTTCTCCTTGTACATTAGCCCCATGGAAAACTCAGGCTCCCAAACTGGGAGGTTGACTGAGCCATTTAGCATGTTGAAAAATTACATAACTCATCCCAAGTGGGAGTTATGCTCCCAATAGAAAGTCATCAGGGATTCACACGATGCATTCATACTAGTCAGCTGCCAATCCTTTGGCACTAGGCCATGCAGTACTCACAGGCAACCTCTGTCAATGTAAGACCATCAAACTGACTCAATAAGAGTTGAGATGGAAATGTGTTGCTGGAAAAGCGCAGCAGGTCAGGCAGCATCTAGTGAACAGGAGAATCGACGTTTCGGGCATTAGCCCTTCTTCAGGATCTGATCTCCAGCATCTGCAGACCTCACTTTCTCCTCAATAAGAGTTGAGTTGAGTTGATGGATGAAATGGTAAACTGCACAAGTGGAGTAGCTACCTGGTATTTTGAAAAGTGTGTGTACGTCACAAAATAATCCAGGCTTCCAAATTGCATAGATTTGTCAGTAACCCTACCCTTTATCCTCAGTGGGGACATGTGTCATGCAGAATGTTACTCAACAACATGGGCTGCCAGTTATAAGGTTTGGTGCTTGTTCAGTGCTGATGCAGATGACCTTGGTGGGTCTGTGACTTTATATCCTCATGGTGGGGAAAGGGCAACTGGCGCAAGATATATCAACATTAGAGAAAGTCATGATCACTTTTGACTGATTTCCCCAAAATCAACCCCTATTCCCTCAGCCTGTCCATCTCGCCCCCATAATACAACTTTCCCTGTGAAGATTAGCCATTGGCTTATGGGGTTGGAGGGAAGGCACATATAGAGCTGTGGCGCACTAAGTGTTATAATATCCAGAAGATGGTGGTCAGGGCAAGGAAACTGGACGGAAAACAGTTCAAGTCATACAAAAGAATGGCTGGAACAAAGAAAGCAAAATAAAAGACTGGAAAAATAAAAACTGGAATTGCTTGAAGCAAAGTAAAATGGTCAAGATGGTGAGCAGAAATATGTTGGGGAGGAAGGGTGATAATGATTGGTCAGGGTCCATAATCCCAACTGCTACCAAATGCTCAGTTATGAAACAGGTTGAATGGTCTCTGGACAGTCACAGTCTTACCACAGGCACAATGACTGACTGCGCGAATGAGACATTGGCAGAGCCAATGTCTACAGTGCAAAGCCAGAACGGCAGCCCAATATTACTCTGAAGAGGGAATGGAGTGGAAGAGAGGTTGTAAGCGAGAGATGCAGCCCTTGGATTTTGCGTCAACTTGCACATTCCTACATGGTTCATAAAGTGCTAATATGAAAAGGTCAAAATACAGTAACTGTTCTGCTCCATTAAGCCGCTCTTTATGGCATCGGAATCATCCACATGATGTAATAGAGTGAAATCAGTGCCAGAATTCAAATACACTCAGAGAACTATTTCAAACATTTAACAAAGAAATCTGCCCCAGATCTTCCCACTACACTGCCATTCACAAGACAACATGAACAAGCAGGATCAGTCTTCTCACAGCTAAAATTAACATTCTTCCCCGTTAATGCGATTGACATGATTTAAAAAGGTCACCAAGTTGCTGCTTTGTCGAGGCAGACACTGCACTAAAGAATGCTTATCTAATATAGATCTGCAAAATCAGGTATCTAATCCATTCATTGCCTGTGGCAAAATGTCTTCTTAACTGTCTTCAGGTGGCTTTCCAAAAAGATAAGAAAGCTTTGCATTTATATTGCACCTTTTATAAATTCCCAGCATTTTATGTCAATTAAATATTTATGAAATATTGTCATTATTATTGAAAACATTGCAGTCAATTTATCCATATCAGGATCTCACAATCAACAATGCAGTAGTGCTATTGGCTGAGAGTTAAATCTAAGCTAGATGGGCACTATCTGAAGGTATGGAGACAACTTCCATATACATACTAATGATAGATAGCCCTCCCCTGCCATCATCCTCTTTAGATATCCCCTTGCCTACTCCAGTTCTTCTGCATCGTTAGTCAGTTAAGCTGACATCCGATGCATCACAATGTCAGTCACAGCTCCACATTGGGGAGACCCAAGCCATTGGCTCTTCAGCCTGCCATAATCTCCACGCTGTTAGTGTTAATTCCATCCCCCTCTATCCTCCAACACCCCTCACCTAACACAGCCACTTTTTCACACTGACCCGAATTATGAGTAACCTAGATGCTACATTCCTGACTTGAGCTCCTAACCTCCAAAATCATCCCCAACTTTTCTACAGCCCCTTATGCAGTTCCACCAATGACAAATGTCTTCCGCTATCTCAGCCCAAACTCTGGAATTTCCTCTGTAGACCTGTACACTTTATTCACTTCTTTATAACCTACTTTTTGTCTGATTCTGTTTCTCTGACAAGTTTTAGAAATGGATCTTTACTTAGCTAAGATTGACATCAACAGGCAGAAAACCGGAGGCTCCTTATAGCATTGAAGCATAAAACCCAGTAACTACCTTCAAAGACCAACCAACAATAGTGACATTTTGAGCTCTCTGCCCATGGGCCTTCCAATCCAGATAAATTATGGGAGACTGAGCTACGTTCAGATTTTCAATCTGCAAACTGTACTGAAACACCAACTCTTCCCCGCCTGCACAACAGCTTGGTTTGAGAAGTCTGCCTGGGAGGCTGGCTTTCTGCAAGCAATTATGGCACATGAAGAATTAATCTGGCACCTGTTGAAACCTCAGCATTTTCCCAAACACCGTCAGATTGGTATGTCTCACAATACTTCCTCTGGTGGCCCAATCTGGCATTGGGAAGGACTGCGTGAGCAAACATTGGCTCGGTTCAAGAAGTGCCTTTGCTATTCATTGATCTGAGCTGCATCAAAAATGAAAGAATGCATTCATAGGAGTTACTTATTTCAAGTGGATGGCAGACAGGAGTTACACTCACAATAGAGTTATACAGCACAGAAACAGGTCCTTCGGCCCATCATGTCCATGGTCAATGAAAACCAAATTATACTACCTGTAATCCCTTTTCCTTTTCTTGGTCCACAGCCTACTATGCCCTGGTTTTTTAAGTGCTCCTCCGGATGATTCTTAAATGTTGTGAGAATACCTGCCTCCACCACCCTCTGAGGCTGCATGTTTCATATTTCTACCTCTCTCTGGCAACATAACCATGTCAGCACAAGCAGAGAATTGGGTTGTAAACCAATGAGAGGTCATTGAGCAATGGAACTGAGATTCTGTGCATCTGTGTGTGTGCATGTGCATGGGGCTATGATGCAAACACACACAATGGATATTGAAAGAAATGGTATAAAAGTTGATACCCACCTATCACTCAATCAGTAAATGAACTTATTTGTCACAGTTAGTAACGCAAATGAAAACTTGAGTAGGCTGATGTGGCCCTTCCCATGATGGATTCAGAGGTGACACAGATATGTAGAAATGGAGCTACTGACTCAGATTTACATGATCAAATCTTACCTCAAGTCAACAGAGCTGACTAAGTCAATGGTAGCAATATGTGTAACCCTTTCCATTTTGTCACCAACTTGTAGTCCCTCGAGTGAAATGAAAAAATGCTGGGGAAAGCTATATTTTTGATCAAGTGACTGAAGAAAACTAAAGTTAATTGGAAAGGGAGAGGGAGAGTTAGCAGAGGAAGTGGGCCATGTAGACTCAGAAGGCTCTAGGAGCTTCACAGAGTAGCATTGCTTCGCACAGAAGCAATACTGTCCTGGCACCGGCTCATCAATGTATACACATGGACACAGCCCGCATACACATGAGGAGTTGTTCCTGGCCACGTGGATGTGCGGCAGGGAAAATGAAAGCTAATTCTGTTTCTTCTCCAACAGGAAGTGTTGTCACTTGGTTGGCGTATCAATCTTGTTCCCTCCACACAATTGTTATTCTTTGGAGCTAGCATGTGTTGTATCACAAAGTCTCTGGCATACAACGCATGCAATTTGTCAGAGTGACAGAAGCTATACAATAACTAAGTTCTGCCAAGAGTAATTGCACAGCTGCTAAACCTCTGGACTTGTTCAGAAGGCACTAAGTCACAGTTAAAAGATTTGGTGATACAGTATCCACTAACCGTATCAGCACAATCATGGTTTGACCAGAAGCAAGTAATTGGGGAATTTGAAGCCCATGAGTTATGTAGAAAACCACTTAAGGTCATGTTTTCCACAGTCTTTCCCACTGGTTCAAGAATCAAAGTGCTTGGGTCAGATCAATCCGTGAAACTGGTCAAGCCCCAGGTCAGAGTGTGAGACTTTTTTGATCGATGTTCGGATTCAGGAAGACTCTTCAAATCATACTCATTCATAAACACAAAATTTAGGGATATTTTAAAAATATTTTGACAGTAAAGTATGAAGAAACTTACTTGTGTAGACCAGTGAAATTACTAGATGGTTCAGCAGAGATTTTGAAAAGTTCTTTTTAGTGATTTTAAATCAATTTCCTTAGTCATGGAAGCACTCTAAAATGTTTTATTGTGATGACAACCTCTTTTACACCAGGCACCCATTCTTCTACACAAAACCAAAACTTTTAAGGGAAGAGAAACAAAAATCACAATCTACTAGCCTGTCCTATCACGTGCGTTCACTTAAAAAGTTACATCTGTTATTATGTCAATAAATCTTATGGTAAACTTGAATGGTCACTGAGCCAGTGCAATTTTGATTACATTTTGGGTTCAATTTTTCAACTGCTCCCAAAGTGGAGATTGTACCACGTGGTCTTTTTAAGTGAATGGCTTTATTTCTCTATAACCTGTCCGTGGGTAAATTTTGCTTTAATTGTCTCCTTTCCAGGTCCATCCAGCCTGCACACTTTTCCCTCTCGAGGTCGGGAGCTGCACAACCAACTTTCTCCCCATGACTTCTGCCACTCCCCAGTAGGGGGAGCTTAAGTATAAGTCCCACCAGATGGAACCGCATTCAATGTTTGCTCTCTGCTGAACAATGTCTCTTTCTCGTCCTTGGGTGCTGCCCCATACATAGTTGCTAACTTTCCACCTGGAATCAACGCTGGATCTGTAGTTCATTAAGCCCTTGGCTTTCTAAGTCCCTGTATAAATTTACAGAACCATATACACACACACACATTAGATATAACTGTAGAAACAAAATTAACAACCTTTATCATCCGGAGCATTACTACCTGGGTAGATTCAGAGTTTGGATAGATTTAAGAGATAAAAGTGGTTAGGCAGGCAGTGGCTAAGTGGAAGCAACAATGTAAAAACAGTGATACATATTCATGTTTTACACATGAAAGTACAGTAAAAATCATAACCCATTTAAAAAGGGTAGAAAGGTTGATCATGAACTTCTGAGGGGGGCGAGGTGACTACTTTGCTAACAACCAGTTTCTAAATAAAAGCCTGCTTACTTGCAATAGAAATAGTTCACCTACTCTGCTCAACTTGGCAAAAAAGTAGGGAAACAAAATAATACCACCTTTGCCCTTATGTGCACTTCGCCACAAAGTGGCAAAGCTGACGATTCTACAATCAGTTCCCCCCCCCCATACATTCCACTGTCATAGCTTCACGAACAATTGTAACACAAATTAACTGCGCTCACACCTCAGCAGCCAGCCACAGATGCTAAGAGCTGACCTGCTCCGTTTCTCACTTTATTAAGTTGAGCTGTTTTGAAAGCGATCAATAAAGTCATTAAAGTTCAATCGGTTTTAAAAGAAACCCAAAACAACTCTCCCCACACCCATCTGGTTGCAGCACAGATTGCAAGTGCCTCTCCGGGAGCTCCACTTCATCACCGTGCAATCCTGCAGCTGGATATGGAGCACATATTAACATCAACGGGAAGGTGGTTCCTCTGCCTTAGCCGTTTGAGGACACTGGCTGTAACCGAAATAAGATTTCACATCACTTCAAAACACAGAATTGGCTAATTTCGAAAGCAAATCACACAGACGGAGCCAACTTCTCTGAAAGCAATTAGGAAGCGAGCTCAAGTTGCAAACACCAGTACACTGTCCGTCTGAAACTGCATTGTGTCCTCAACAACTTCAAATGTAACGCGCTAAACCTTTCATTTCCTCTAAAAGGGATGAAAGCAGAAGGAAATCTCCCTGTGTCTCACATGTGAGTGTAACAATCTATTCTGATTCAGATTAAACTCTCTCCAATCCGGCTCATCCCATCAAGCGTTAACCCAAAGCATCACAATAACATAACGCTGGTAACAGCAGACATGAATGACCATGCGTTCTGCCAAGACTGTTTCTCCTGGTCCCTGCCTGCTAGGTCAAACGGCCAAGCAGCTGCTCACCCACCTTTCTCTGCCGTCTCTCCTCACTCTGTGAGAATGAATAACTTGAGAGCTCACAGAGTGTCTGTGCCTGCCTTACCCATCACTATCCTGGATCACATTACACAGTCCGGCCCTGGAGGGGGAGAGCGGGGACCTGCAGTCAGTCAGGATAGGCTGAAGCTCCCAGCTGTTTCCTCCCAGTAGTGGGAGAGAGGGAGGGCTGGGCTACACTCGCTTCAACCTTTTGCACCAAGGTTAAAATCATACACAGCCCAACCTCCTTTAGGGATCATTATTGAGGGACAGTGAGGAACTGTTACTCTGTCTGGTTCTCTCATGAATAAAACAATCAGTCTGTCAGAGGAGGGGGGAGACAGGGGGGCAGTTAACTTGGAATGAGCTTCACGTGTTCTTGGATTGTTCTGGGTCAGCCACTTCTCCCTTCTCCGCCGTTTTTATTCGAGACAGTTGCATTTTCCAACAGGTCCATTTCAATTTTGTTCTACATGTCTGAATTCAGCTAAATTAGGTTTGGCTGCACGCTCAAGCAGTAGATCAATTGCATCTGTTTGCACTCTGGGACTGAATTAATAAAATATGAGACAGAATTAGACTGGAGGTACAGAATGATCAAATCTGTCTCCATGAGTCTCTAATCAACCAGTTTATATTCAAAACTGTTCACACACACATACATGCAGAATCCCTGTGATGCAGAATTTTCTCAATCAGTCTGTTGTGAATTAGATTTCACTAACTTCACAGAGAGAAGACTCCCTGATATTCACCCCCACCGTTTCCTACATTGCTACTAGCCAAATTTTAAAATAAACCATGGACGCTTACTTTCCAACTTTAATAAGCAATGCTTACTTTTGCTTCCCACTATCTCCACAATCTTTGAATTTGTCTTGCAGATCATATTCCCATATTTCAGTACGTATCAGAGGATCTGACTCCATGCTGAGGAAGAATGGTACTACCACCATTCAAATTAAAACTTGGATCATTTAACTTTTAAAACAAACCATTTGGACATTTCTCAAATTATAATGGTGTCATTAAGTGTACCATTTTGCTAAAGTATTAAACTGATAGTCTGTTTTCTTTAATATCTTTTGGATCTTACAATGCAGGATATATTGGCTTTTGCCCAAACCGTTGATTTTCCTGCTCCTCATGTGCTGCCTGCCCTGCTGTGCTTTTCCAGCACCACACTCTTGACTCTAATCTGCAGTCCTCTGTTTCGCCCAACATATTAGAATGGTCTGGCTCAGTCAGCAACTTGCATGTATATGGTAGTGCAGAGTGATACAGCATATCAAGGGTGCAAATCAGCTAATTGTTCCTGTGCCTGCAGGGCCACTCACTTAATCCCACTCCCCTGCTCTTTTCCCATATCCCACTACAGTTTTTACCCTCAACTATTTCTCCGATTTACTTTTGAATGTTCATATTGAAAGTACTTCCAACACTGTTTCAGGCAGTGCATTCCAGATCATTACAACTGTCTGTGGAAAAGAACGTTCCTTCATGTTACCACAGATTATTTTGCAAATCACCCAAAATTGATGCGCTCGGATTACCTGTCCGTCAGTTGTTGGAAAATATCCCCTGATCAAAATGATTCATAGTTTGGTGCAACTCTATCAAGCATCACCTTCACTTCTTCTGTTTTAAAGACCAATCACAGCCTCTCTCCAGTCTTTCAATACACCTGAAGTCTCTCATCCCTCAAGAAAAGTTCCTCTGCACCTTTCCTTTTGACATCCTTCCTGTGGCTTAGTGCCCAGAACTGGAAATAATACTTCAACCAGCTTAACCAGTGTCTTATACAATTTTATCACAACTTCCATGCTTTTACTCTATATAAAGTTAAAACTCACACAACACCAGGTTATAGTCCAACAGGTTTAATTGGAGGCACTAGCTTTTGAAGCACTGCTCCTTCATCAGGTGGTTGTGGAGGGCACAATTGTAAGACACAGAATTTATAGCAAAAATTTACAGTGTGATGTAACTGACACTGTATGTTACCCTTTACGATGCCAAGAGTCCCATATGCCTTCGAACAAGCTTTTTATGTGTCCAGCTACCTTCAAACACGTCCGTATCCCCCCACCCAAGAAGTCTTAATCCTCCTCTCACTTACCTCATCTTGAGATCATGTAACTGGCTGGATGACTAATTGTAATGCGGAATGATGCCAGCAACACAGTTTCTTTTATACCAGTTGACGAACAAATTACTGCTAATGCTGGAACCTGCACTGAAATTACCAAATGCTGGAAATCACAGCAGGTCAGGCAACATCCATGGAGGGAGCAAGCTAATGTTTTGAGTCTAGATGTTTCTTCAATGAAGAGTCACCTAGACTCAAAATTTTAGCTTGCTCTCTCTCTCCATGGATGCTGCCTGACCCACTGCGATTCCCAGCACTTCTTCTTTTCTGTACTAGTTGAAGTCACCATGATGTCCTTGCCTTCTCAACCTTGCCTGAAGTGTGGTGATGCTCCAATTAAACTCAGCATCAGTCATCTCTCTACAATCGGATATATCTTACAGTGACCCAAAACTATGGTGACTTTCACTTCTCTTTGAACACTTAACTCATATTTCCACTCTTCATTCTTCTTTCCAGGATGGATCAGTTGATGTACTTCTGCTTTGAATTCATCGACCAAGTGCTTACCTATTTCACCAGTCTCTCTGAAGTCTGTTGTGATTTGATTTTATGTTTCATGTCACCTGCAAACTTCCTTATAACATCCTATACTCCCAAATGAAGCTCGTAAAAGGTCATTAGAAAGACCGATGATTCTAATACCAACACCTGGGGAACAGTTTTTTCCAGTCTGAAAAATAAGCATATTCACTGCTCCTTCATCAATGTTTGTATATGTGCTGCCAATGCATCTTTAATTTCATGGACTTTAATTTTAGTAGCAAATAGATGGGCAAATAGAGAATGCAATTTAAGTTTGCATCATTGTCGTTAATAATCTGTTTTATTAACTACAACGATGCAAACTTAAACTGTGTCCCTTTCAATGCAAAGATGGAATTGACTTTGGTATGTTTGATCTTATCACAATGGAAGCATGTTATTTACCGTAATTTACATTCAGATTCCAGCCTTTACCCTTCATTATTTTGGCACCCTTCTGTTTTCTCCATGAAACTACAGAGTTTTCCATTTGTAGATTTTCTATTCCTTCTACTTCCTGGTGGGTTTCCATATGATTATCTCCCTTCATCTGTTTGTGTGAAATATCAGGGGATCTACCAGAATTATTGCTCTTCAGATTTTTTGACACTTGATATCTTAGTAAGTTTTATGTTCTTCTGAAATGCTATTTTGAAATTCTCTCATAATCATGATTTCCCTCACAATCTCAATTTTTTCTCTAATTTAACTGAAACCATTGATCTCATACCATCTATTTCCCTCTTGAAAAATGTACCTTTGACAAATATCTGATAGGTTCCTTTCTTAAATTTCTAAATTTTAATTGATACACTTTAAGGATAAGTTCACAAGCATTTAACATTGCAGTCACATAGTCTGCGCATTGCTCTTCTGGTAAAGTGGCATACACATTCATAGCTGTATCTGTCAAATCACTCTTCAATGTTGAGGTCCAAACATCTTTTGGCTACTTTGTCTTCACAGCCAGTTTTTCAAATGGGGTGAAATATCTTTCAATGCCATTCAATGAAAATTTAGACACTAAATGTATACCACAGAGTGATGGGGTTTGGAATGAATACCTGGGAGGGTAGTTGAGGTGGGGAAACTCACAACCTTTAAAACCATTTAAAAGTCATATCAAAAGTACTTAGATGAACACTTGATATATTATTACATTTAAGACTATGGGCCCAGTGTGGGAAAGTGGGACTAATGTAGGTGGTATCGTATTTTTGGTGAAACAGGCCAGATGGCCTGAAGGACCTCTTCTGTACTGTATGATGCTATGCTTCTATTTTAACATAAACAACAACTCAAAATTTCAACCTGTTGCCCAGCATTATCTATTAACAAATGCTCAAAATCAAGAGAAGTATTACTCCTGTCTTGAGTTGATTTTTGTACTTTTCAGATCCCTCATGGGTCTTCTCCTAGGACTGCTGAGACAGCCAAATTACCTCCTTCTGAGACTGCTGTCACAAACTATTTCCAACTCGGATGGCCAAAGCCTCTTTTGAGTTTAAGATAGCTTCTTACACTTCTTACCTTCTCACAACTTGGATGCTTCACAGACAAAAATCACTTCTGCCAGCATGACTGGCTTTCCTGAACAGAAACCTAACCTTCCTGTCCCCAGTCAAAAACTCCTGATCCTGATCTCACTTCTCCACTTGTCACAAACTCAGCAGTGTCAATACTTCATCCAATAATAGCAAAGGTGTCCAGCCACACAGTGAACTAAAGTCACATACCTACTTGAAATGAGGTATTTAGGTCATTGTTCCAAATTATCACCTGATCTTTATAGAATCCTTCAAAGAACTCACAAAAGTACACCTGCCCTTATTTTAAAATCCAAACCCATGCAGGGTTATGGGGTTGGGTGTGGGGCTGGTGAATCCAGGTGGTATGCTGTTTGGAAGGTCAGTGACCTCTTTCTGCACTGTAGAGAATCTATGATAATATGTTAATACATACACATACCTTCTGTCATGGTTTCTCATTTAGTACATTATTACCGTGCGTTTGGACTCCATCACCTTGGGTTTGTGAAATTCAGAATATGGCAACTTAAATTCTAAGAGTGGGGTTAAAATTGGTGACTCACTGGCCAATTCAAATATGTGCACATATAAAGACTGTAGTCCGTTATTCTGTTGTGGTCCTCAGACAGGAAACTCAACCAAACCTAAACGTCTGACTGAGAAAATGCAAATATATCAGACATTTTTAAAGGAAATATTTTCTGTTCACTGCATTTTGTGCAAAGGTATTTGTGCAAAACTTCATTGTTAAAGTTGAGTCTTCACTGTACTGAAGCATGAGTCAGAGATAAGACAGAAGATCTACAGGGAGGATTTGGTCTGTACTCCACTGTGCCCATAGAGGTATATATCTATAGATGGTTTGAGGAAGTATTGGTTCCACGGTTACACTATGTTACAATGTTACCTTAAAATTTGGTTGACAGTAGCTCAGTATAACTGGATGAAAGGAGGCCAGCAAGCTGACTGGCATGACTAAACAAGCTTTTACTGGATATGAGTTACCAAGGGGAGGAAGAGATTAGAATAATTGAGATGACTTTATTCCAGCCATTGCTGCAATCCTGACACAGCGTTAGGATGTATGGAAACGAGCACCTCTGTTCAAATTATTAAACTGGACGTGGAGGCCACTGTCACTAAATTAATGACACTCCATATACAAAGAAAAAGGAACTTCAAGCTATGGCACTCTTATATGACAAAGTATTAATACATTGGAAGAAAAGTCTAGTGTATTGAAGCAATGTATAAAGTTCCAGCCCGTCTATAATGATCATTTACACATGTTGTCACTACAAAAACAAATGTTCTTTCCTTTGTTTAAAAAAAACCCAGCCACAAAACGAACATTGCGGGTGAAGCCATCGTTTAATAATGTGCATCCTAATTACTCTTGAGAAGTTGACAGTGAGTAGCATTCCTGACAAGAGTTAGGCTTGCTATAGCATAGAATCCCTACAGCGTGGGAACAGGCCATTCAGCCCTTTGAGTACACACTGACCCTCCAAGAACATCCCACTCAGACCCACTCCAGTAAACCCACATTTCTCATGGCTAACCCACCTAGACTGCAATTGCTGGACATTTCGGGGCAACTTGCATTGGCCATTCTACCCGACATGGACATCTTTGGACTGTGGTAGGAAATCCATACAGACACGAGGGAGAATGTGCAGACAGTCACCTGAGAGTGGAATCGAACCCAGGTCCCTGGTGCTGTGAGGCAGCAGTGCAAACCACGGAGCCACCATGCCACCCATAACAGAAGGGAATTAAGAGTCAGCCACAATGATACAGATCAGACTGGAGTCACATATAGATATGATCATGTAAAGATAGCAGATTTGCTTCTCTAAAGGACATCAGTGAATCAGTTGGGGGTCTCAGTAGCTACATGCTCACCATTACTGAGACTAGCTTCTTATTCCAGATCCATTTAATTAGCTCATTTAAATTCCCCGGCTGCTGTGGTGGGATTTGAAGTCATGTCTCCTGATTAGTTGGTCAGGCCTATGGATTACAAATCCAGTAATGTAACCGCTATGTTATCTCATTAAATGCCATCAAGTATTAGTATTAAACAGTCATTAGGCACACAAAACAAACCTTACTCCCATATACTGTTGATAAAAATATTGCTTTATTCCATGCTTTTCTCAACCAACATAATTCATTAAGACGACACATCAAAATCATGCCAGTGAGAAAGAGATTTACCTACAGTTCTTAGCTGCAGAGAGAGTGTTTTCTAATTGTTGGGGATTGTGGAGTATTTTCAGACTTTATAAAGTATGGGTCAGCTTCGAATTAAGTTGAAACTGTCTTGGAAACCGAAGAGGTTGGTGAAAAAAAGAGGAAAAGAAAGAAAAAAGAGAAATCTCCAGAATCATTTTAAAACAGTTAGTTGCCATTTCAGGTCATTGTGTAAATAGGCATGTTTGCCTATTACATCCATATTCATCCCGTGAAACAAAACAATGACCTTACGAGCTAGTGATGACTGCTAGTACTTTACCAAATATGTAGTCGTAACCTTGGATTTCAGCAGTGCTGCTGATTGCTTACAGATTTATCCAACTCATCGATTAGAATGCAGTTAGAAAATGGTGTCCAGTTTCAGATCCTTATTGTAGCAAATATTCACAAGTGCAGAAGGTAGCCAGAAGAATTTTTAGTTATTTATGAGCAGGGAATGGAGAAATCAGATTTCTTTTCATTAATTATAGGGTGATCTGACAAAGGTGTTTAAAAGTATTCAAACCTCTGACACTGTGAATTATGAAAAATGCTTTCCACTGGTTGGTGAAGCGGAATTAAACACTATGAATTTAACAACATCATAAGGGGCTGGTTGGAAGACTTCTTTTGTGGTAGAGAGTTACTGGAGCATAGAATGTTCTTTCAGAAACAGCAGTGGACTCCATAACAGCCTTCTGAGAGGAACGTTTAGAATTAAGAAGACAAGGGGATGATGTTCCCTGAAAGTGGAGTCAAAGGCAGATGAGTTAGTGAAGAAGGCATTTGGTATGCTTGCCTTTATTGGTAACTGCACTGAGTATAGGAACTGGGAGGTCATGTTGTGGCTGTGCAGGGCATTGGTTCGGTCACTTTTGGAGTACTGTGTGCAACTTTTGTCTCCCTCCTATAAGAATGATGTTGTTAAATTTGGAAGGGTTCGGAAAAGATTTACAAGGATGTTGCCAGGGTTGGAGGATTTGAGCTATAGGGAGAGGCTGAATAAGCTGGGGCTAATTTCCCTAGAGCATTGGAGGGTGAGGGGAGACCTTATAGAGGTTTATAAAATCACAAGGGGCATGGATAGGGTAAACAGGCAAGGTCTTTTCCCTGGGGTAGGGGAGTCTAAAACTAGAGGGCATAGGTTTAGGGTGCGAGGGGAAAGATTTAAAAGGGTCTGGAAAGATCCACTGGGGCCTTGGATAGAGGTGAGGGGGGAGGTGTGGGCACAGGTGGCAAGGGAAAGTGCTGGGAGTGGAGGGTGAATTGTTGGGGGGCATGGATCTAACAAGGGAACCGGGGAGGGAACTATTTGTAGGTGGCGAAAATGGCAGAGGATGATGCATTGTATCCGGAGGTTGGTGAGTTGGAAGGTTTGGTCCAGGGGAGCTCTTTCCTTGTTGCAGTTGGAGGTGTGGAGTTCAAGAGCGGAGGTGCGAGAAGTGGAGGAGATGCGCTAAAGGACATTGTTGACCATGTGGGAGGGGAAATTTCAGTCCTTGAAGAAGGAGGCCATCTGGGATGTTGATGGTGGAATTGGTCTTCCTGGGAACAGATGTGGTGGAAGAATTGGGAGTAAGGGATAGTGTTTTTACAGGAAGTGAGAGGAAGTGTAGTCCAGGGAGCTGTGGAAATCGGTGGGTTAGAAGTAGATGTCTGTGTTAAGTCAGTTGCGGGAAATGGAGATTGAGAGATCCAGGAAGGAGAGAGAGGAGTCAGGGATGGTCCAGGTGAACTTGAGGTCAGGGTGGAAGGTGTTCATGAAGTTGATGAACTGTTCAACCTCATCATGTGAGTATGAGGTGGCACCGATACAGTCATTGACATAGCGGAGGAAGAGGTGAGGAATGGTGCTAGTGTAGCTCCACATATCTAACAAAGAGGCAGGGATCAATGTTGATTTAATCAGTTTCCTCATCTCCCCTTCCCCCACCTTGTCCCAAATCCAAACCTCCAACTCAGCACAGCCCTCTTGAACTATCCTACCTGTCCATCTTCTTTCCCACCTGTCTGCTCCACCCTTCGCTCTGACCTATCACCATCACCCCCCACCTTCATTGACCAATTGCATTCCAAGCTCTCTTACTCCCAGCCCCCATGCCCCTCCTATTTATCTCTGAGCCCCCTTGGGCCTTCCCGACATTCCTGATGAAGAGTTTATGCTCAAAACGTTGACTCTTCTAATCCATCAAATCCACACGCCATATTCAAATGCCTCAGTGCCTGGTATCCTCACCTGAGTAAAAGGTCTATGGGTTTGGATCTCAATCTGTGCCTTGAGGACATAGTCTAATGTTATACATCAGAACAATGTTAATGAGTGCTACATTGTTGGAGGTGCCATAATTCAAATGGAAATTGTGTCATGGATCCATTCCATTGACTCAAATGGGTGGACGTCAAGGCACTGTGAAAGAATGGCATCCTCATTACAATTACAAAAGAAACGAAATCCATCAACGTATTCTAATTTGTGTGGAATCATCTGCATGATAAGGCTGCCCACACATTAAGGAGTTTGTTGCACATCACAGTAGTTCATTGCAAACGGGGGTTTCTCAGAGATACAGTCATGTTGGACTTGAAACATTAACTCAGTTTGACTCTCCACAGCTGCTGTTTGACCCATTGAGTTTCTCCAGCACTTGCTATTTTTATTTCAGATCTTCAGCTTTTGAAGTATTTGGTTCTTATTTTAGAACAAATTGAAAGCTTTAATTGCTGCATCCTGCAAGGGTGCCACTGCAGAACGGCTGGCTTTCCCGATCCTGTTGTGTGTACCAGGCTGAGCAGTTCACTAGACAAAGAGTAGACCTTGAACAGCACAAAAATCATAACTCCACCTCTGTCTGCCTTCATGATCCTCCACACTCATCCCCATTGCAGCATCCACCCACCTTATCCTCTGTGCCTAGCTTTCAGAACAAGTTTAATCCAATTTAATTGGACACTCACTAGAATTGGACAAGTTAGTCAGTCACACATAGAAAGTCTCCTGAGAACGTAAACAATAGCATTATTGTGCAAAAGTCCTAGCTGTTTTGCTTCTTCAGTCATGGAAAAAACCTGGATAATTGTCATTTATGTGCAAGGACATCAAACGCATGTTTTTCTCTCCCTGCATTTTGATTGCCATCAAACTACAGCCACACTAAATGACATTAAGGATTTTTTTAAAAATGAGAGGGCCAGCAGAAATAAAGCCCCAATTGAAGTTAATAAGAGACACTGCTGTTTTATGGCTGTGGATTTGCAAAGGTCTAACAGTGGGGAGCCCAGGCCTGTTAGAGAGCCTATTAACAGCACACACATTGAGCAGGTGCACTTGCTTTTCCCAGTCACCCAAAGCTGCAGAGAAGCAACATGAAATTGATTTTAAGAACAGGTAAAAAAACGGTGGTTGAACAGCAACCCGATTAATTTTCCTGCTCTCCTCTTGATAGATTGCTGCTAATGGCAAATGCAGGGTTCTCTCTACATGAGGATTTACTTAGAAAGGCAACTAACATAACACACAGACTGACGTACAAGCTGCCAGTGAAACACACAGCGCTGCGTTTGCCTGGGTCCATCTTGATTGACATTCATTGCAGAGGTGGGAAAGTGAAGCTGTTCTCCTCAATAGACACTGTGATCAGAAAAGGCCTCACACCTTCCACCAGGGCCTCCTTTTTAATTCAAAAACTGACCTACATCTTAAACAATAGCATTTTTGTTCTGGTTATTTAGCAAAACATATTGCATCTCATAGGTTGATAATCAAGTTGATTTATCTGTGCGCTAAGTCTTTGATCAGTCTACCTCTCAAAATGAGTTCATTGGGTTACAGACTGCTGTGGATTAACAGTGCCCAATGTGTTGGAATTGCTTATGCCCCGTTTTTAGCAATTATTAATAAGTTAATAGTCTTGCACCCTCTCTAAATGATTGGTAATGCAATGTCACGGTTAATTCTTCCACCATTCAGGCAGTGCTTTTCCTATAATCACTGCATTGTTACATTTCAGTGTGTGTTCAGATCAATTTCTCAATTCAAATTCAAGGGAAACCTCAGAGAATGTGGTGCAAAGGCCTGTTTACTCGGAAATCCAGAGGAGTCCTGAGGAATACTCACGTCACATCCCTGAACAGAAAATTTCAGTCAGAAACAGAAACTCATTTAAGAAAAAATTGTTTTTAAAACTGTCAGAATAATCATTCAGAAACATACTTTTAGTTTCTCCCATATGCAGGTAAAATCAATGAGACACAGGTTTGCAACCTTTTTCACTCATCTCGTGTGGGTTTCCAATTTACAATGCTCCCCAGTTGTGAGTCTGGTTAATGTTAGCACTTAGTTCTTTCAAAGCACCCCCCACCCACCCCCATGCTACAAGTAGCAATCTGTATCACATCTCTCACACTGAGAACAGCTGACTTAGCGCAACCTGGGGAGCGCACCCACCTCCTCTGCTGTTTGCTCTGCTCAAAGTCACACCGTACCATGCATCCACTCGCCTAGACTGCTGGCAGAGGGTTGTTTCAGCTGTGTTATTCTCAGTAGGTGGGCTGCAGTGACATGATGGCTTTGAGCTGTTCACTCACAGTCTCTGCCTGAGGACAATTACCTGGTAGCGAAGGTGATGTCATCGAGCTTTTTCCTCAACCCTTTGGGAAAACAGTTCACCTCCTCCCATTTGTTGCATTTTTTTTATCCGCATGAAATATTTATAGAATGAGCCAACTTGCATCAGATAGTAGGGGTCAGAGCAAGGCTAAATATATTTCACGAACATTAAAGAGTTCTGTTCCATTCAATACCATTATTGTTGTCTTCACTTTCTTTTTGCCTGTCTACCTTCAGTTTTCTGGTTTTGCAAACATCTCAGATCTTTATTTCACTTCCTTGCAAAACAAAATTAGCTAAATGAACATGTAAGAGTGAACCACATCATTGAAATCAAATTAAAAACCTGAAAGAATGCACTAAGTTGGTGACCTAAGGAAAAGCAGGATGCTGTGAGGCGGGGTCAGACTTCCAGATGATCTTACCGAAAGAGACTGGTTTAAACCATTCATTATTTTTATTCTCTCAGGTGAATGCAGCAAACTGGTGTGTTGCAGCCACAAGCATGTTCTGACAGTTTCTCAATCTGGTTCAGCTGTTTGTCCCAGGCAACAGACAGGAAATTCAGTCTTCACAACAGAGATGAAGGATGACCAGGAGGGGACAGTGAAACAGCAGGCGTAAGAGAGAAAAGGAGAGGTGGAGAGAGGCAGACTGGTCATCGGTGAGGTTTCCCAAACGTCCCAGTGAATAGTTTCATCGTTTCCACATCTTGCTCTGTACGGATTTGTGCTGGTGTTGAAGGAGAGGGGCAGCAAAAGCGAAGTGTAAAAGGGAAAGCATAGTGTGGAAAAGGAATACTTAGGTTTACATTGGATATACGGCACTGAAACAGCCCATTTGGCCCAACCATATGACACTGGAGCAAAAATGAGGCCATTTGGCCCAGAGTCTGCTCCACCATTTGATCATGGATGTTTTTTTCCTAACCCTATTTTCCCGCTTTCTCTCCATAACCAATCTATACCATGTTAAAAGTTCCAATTAAGGATCCTTCTATTTTTTTCTCATCTAAATCTCCCTCTCCATTAAATACTTGTCTCTTTTCTTAAGTGCATTTAAATTATATATATTGGGGAAGCATGGTGGCTCAGTGGTTAGCATTGCTGCCTCACAGTGCCAGGAACCCAGGTTTGAGTCAGACAGACAGAGACATAGAGACATACATCTGGGAAATAGACCCTTCGGTCCTCCTTGTCCACACCAATCAGATATCCTCACTTGATCTAATCCCATTTGCCAGCATTTGGCCCATATCCCCCCCAAACACTTCCTATTCATATACCAATCCAGATGCTTTTTTAATATTGTAATTGTACCAGTCTCCCCCACATCCTCTGGCAGCTCATTCCATACACACACCACCCTCTGCTTGAGAAAGGTCTGGCATGTTGGGGTCAGGCTCAGAATGGAGGAGCTCACAAAAGGGTCTAGCATTAGTAGCAAAACGTTTGGCCAAGAACATGAAAGGTTTTAAAGATGGGGCCCATCCACGAGAATGTGATTTTGGCCTCAGCACCTACCTGAGCAGGAGCCTTTGATGACCCTACAGCATTCTGTTGGGAGGCTTCTAACACAGTAAACCTCTATAGGTCTTATAAAATGAGCCTTCTTTGAGGCTTTAATGACCTTGATTGCCTCCATCAAGGAGGATGCTATCTATGCCAGCAGCCCTCACCTTTCTCTCACTCCATGGGGAAACCTGCTGGAGGTTTAACTCCCTCAGGTTTGTCATTCAAGCAGCGTTTTCTGCTATTTTCAGGGACCCCCTCTAACCCCAACCCAGTTGCCATAATTCCTGGGAAACCAATCTCCCCCTACTTCCTCTGCTAACTCTGTTTTGCTATTCACTTCCAGGATTGATGTGAACTTTGCATTTTCTGATTTCACTTCCGAAAATTTAATCTTTGATCCAATATTTTGCTTGGGGGCTGACATCCAAACGCTTAGTCACATGTCTCTTCAGGAAGGCACAGCTCTATCTTCTGTCTTGATTTGGCTTGGCTTTGCAAATTCTGGCTTGGTAATTTAAAAAAAAAGTTACTCCATGACAGAAAACAATGGTGGGCTGACAGCTGGCCATTAGGAATTATATGTAATACACTTAATACACACAGCCCTTGACAAAAGATACAAATTTAGTATGCTCTGTTCTTTGATAAATGAGATGAACGTATAAACAGCGGGTTCCCTCATTGTATAATAATTACAGGGTAGTTCCAAAGCTATAAATTCTCCCTCCATAGCAGTTAATTCTCTGGAAAACCAGCTGGGCCAGCCAACTCTCGAGATACTTTAAAGCAAGGACCCACAGGTCTTTTTTTTCACCTTGCCTTTGCTCTCTTCATTACTTCCCTGCACCATCAGTCAATCGATTTACTACATTACTTTTGCATCAGAAAGAGAGATCATGTGCTGATTTAAAACCAACCTGTATTGCCTGCACAACAGATGCATCTGTTTCTGAAGAAATCTTATGCAGACCAGCCCCAGTACAAGTAATATCTTCACACAATACAGAAGTGAAATTCTGTAGAGGTTGGAAGTCTGAAATAAAAACAGCAAAAGCTCAAAGAGCTCAGCAGGGTCAGGCAGGTCTCTGGTGAGAGAGGAACGTTTCAAGTCAATTACCTTTCATATTGAAATGTCATGACATGAAAAGTAAATTCTGTCTCTCTCCATAACAATCACCTGACTTGCTGAGATTTCCCAGCTTACTTTTGTTTTTATTCCTGTCATTCACCTAGTTTTTGCTCCCTTCGTATTGATGCTGATGTGCTGTTTGCACAATTTGGGTCAATCCTCCCAACAGAAGCCCATTCGACCAAGGGGCCTTGTCAGTACAGTGGCAATGTCACTGGGCTCAGAATTGGGAAGCTGTGTGGACATGGGCTCAAAGAGCAGCTGGTGAGGTTTAAATTCAATTCATAACTCTGTAAATTGAAAGCCACTTTCAGTCATGGTGATCAGGAAACTATTGTCGATTGTTGTAAAAACATGTTTGATTCACCAATTCACTTTAAGGAAGAAAATCTGCCATTTTTCACCTTGTCTGGTCGAGATGTGTCTCAAAACCCACAGAAATATGGTTGACTCTTCACTGATGTGGTCTATCAAACCACTTAGTTCAAGGGCAATTAGGGATGGGCAACACATTATTTTTAATTTGTTCACAGGATGAGGGCAATGCTGGCCAGGCCAATATCTATTGGGCATCCCTAATTACCCAGAAGGCAGGTAAGAGTCAACCACATTGCTGTGGGTCTGGAGTCAAAGGAAGGCCAGATGAGGCAAGGATGGCAGTTTCCTTCCTGAAAGGACATGAGTGAGCCAGATGGGTTTTTGGGATAATTGGCAATGGATTCATGCTCATCATTAGATTATCTTAATTCCAGGTATTTGTTGAATTCAAATTCCACCATCTGCCATGGTGGGATTCAAACCCAGGTCCTCAGAGCATTACCTGGATCTCTGGATTCACAGTCTAGTGATTATAACACTATGCCATTGCCTCCCCTAACCTTTCTAGTAACATTCCATGAAAGATGGTGTGATCTACATCCACGGCAGTAAGGCATTCGACAAGGTTCTCCAGGGGAGACTGGTTAGCAAGGTTAGATCACACAGAATACAAGGTGAACTAGCTATTTGGATACAAAACTGGCTCGAAGGTAGAAGACAGGGTTTTGTGGAAGATTGCTTTTCAGACTGGAGGCTTGTGACCAGCAGTGTGCCACAAGGACTGGCACTGGGTCCATTGCTTGTCATCATTTGTATAAATGACTTGGATATGAACATATGAGGTATGGTTAGTAAGTTTGCAGATGACACCAAAATTAGAGGTGTAGTAGACAGCGAAGAAGGTTACCTCAGAGTACAATGGAATCTTGATCAGATGGGCCAATAGATTTTAATTTAGATAAATGCGAGGTGCTGCATTTTGGAAAGGCAAATAAGGAAAGGTCTTATACATTTAATGGTAAGGTCCTGGACAATGTTGCCCAACAAAAAGACTTTGGAGTGCAGGTTCATAGTTCCTTGACAGTAGAGTCTCAGGTAGCCATGACAGTGAAGAAATCTTTTGGTATGCTTGCCTTTATTGGTCAGTACGTTGAGTATAGGAGTTGGGGGGCCACGTTGCTGCGGCTATACAGGACATTAGTTAGGCCATTTTTGGAATACTGCATGCAATTCTGGTCTTCTTCCTATCAGAAAGATGTTGTGAAACTTGAAAATGTTCAGAAAAAATTTGAAAGCATGTTGCCAGGGTTGGAGGATTTGAGTTAGAGGGAGAGGCTGGAGCTGTTTCCCCTGGAGCGATGGAGGCTGAGGGGTGACGTTATAGAGGTTTATAAAATCATGAAGGACATGGATAGGGTAAATAGACAAGGTCTTTTCCCTGGGGTGGGGGAGTCCAAAACCCAAGGGTGCAAGTCTAAGGTGGGAAGGGAAAGATTTAAAAGGGACCCAAGGCGCAACGTTTTCACACTGAGGGTGGTGCATGTATGGAATGAGCTGCCAGAGGAACTGGTGGAAGTTGGTACAATTGCAACATTTAAAAGGCACCTGGATGGGTGTTTGAATAGGAAGGGTTGAGATGGATATGGGTCAAGTGCTGGCAAATGGGACTAGATTTATTTGGGATATCTGGTCAGCATGGACAAGTTGGACCAAAGAGTCTGTTTCCATGCTGTACATCTCTGTGACTCTAAGTTTCTACCAGGAAGGTTCTTTTAATATCCTGCCATTGACAATTTTTCATATGGGCGTCAGTGGTAGCAATAGATTCTAAATCACATGAAATGAGTTCCAAGTGTGCCAACGACACCACTACAAATGTTGTCCTTAATTTTCATTTGGTGAAGTCTGTTCATTTTGTTAGACTTGAAGTCTTGAGCTTGCAGCTGTTTTCAATCAAAACATTTATGGGATGTGGGCATCACTGACTAGGTCTTTTCTGGATCAGCACCTAAAATGGAGTGGCACGGTGGCTCGTGACCAGCACTGCTGCCTCACAGCACCAAGGACCCGAGTTTGATCCCAGCCTCGGGCAACTGTCTGTGTAGAGTTTGCACATTCTCCCCATGTCTGTATGGGTTTCCTCCAGGTGCTCTGGTGTCCCCCAACAGTCCAAAGATGTGCAAGTTAGATTCATGGAGTTCAACCTTGATAAATAGGAAGTGATGCATTTTGTAAGGTCGAACTTGAATGCTGAATATAGGAGTAAAGACAGGGTTCTTGGCAGTGTGGGGAAACAGAGGGATCTTAGTGTTCAAGTGCATTGATCCCTCAAAGTTGCCACCCAAGTGGACAGGGTTGTTAAGAAAGTATATGGTGTTTTGGCTTTCGTTAACAGAGGGATCGAGTTTAAGAGCCGTGAGGTTTTGCTGCAGTCTACAAGACCTTGGTGAGACCACACTTGGAATATTGTGTCCAGTTCTGATCTCCCTATTATAGGAAAGATACAGAGGCTTTGTGGAGGGTGCTAAGAAGGTTTACCAGGATGCTGCCTGGACTGGAAAGTTTGTCTTACAAAGAGAGGTTGACTAAGCTCATCTTTTCCCTCTGGAGAGAAGGAGGAAGAAAGGTGACCTGATCATATACAAGGTAATGAGAGGCATGGATAGAGTCAATAGCCAGAGATTTGTCCCCAGGGCAGCACTGACTGGCTCAAGGGGTCATAGTTTTAAGATATTAGGTGGAAGGTATAGAGGAGACATCAGAGGTAGGTTCTTTATGCAGAGAGTTGTGAATGCATGGCATACGTTGTCAGCTATGGTGGTGGAAACAGAGTCATTAGGGACATTTAAGCAACTGCTGGACATACACAAGGACAGCGGTGAATTGAGGGGTGTGTAGGTTAGGTTATTTTAGTTTAGATTAGAAATAATCCTCGGCACAATATCGTGGGCCAAAGGGCCTGTTCTGTGCTGTACATTTCAATGTTCTATGATAGGTGGATTGGCTGCAGTAAATTGCGCATGTTGTCCAGGGATGTGCAGCTCAGGTCTATTAGCCATGGGAAGTGCAGGGTTTTAGGGTAGTGGTTTGGGTGGGATGCACTTTGGAGGGTTGGTGTAGACCTGATGGGCTGAATGGCCTGCTTCCATGCTGTAGGTATTCTATGATGAAATGCTGGTTTCTTTCCATCATCTGGGTAAAGGAGTTAGAGTTGGGGTTGACAACTGAGTCTTCCTTGGAAATTCCAACAAAAAACACTGTAGTCCAAACTGCTTTTTCTTTTATCACCTTGCTCCTTTTATTTGCCATTTATTTTTGATATTGAGACATTTCAATTAATTTATGTTTGCAACAAACAGCAAAGCTGTGATCTGATTGAGATTATGACAATCTGAATGATGGAGATTTCATTAGACATCAATCTGCAGGCATTTACATTCTTTCACAAGCTTTTGTGTGAACTGCCCAGAGGCAGATCCTCACCTCTTTGTCTGCTGATGCTTCTCAACTTGAGTTATTTTCCTGGCAGCACTTTTTGTCATATGGTGTTCTGCCAATGCCTTGTGCTCTCAGCAGTAAGCCACCGGATAGGGGACCCCTGTCTAGAATGGGAATTGATAATGCACTGTTGTCTGATGTACATATTAGCCATCCAACCAACTGACCGTGCAAGCCTGCAGCCAATTATGATGACTGGAGGTACCAGAGAAATACGCTGACCCCAGAGATGCAAAACTCTGACTGAAATTCTCGGGATTTCGTTTCTTTCATGGTTTCTTGGTCATTACAAAAAAATCCTCAAACCAATATGTCACAATCCTGACTTGGGGATAGAATAGCCTTGTGATATTATGTGAATTGGTAATCTAGAGACCCAGGTAATGTTCTGGGGACCTGAGTTTGAATCCTGCCTCAGCACAAGATAGAATTTGAATTCAATAAAAAAAACTGGAATTAAATCTGAATCTACTGCTAATTGTTGGATAAACCTGGGCAATAAATGTTGGCCTAGCCAGTGATGCCCTCACCTCATGACTGAATAGAAAAATAAACTTCTCACTGGTACCACTTTCAAATGGTCAGAAGATCGGCCTGAGTTTTCCCACACTGATTGTGACTCTGATGTTCGAATGGAACACTACCTGTGGTCAGGATGCCCCCTCCTAATAGGCTGAATGCATGTGCACAATGATGGAGGACGTTGTGAGCAGTGTCTGTCGGGCACACACACAGAGACATACACACACACACACAGACACACACATACAGACAGACACACACACACACACACACACAGACACACAGATACAGCCTCAGCATGCTCAGTGTTGGAAACATCCTCACTGTTGTGCCAATTTGTAGGAAGCCAGTTATACCTCAATTTCAGGAGTAGAGTGGTGCTGGAAAAGCACAGCAGTTCAGGCAGCATCCGAGGAGCAGTAAAATCGACTTTTCGGGCAAAAGCCCTTCATCAGGAAAACAGGCAGAGTGCCTGCAGGGTGAGACATAAATGAGAGGAGGGTGGGGGTGGGGAGAAAGTAGCATAGAGTACAATAGGTGAGTGGGGGTGGGAATGAAGGTGATAGGTCAGGGAGGAGGGTGGGGGAAGGTAGTAAAGAGTACAATGGATTGATAGAGTGTCAGTTTGACTCAACTGGTAAGGTTCTTTGTGTAAATCAGAAAACTGTAGGTTGAAAACCCACATTGGGCATCAACTTAGATTGTTTATTCCAAACGTACATTACTAAAGACTGTATGGTGGGAAGCAAAGTCCTCTGATTAAAAGCAGTTTGGAAGAAGATATGCAAATCTTTTTTCTGACATTCTATCTTTAAAATGTAGAGCAGAGTCAACAATACAAAATTGGTGCCAAACTGAGGGAAAACCTTGAAAAGAACAGGACCTGAACACTAGATAGATTAATTCTAAATGCATTGGGTTACCACATGGAATAAGATCGTATCTACAAAATTGTCAAATAGTCACTACATTTCCAATTCATTAACTCTACGTGAAACACCTTGAGTTGCTTCAGGAGGAATGCAATTGTGAGCTATTTATTTTATACATGCCTAAAATAAAAAGCAGAAAATGCTGGAAATACTCAAGCAGATTATGGCAGCACCCTTGGAAAGAAACAGAGATAATGTTTCAGGTCTGTAATCTTTCATCAGAGCTGGGAAAAGTTAGGCTTTGAGCAACAGATGGTTGGATAAGGTCAAAAAAGACAAAATGTGTGATAGGGTGAAAGCAAGGCAAGATTGAATAACATACAGTTAGTCTTTCAGGGCCAAACAAACGGTATAATATCTTGCTCAGTTGAGAACAATCTTGCCTTGGAGTTAAAAGGTTGTGGATCCAAAACTAACTCTGTGAATTGAGCACATAATGTAGACACAAAGAAACGTGTGTGGAACAATAAGAACAGATCAAACTTATTACAAGGAGAGGAAATACTGAAATGAGATCAAAGAATAAAATCAGAGCACAGCACGTGCAAATAATATCAAAAAATATACAGTTATATTTTCTAACATGGGATTGAGATCAAGCGTGGAATGGAGCAGCATAAAAAACTCCAAAAGCAAAATATATAAATACGCACATACAGAACCAGAATAAAAAATACTCAGAAAACATAGATTGAGGCAAAAGCATAGGGCAAATCATGTAAAGGATCGAGAAAAAAAGCATTGCAAATGTGAGATTTAAACGTGCAAACCGAATTTCAGAACAAAAGCAGAAGGGAAAACTTTAAAATGGTAACTACCCTGGATCCCACTGTCATTGCGAACTACTGCCCCATCTCCAAGCTCTTTACATGTGCTGTTCCTCCCAAGTGTTTGTACACGTTTAAATCCCTTCAAATAGATGTTCATGCCTGCCACAGTATCAAAATGCTTTTAACCAAAGTCACAAACATGTGAATGTGGCAATAGTAAACTCTCCCTCCTCAACTTAGAGCTTCATGAAGTTGTACAGCACAGAAACAGTTGATTCGGTCCAACTCGTCCACGCCAACCAGATATCCTTACCTAATCTAGTCCCATTTGCCAGCATTTGGCCCATAATCCTCCAAACCCTTCCTATTCATGCAATAATCCAGATTCCTTTTAAATGTTGTAATTGTACAGCCTCCACCACTTCCTCTGGCAGTTCATTCCATA
>NC_057711.1:23125014-23155924 GCF_004010195.1 Chiloscyllium plagiosum | reverse complement strand
GAAGCTGCGGGTGGGAGACCCCTGAGGTGATGAGGTTGTGTATGGTCGTGGAGATGATGGTTTGGTGATGGGGGGGGGGGGTCATGGTCGAGGGGGCGGTAGGAGGAGGTGTCCTCGAGTTGGCGTCTAGCTTCAGTGGTGTAGAGGTCAGTGCGCCAGACTACCACTGCGCCCCCTTTATCTGCTGGCTTGATGGTGAGGTCAGGACTGGAGCAGAGGGAGTGAAGGGCTGTCATTGTGAGGGTGAGAGGTTGGAGTGGGGGTAGACAGGTTGAGGTAGTTAATGTCCCAGCGGCAGTTGGAAATGAAGAGGTCGAGGGCGGGTAATAGGCCAGCACGGGGTGTCCAGGTGGATGGGGTGTGTTGGAGGTGAGTGAAGGGGTTCTCGGAAGGTGGGCAGGAGTCTTGATTGTAAAATTAAGCTCAGAGGCGCAAGCGGCGGAAGAAGTGTTCGACGTCACGACGCGTATTAAATTCATTGATGCGTGAGCGGAGGGGGATGAAGGTGAGTCCTTTGCTGAGGACTGATCATTCGTCCTCAGTGAGCGGGAGGTCTGGAGGGATGGTGAAAACCTGGCAGGGCTGGGAGCTAGGGCCTGGTGTAGGTGTGGAGAGTAGGGGCGGAGCCGGTAACTGGAGTGGGCGTGGTGATGGGGGGTAGAGTCATGAGCAGGGGGGGGGTTCCCCACAGAGTTCTGGAGGGGGGCGGGGATGGTGACAGTGGGATCTGCGGGGGGCATGTCAGCATGTTTATACCTCAATTTCAACAAACTGATTCAAAGAATGGAATGTGTCAGGGAGTTGGATCTCATGTATTACTTTGTTATTTTGCTTTCGGTCTGTCATCCTTTTTCTCCTCTGCTTGGCCAGAAAAGTTCCACCCTCTCCAACTGTCTCAATGACAAATCCTATGATAGAAATAAGGCCTCACACACTGGTTTGGTGCAACCTGTTCCCCAGTGAAGCAAACTGGAGCTGGATGTCAATCTGACTGCTGGAAAGGTGAACAGTTCAGTCAGACCACTTTCAAACAGCACCATCACATGAGCAGACTAGGGACCTCACACTTGTACAATGTCTCCTCCTGACTTCAATGCTTTTAACAATAACGCGGCTGATTTTAAGTTAACGTTTTCTTCAAAAGCATAGAAAAGAAACCAGATGTTTGCTGCTCTTTGACAAAGCAGCAGCACCATGTACAGACCCACGGACTCATTACCATCAAACCGATCAGTTACTTTCATAGCCAGAGTATCTCTCCATTGAGAGAAGGGTTTAAACTGGAATGTTTCCATTGTTATGATTGTACAGTGTTTAATGATTTTAATATCAATCTCATTCAACGACAGAGGGTTGGAACAAAGGGGCATTTTCATTATCGCAACCTGCAACCAGTGGTGTACCACAGGATTCAGTGCTGGGATTATAACTATTCACAAAATATATTAGAATTAGAATAGACATGGAGTCATAAAGTTGTACATGACAGAAACAGACCATTCATTCCAACTCATCCATGACAACCTAAATACCATTTCCTAAACTCACCTAGTCTCACTTGCCAGCATTTAGCCTATATTCCTATAAATCCTTCCTATTCATGTACTCATCCAGATACCTTTTAAATGTTGTAGCTGTACCAGCCTCCACCACTTCCTCTGGCAGCTCATTTCATACAGGAACCACCATCTGCACGAAACATTTGTCTCTTAGATGCCTTTTAAATCCTTCCCTTACCAGCCTTAAACCTATGCCCTCTAGTTTTGGATTCTCTTAGCCTGGGAAATGACCTTGACTGCTCACCCTATCTATGCCCTTCATGATTTAATAAACCTCTATAAGGTCACCACGCAGCTTCAGCTGCTTAAGGGAAAATAGCCCCACTCTATTTAGCCTCTCCTTATAGTCAAACCCTCCAATCCCAGCAACCATTAGTTTTGTTGTCACATATACTCTGGATTAGAGTGGTGCAGGAAAAGCGCAGCGGTTCAGGCAGCATCCGAGGAGCAGGAAAATCGACGTTTTGGGCAAACGCCTTTCATCCTATTCCCGATGAAGGGCTTTTGCCTGAAACGTCGATCTTCCTGCTCCTTGGATGCTGCCTGAACCGCTGTGCTTTTCCTGCACCACTCTAATCCAGAATCTGGTTTCCAGCATATGTCGTCATTGTTTTTACCCTGTCACATATACTCGCATGAGTACAGTGAAAAGTTTCCAAGCCGCCACTTACGATGCCATCTTAAGTACCAAGGTACCAAGGTATAGATGCTAAAGTACAATTTCTGAGGGAAAAAGTATGAAAGAAATAAAGAATGACTTGCATAAGAAACGTGAATGCACTATAACTAAGTATGCGGATGACACAAAAATATGTGGGAAGACATATTGGTCAGAGTATTGAGTACAGGAGTTGGGAGGTCATGTTGCGGCTATACAGGATATTGGTTAAGCCACTGTTGGAATATTGTGTGCAATTCTGGTCTCCTTCCTATCAGAAAGATGTTGTGAAACTTGAAAGGGTTCAGAAAAGATGTACAAGGATGTTGCCAGGGTTGGAGGGTTTGAGCTACAGGGAGCGGCCAAACAGGCTGGGGCTGTTTTCCCTGGAGTGTCGGAGGCTGAGGGGTGACCTCATAGAGGTTTACAAAATTGTGAGGGCCATGGATAGGATAAATAGAGAAAGTCTTTTCCCTGGGGTCGGGGAGTCCAGAACTAGAGGGCATAAGTTTAGGATGAGAGGGGAAAGATATAAAAGAGACCTACGGGGCAACCTTTTCACACAGACAGTGGTACATGTATGGAATGCCAAAGGAAGTGGTGGAGGCTGGTACAATTGCAACATTTAAAAGGCATTTGGATGGGTATATGAATAGGAAGGGTTTGGAGGCATAGGGGCCGGGTGCTGGCAGGTGGGACTAGATTGGTTTCAGATATCTGGTCAGCATGGACGGGTTGGACTGAAGGTTCTGTTTCCACGCTGTACATCTCCCTCTATTCAAAGGGAATGGAAATAGGCAGTTCCTTCTAAAACTATACAGGGTACTCAGTCAGAACACAGCTACAATATTGTTGACAGTTTTGTCCCTTACCTCAGCAAAGTATTGGCATTGGAGGCAGTCCAGAAATGGCTCAGCAGGTTGATACTAGGTATGGGGGGAACTGCCTTATGAGGAAAGGTTGAGTCGGTTTGGCCCGAGATTATGAGTCGGGTCATAATCTCAGAGTAAGGGGTCACCCATTTAAAACAGAGATTAGATTACTTACAGTGTGGAAACAGAGGAAATTATTTTGTGAGACGGTAGTACAGGCACAGTTGTTAAGTATATTCAACACTGAGACAAATAATTAATCAGTCAAGGAATCAAGGGTTATGGGAAAAATGCAGGCAAATGAATTTGAGAATTATCAGTTCAGTTGTGTTCCCATGGAATGGTGATGCAGTCCTGATGGGCTGAATGGTCTCCCTCTATTCCTACAGTTTATGGTCTTGTTACAGGATGACAATGTTATCTATGTGTTACTGAATGCAAACTATGTAGTTCATCTACAAGATTGCTCCTGGATGAATAAGAATGATTTCATTACAATCACAGTTTAAATAAAGACTTCCATTCATATAGTACCATTCATGGCACCCGGACTTCCTGAAGTACTTTACAGTTGATGAAATATCATCACTGTTGTAATACAGGTATAATGAGGAAGATGGTATTATGGATATTTTTAAAATTTATTCATCCAGAGGGCAGTTAAGCATTAACCAGATTACCATGGGCCTGGAGTCACATGTAGGCCAGACAGGTATGGATGACAGTTTCCTTCCCAAAAGGATATAATGGCAGTGCCACGAGACAAATCCAGATCCCAGTCTAATGTTTACATCTTCAAATTCCAAGACAACATCGGGGAGAATTTAAATACAAATAATTTTAAAAATCTGAATATATAGCTGGAGGTGATCATGAACCATATGTTGATTGTCATAAAAATGCATCTGTTTCACCAAAATTCTTTTGGAATCTGCCACCCTTCCATCCATGTCTAGCCTACATGTGACTCTAGATCCCCAATGACATGGTTGACTCTTAAATACCCTCTAAAATTTCCTAGAAAGCCATTCAATTCAAGGGCAATTAGGGGTGGACAACAAATTCTGGGCTTGCCAGTGATGTACAGTGATGTGCAAAGATAAAAAAATGCAAATATGGCAACTAACTTGCGCACAGCAAACCTCTGTGAACAGCCACGTTGTAAAGACTAGATAATCAGAGATGCAGGTAGAGAGTAAACATTGTGTATGAAACCTACTGTTCAAATAGGATGCCATGGGTTCTTTGACATCTACCTGAGGGAGCAGATACGGCTTTACTTTGAAGTCTTCTCTGAACAATGCCATTGTCGGGAATTTTGCAGTATTGCAGCGGAGTGTGATCAGCCTGGATGCTTTTAAACTTGAATCTCTCAAGAGGGATTTGATCCCACAACATTCTGACTAGGAAAACATAAGTGCTACTAAGTGAGCCACAGCTGGTAATCAAGACCATTTAGCTTTTGGATTTCTCAGGAGCCTCTTGGAAAGATCTGTATATCTCTTGGCAGCCCGACCATACAAGTGGTGTTTGTTCACTTTCAAGTAGAGCACCACCATGCCACCCACAGTGTCATACATAAATGCTGCCAATAGACATGCAAGCTACATTCCCTTTAATTCTTCCTGCGACTGCATGGTCTAAACAAAACTGTTAAAAACAGGTCTGCTCAGTATAAGGAGGTTAGTAAAAGATCCAGACGAGAAGTGTTTGGTTAAAATGCTGAAGGGGACATTTGAAGTTGAGAAAGTTTAAGCTCAGTTGTATGAAGGCTTCAAGAAGAGACAATCATATTGTCCTGACTGAGAATTGATGCCAAGTCAAATTAAGCTGAAAGGGTAATAGAGAAAGGAATTCTCTCTGCAATGAGTCTTGTCAAGGAGTGCTTTAGCTTTAATAAGATTATATCTTCATTTTATCTGAACTTCTTCTGCATTATAAAATTCTGTGTTATGATTACGCCTGATTCTGCAGCATTGTGATTGATGTTTCAGTGAAAGATCATCTCAGTAAACAAGAAAAAGCAAAGATCTATCAAGTCAGATTTCAAACTTGGATCTGACTTGTGTGGTCACAATATCAATTGGGATCACAACTTTAATGAGTGAAATTTGTGTTTACTTTCTATATCTGAGCCAAAATTTACTAAGTCATAAGTCATTGAGTCATAGGGTACAGCATGGAAACAGACCCTTTGGTCCAACTCATCCTTGCTTCACCAGATATCCCAACCTAATCTAGTCCCACGTGCCAGCACCTGGCCCATATCCCTCCAAACCCTTCCTATTCATATACCCATCCAAATGCCTTTTAAATGTTTCAATTGTACCAGCCTCCACCATTTCCTCTGCGAGCTCATTCTATCCATGTACCACCCTCTGCTTGAAAAAGTTGCCCCTTAGGTCTCTTTTATATCTTTCCCCTCTCACCCTAAACCTATGCCTTCTAGTTCCCCACCCCAGGGAAAATACTTCCTCTATTTATTCTATCTATGCCTGTCATGATTTTATAAGCCTCTATAAAGTCACATCTCAGCCTCTGAAGCGCCAGGGAAAACAGACCTAGCCTATTCAACCAGCTCAAATCTTCTAACGCTGGCAACATCCTTGTAAGTCTTTTCTGAACCCTTTCAAGTTTCACAACATCCTTCTGAATGGAAGGAGACCAGAATTGCCCACAATATTTCAAAAGTGGCTTAACCAATGTCCCGTACAGGTGCAATATGACCTCCCAACTCCTGTACTCAATACTCTGACCCATAAAGGAAAGCATACCAAATGCCATCTTCACTATCCTATCTACCTGTGACTTCAAGGAGCTATGAACCTGTACTCCAAGGTCTCTTTGTTCAGCAATCCTCCCCAGGACCTTACAATTAAGTGTATAAGTTCTGCTAAGATTTGCTTTCCCAAAGGTCTTTGAAGTAGGGCTCTCATCTTGAGCTTCTTCACTCCTGTCTGGTTCCAAATCTTGGAAAGATGCTCAAATCTTTTGGCAGCTGCTGCCAGCAGGCTGACAAAACCTTTTCTTGAAAACTTCTCACCAAATGGTGCCCATTCCCCTCAGACTCTTCCTGCCATGATTATGAATTATTTATCCCATTCTTGTCTGTTATAAGGTATTACAAATATTCCTGTGCAAATAACCTGTGATGGACTGGTCGTTACTGTCGGCATCAAAGCTTTTCCGAATTTTGCACCTGCCCCTATGAATCATTTCCCAACCTTTGTGTTCCTTTCTTCCCAGTGCGTGCCCAGCCCCCACCAAATCCTGGTTTCTCTTCTCCATCCTGGCTCTTGGAACATCTTGCTCAACAAATGCTGCCACAAGAACAGGAGGAAGAAAACTCAACTCTGGGAAACCCAAAATGGTGTCATATTTACGGATGACATGTGATGCAATCAAGCCTTCAGGAATGGATCCTGCCTCCTTCAAGGTGGGGGTTATGAGTCCTATATCAGCCTTAGAATCCAGAATTTACACCGGGCACAATTTTGTGCTAGGCCTCGACTCCCTTGATCCACTTGTCTAGCCATATGTGCCACATTTTATGGGTGTCAATTGGCTTGGTGTGGGTTCTGGGGGAGGGGCTAGCAGCTTGAGTCTTAACAGCAGCCTGATGATTGGTGGCTGCTGCTGGGTTGGCAGTCAGTCAAAGAATGAAACAAGCTATGGTGAAGTGCGGACAGATACAAGTCTGCTGGTCACATCAGGGCCAAGCAGGAGGGTGCTGGTTGGGTGGCAGTTAGCAGCTGACACACAGTGCCCTCCACAGAAAGACCTCGTCAGAAATAGTCCCAGTGGCCTCTGCTAGTTCAAGTTCCATGAGAGGCCTGGGTGCCAGGAACTTCTGATGCTAACACACTCCTACAAAACCTATTGTTTGTTATCTGTTTGGAAGAAACCTGACTGGCCTTGATCTAAGGAATGTTGTAGACTCAGATGGGACAAAATGTGATAAAAAAATGACACTACCAGACAATAGATGAAATTGTGTTAACAAGCCAATATTGGATAAGATGCATAGTTACACGTTGTCTCCAAATTTTCAACAGACCATTTTTATGTTTACCCCCATTATAATCCGACAGTGCAGCCACAACTTTAAAGAAGTATCATAAATGAACCTTCCTTTCATTGTACCCTCCAGGCCCATTTCTGTGTCAAGTTCATTCTTTTCCACAACACTAATCTACATGTTCACTTTCTCTCCACTTTCCAACTCTATTTTCCTCTCATGCGATTTCTTCAGTTTTCCATTTACCAATCTTAGTGACCCATTCATAACTGAAATCAAATGAAATGTCTTCAGCAGATGATTTCCAATCATCCCCCATCCAGCTACTCCTTGCCTGAAGGCTGTATGTTTACTGGTCCCATTGAATTTACATCACCCTAGAGGTTCATCAGTGCTCAGAAACAACACACAGTGTCTTTCTAAATTAATTTCGCCCATCCTCACTCCATTCCTGGTGTCATGACCACAGCCTCTGCTATTGAAGTCATCAGTGCTGCCATGGAGATCTCAGTCCTTCCACAGTCCTGGTCTTTGACACAATCCCTGTTGCTGGTTTGCCAATTACTGAGATTCCGACAAAGGCTGAGGAGTCAGTCATGACAAATAGTCACGAAGCCTCTGAAACTGTCAGGATATAAAGTTTCACATGTCTATCGAAGACAGTGCTTTAAATATTTAATCAATGCATTTCACGTGATTTATTTGAGTTGCACTACATTTAATGATTTGTGCATTTTTCACAGATAAGACATAAAAACTAGGGAATGAGGCTGTGAGGAGAAATGAGGCAATTCTTGACTCTGTCATTTCACCTTTACTGACTTCAACGGATGCTTGAAGCGGAATTGGATGAATGTGTAGAATCTTTCAATATTTTCCACGTGAGTGCCTCTCTGCTAAACAGAAAATGAATGATAGATCAACCAGCCACTATTTCTGGGAACTGGTTTTCAATGGTGCCAGCTTTTCACAGGCAGGGTATCAGCTACCGACTCTTACTTGTTATTTGCCTTCAATGTCTCCACAGACTCCCCAGTTATGTTCTCTTCCTTGCTTTAAGTTACTTTTTTCTCTCATAGAGCATCCCTCATGATCTTCCCTTTCCTACAATACTGTCACATTTTATTCCTCAGGTTCATCTAAATGAAAAAAAGAATTGGCCAGCTCCTATTTTCAATTTTGCCTCCATTTTTTGCCAGCCATCAGCTTTGTGTGAGCAAAGCCCAGTTTCCAACCTGGGGTGTGGGGAGTCACCTGCGCTCTCCTGACATCCTCGCGGTGTTGAGAAATCAGAAGGTGATAGGGAACAGGATGGAAGTGACTTATTAATGTCAGACTGAATCCTGAAAGAAAACTGCAAGCTCCGATAAGTGTATTAAAATCAGTGCTGCCTGGAAAATGGTGGCTCTTTGCAGGGATGCACTTCAGAAAGACTCCTCTTGAGAACACACTGCAGACGATAATCAGGTGTAGACAGCAGGGTGCACTGGATCTGATTCTGGTGAAGAGAAACTTGTGTCTTTTTACTAATTGCAAACTTAAGAAACTCACAAAGCTCCCTTTCGTTTTATTTTAGCTGATGACTGGTGTGGCTTCACATATTTTCGTGGCTAACAAATCATTGGGCGGATTAACCAGAGTGGTTAAAAAGATTTTCCTTCTCTCTTGCACCAAAGAAATCAATCAGCTGCCGGCCTGTGAAGATGACACGATAATACATTCAAGTTTGAAGCTTAAGATCTCTGAAGCTTTGTGCGTGATAAATCAGCAATCAATGATTAGATCATGCCTAATAAACATTGCTGCTTTGAAATGATCTTCGGTTCCTGGATGAAAGCATTATTACTTTCAGTTGGAGTAGCACCAAGAGAATGCAGCTTTCATTTAAATCACAGTTTGGAACTCCACTGCAAGTTAAAAGATCATTATTCTTCATCATCTCACACAGTTTTAACAAGATCATAAACATTTTCCTCTTTTTGTTGTTTAAATGTTATCTTCAGTCACTAATGAATAGCTGGCAAATTTCATTAATTCTCACACAAAATCAGCAACACTGAAATGGTTGAATATTTCTATAACACCTTTCCTAACCACCAGACATTTCAAAACGCTTTACAGCCTCGTGAGTTCTTTTGTTACAACACAGGGAACACAGCAATGCCACAATATCCAGATAATCTGTTCCTGTGATGTTGATTGAGGAATTAATAATGTCTAGGGCATGTAAAATAAGGTTACTCCTTTTGTTTAAAATAATGTCATAAACAAAACAGTTTTAACATGTCAACCAGATGACAGCAGCTCTAACAGGGCAGTACTCCCTCAGTACTACAAGGGATAATCAGCCTCCATTTTTGTCCTCAAGCCCTTGAGTGGGACTACACACTCGTCTTCTGATATCCAAGACAGAAATTTCCTCCAAATATATATTGACAACACAAAAGCTTTTGTTTGTGGTGCCCCCCCACAAACTCTGTTGCCAAGCTGTGCCAACTCTCAGCTTGGAGGAGAAAGTGAGGACTGCAGATGCTGGAGATAAGAGCTGAAAATGTGTTGCTGGAAAAGCGCAGCAGGTCAGGCAGCATCCAACGAGCAGGAGAATCGATGTTTCGGGCATGAGCCTTTCTTCAGGAATGAGGAGAGTGTGCCAAGCAGGCTAAGATAAAAGGTAGGGAGAGGGACTTGGGGGAGGGGTGGTGGGAATGCGATAGATGGAAGGAGGTTAAGGTGAGGGTGATAGTCCGGAGTGGGGGTGGGGGCGGAGAGGTCAGGAAGAAGATTGCAGGTTAGGAAGGTGGTGCTGAGTTCTAGGATTGGGACTGAGACAAGGTGAGGGGAGGGGAAATGAGGAAACTGGAGAAATCTGAGTTCATACCTTGTGGTTGGAGGGTTCCTAGGCGGAAGATGACAGCAGTTCCTCCAGCCGTCGTGTTGCTATGGTCTGGCGATGGAGGAGTCCCTGGACCTGCATGTCCTTGGCAACTCTCAGCTTGGTAACTGTCCGAGACTGAAGGAGTCCCTATGCAACCTTGCCATTGAGGACCTTGAAATTAGCTTCCCACCACATAACTCCACTCTCACAAAGACTGCCCATTTCCACCTCTGACACATTGCTCATGTTGACACTGCCACAGCTTATCTGCTGCTGAAATCCTCACTTATACCTTTGCTACTTCTGAACTGACTATTCCATTGCCTTCCAAATGCTACCATTTGTAAACAGGCTGCTCATATCTGAACTCCCATCAAGTCTAGTTTGCCCATTACTCCTATGTCCACTGCCCTACATCGGCTTTGAATTAAGAAAAACCTCAACTTTAAAATTCACAACATTCTAGTCCAATCATACCTCACTTTTCCTATCTTTGTAACCTTCTCCAGTCTTGAAAAACTTCAGTGTAACCTGAGCTCTACCGATTGCAGTCTTTGAGCAACTCTGATCTTAATGGCACCACCATTGGAGGCCATGTCTTCATCTGCCAAGGCTCTAAGTTCTGGAATTCCTTCCCTGTCACTCTCTCACCTTCCTTTTACTTTTAAGATGCTTCATAAAACTACACCTTTGATCAAATGTTTGGACAACTCCCCTAAGATTTCCGAGATAGTTCAGTTTTATTTTAAGACTGGATAATGGTCTTGTGAAATACACTGGGTCATTCACAATATTCAAGGTGGTAAATGAATGCAAGTCATTGCTGGTGCTAAAGAGAGCATACCACAGAGCTGGAAGAGGATAGAAGCTCTGTGGGGTTAGTGACTGCCATTGAGCTCATTCACTTCGAAGAATAATACAGTGAAAGAAGAAATCGCTATCTTAAAAATAAATAAATTCCTTCAGCCTTTTACAAAGACTGACAAGTTAGTGCTGTTTCATTCATTTAAAATCAACTAACAAGCTCTCGCTATGTGGAAGAGTTCACTTTGGAACCGTGAAAAGAAGGCTTGAAAATGGAAGATGTGTCATCACAAAAAGATGACTTGAGACTTTCTACCTCCACCCATTCTCCGAAACAAAACAAGGAAAAAAAGTCAACGCTATCTTTGAAAAGGAAATCTTCAAAAGGGGTGAAGCCTATATAGCCAACTGAACAGATTTGGTTATGTGACTGAAACTTGCCATCATTTTGTTTTCTGAGGAATACACAGAAACTGATACTGCAACATTTCCTCACCAGGTGTCAAGTTCATGCTTAGCCTTTCGAGGCAGCTACCTCTTATCGTAGCTCTTATTTCCTGAAGATGCTAACTTGTGGTAATGTTGCCAGCTCCCTTTGAAACACTGTCTTGTTGTCTGCTTTCAACTGTGAAAGTTTATATACAACTACCCTGATGATCAACAGTGTAGTCTGTGTTCAAATCTAGGATCTCCTTGCTTTGCATGGCTCTGTAACACTGAGGTGTCTAACTTTAAGCCTAAATGCCTAAATTCTGAGATTCCATGCCATGCAACACTTTTTAGTTTATATTCCTTATTCATGAATACGCATTGATCATGGGCTTTGGAAACACCACATTAGCCGTCTTGGCTCATTAGGTTGACCTGGACTTTCAGATACAGTTTTGGGTCTGCTTCCCAAAGGAAGGTCATACTCACAATAGAGGGAATGTAATGAAGCTCCATCAGTCTGCTGTCTGGGATCCCTGAGGAGGCTGGTGATTTATTCTCCAGAGTTTAGAAGAATGAGAAGTGATCTCACCGAAGTGTGGAGGTCCAGGCATTGGATATGCTCAGTGTTGAGATTGTATGTTATAGACTAATGGATTGATGATGAAACAGTGACGCTACCAGTCATGTGCTAGAGTTTGGGAAGAGAAAGGCACAGTCTGTGTCAGAGGTAGAGAGCTGTACCATCTCTCATGAGAATATACAGTGTTGTGTACATAAAAGGCATTTTGCAGAAACATACCTGAGTCAGGATGTAGTCATTCACAGGGAGATAGAACCTTCCTTGTACTTAACAGGCCACATGTTACCCAAAAAGACATGCAAATTGTCCAAAGGTGGAACCAAATCACAAACCAATAGATTTCTACATAGTCAAGCCATCAAGGGATATGATGATGATGTGGAAAAATGGCTTTCATGGAGAATATCATCCTTGAGCTTATTGATTTGTGGATCAGGCTTGATGGGCTGAACTCCTATTCCTGTTTCCTATGTGACTGAAGTAAATCCTTATCAGCACAGGTATATCAGTGTCAGCAACTTGAAGATTACTGATCAAATTTGGCATGGACTTAAACATCACATATGCAAATTAATCCTAATACAAAACTGCGGTATCAGCTGAGATATAAAAATGGCGAACACTGTTGAATCAAGGTGCCTTAAGAGTTGGCTTAGCAGGGTAGTCCTACAGAGTCTCACATTGGTCTGTGTGACTCTGAAACATGGAAGTGTGCAAAGAAATCCTGGATTCAGTACTTTATCTTATCTCTAATGATCTCATGTAAAACTAAAATGGCAATTCTGGAAGGGTGTTGACAATGAGTTGGAAATTTTGATTGCCTTTGTTTGAGAACTCCTTCCCTTGCTGCTGGAAGGAATTGAGAATTCCCTCTCTTTCCCTGGCTGCATTCTAGGCACACACTATTGCAAAATCAAAGTCTCTCCAAACAAAGATTTGTTCAGTCTGTTGAGGACAATGGAGATGACATGCAACAGAAACTGAATTTTTTTAGATGGTGTGGTTGATTGAGTGTTCTATTTGACAGGTTGGGAAAGAACAGCGGTATTTTAAAACTCTTCACAGCAATCTGCAAACCTTCCCAGCTTTGGCATTGGGACAGATGGTCCTAAACTTGAGCAGACTATAAGTTACATAAGAAAGATAAGAACTAGTAGCAAAAGTTAACAATTCCGTTCCTCAAGCCTATGCTACCATTTAATGCAACGATCATTTATCTCACCCCTCGGCCTCAACCCCACGTTTCTGCCCACTCTCCCTAACTCTTCAACCCATTACAAATTAAAAATCTGTTTGTTTCCTCCTTAAAACTAGTCAGTAACACAGCATTCAGTGCACTCTGGTATATTTATTCACAACCTTTTCAGAGAAGTAATTTCTCCTCATCTTTGTCTTCAATCCGCTTCCCCTTATCCTAAAACTATAGCCGTCCATTCTAGATTGTCCCACATGTGAAAACGTCCTTTCTATGTTGACTTTGTCAATCGCCTTTAGCCTCTCGGCCTACCTCAATTAGATCTCTTCTCATTCTTCTAAATTCCACAGTGTACAGGCGTAAACTACTCAATCTCTCTTCAAATTGAGACAGCGAGACTTGCCTTTATATTGCAGTCTTCACAACCTCATTTGATTGCTGTTTTCATTAAGCATTTTTGAAATGCAGTCACTACACTGCCATAGGAAAAATGACTTTCTTTACGTACACAGCAAGCTACTTACAAACCACAATGTGATCAGTTTCAAAGGAGAGTCATACCTACGCAAAGCTTTAATTTTGTGTGCCTCCCTTTTTACCAACGTTGCTAGACCTGCTGGGATTCTCAGGCACTTGCTGTAAGCAACACTGGTTATGAGATAAATGTTGGCTGGGTCACTGAGAGAAATGCTCCTGCTCTTCTTCAAATATGGAATGGTTTTCATCCACCTATGAGGTTGGACAGGACATTGATTATAAGAACATAAGAACTAGGAGCATGAGTAGGCCATCTGGCCCTTCCAGCCTGCTCTGCCATTTAATAGGATCATGGTTGATCTTTTTGTGGGCTCTGCTCACTTACCCGCTCTCTCACCATATCCCTTAATTCCTTTACTGTTCAAAAAAATCTATCTTAGCTTTAAAAATATTTCTACCTCTGCCTTAAAAATATATGCTAACGCTGCTCTCCCACCTTCAGACGGAGACAGTTCCAAATCATACAACCCTCTGAGAAAGGAAATAAGCCTTACCTCCAAAAGGACCACATTAATTTTTAAAAGTGTCCCCTGACCCTGAAGTGACCCAAAGAAGAAACATTCTCCCACATCCACACTATCTATTCAGGATCTTATCCAGTTCAATCAAATCACTCTTCTAAACTTTCATGAAAATAAGCCCAAAATGTCATAACCCATTCTCAGAACCCAACTCACTCATTTCAACCTCCTTGGAACTACCTTGAATGCATTTATATCTTTTCTTAAATAAAGAGAGCAAAGTTTTGCACAGTTTTCAAGACACGGTATTATCAGGGCACCGTATAACTGAAGCATGATGTTCTTATTGAATCCATGCAGGATTCTACGTATGCCTCAACGAACAGTAGTCACCAAAGCCTGAAAGGATCACTCTCCCCTTCGAGAGAGCTGTCCGGTGGTCAGTTGAACCCAAAGGTCTCCTCAGGTAAGGGGCAAGATTAAGAATGTGAACCTTCTTGGTAACCTCAGCTGGTGTGGGAATTGAACCTGCGCAGTTGGTGTCATTCTGCATTGCAAACCAGCCATCCAGCTAACTGACTCCCATTCAGTGAATATAAACTCCTCGCAATGACACAGCCAGAGATTTATTAGAAGTGTTATAATTGCTGCAAGAGAAAGATTAAAGATTAAGTTAGAGAGTTGGATTAAGGGAGATATTTTCAAGATGGCAACCTGTAACTGGTGGAATGCCACTCTGATTCAATGTTGGGGACACAATTATTCGCAATACATTTTAATGACTTGAATGAGGAAGGCGACTGCCCTATAGTAAAGTTTGCAGATGACAAAAACATAAGCAGGTGGGGTGGCAAGTGGTGAGAATGATTCAAAGAGTCTGCAGAAGGATACGGACAAACTCAGTGAGTGGTCGAAAACTTGGTAGATCCAGTGTGAGGTAGAAAAATGTGAGGTGGAAAAATGCACTTTGAGCAGGAAGAACAGAAGAGTTGAATATTAGTTAAATTGTGAAAGACTGTGGACAGCAGCAGCATAGAGTGATTTGGGAACTCCCATGCACAAATCAAAATAAGGCAGCGTACAAGTTCAGCAATTATTGGGGAAGGCAAATGGAATATTGGCCTTTACATTAAAGGGAATGGAATTTAAAAACAGGAAGTTATTCCTTCAACTTTCAAAGACATTAGTCAGAATATAAGTGGAATACTATGGACAGTTTTGGACCCCTTTTCTAAGGGACGATATACTGGCATCAGTAGCAGTCCAGAGGGAGTCGCAGGTCAACAGGATAGCGAAGAAGGCATTTGGTATGCTTTCCTTTATTGGTCAGAGTATTGAGTACAGGAGTTAAATTATGAGGGGCATGGGTAGGATAAACAGTCAAAGTCTTTTCCCTGGGGTTGGGGAGTCCAGAACTAGATGGCATAGGTTTAGGGTGAGAGGAGAAAGATATAAAAGAGACCTAAGGGGCAACGTTTTCACGCAGAGGTGGTACGTGTATGGAATGAGATGCCAGAGGAAGTGGTGGAGACTGGTACAATTGCAACATTTAAGAGGCATTTGGATGGGTATATGAATATGGAGGGTTAGGAGAGATATGGGCTGGGTGCTGGCAGGTGGGACTAGATTGGGTTGGGATATCTGGTCGGCAGGGATGGGTTGGACCGAAGAGTCTGTTTCCATGATGCACATCTCTATGACTCTATGACTGGAACCAATTATGGATGGACTATCTCATTAGGAGAGGTTGAGTAGGTTGGGCCTTCAGTCATTGAAATTTAGAAGAATTCTTACAAGATTCTGAAGGGACTTGAAAGAGTAGATGCTGAAAGGTTGTTTCCACCAGTGGGAGAGTCTAGGACCAGTGGGTAAAATCTCAAAATAAGAGACAGGGAGACATTTCTTCTCTCAGAGTTTAGGGAATCTGTGAAATTCTTTACCTTATCAGAGAGCTGGGTCATTAAGTATACTTAAGGATGAAAGAGACAAATTTTTAATCAGTAAGGGAATGAAGGGTAATGGGGAAAAGCCAGGAAAGTGGATTTGAGGATTCTCGCATCAATCGTTATCTGATTGCATGGCAGAGCTGACTCAATGGGTTGAATGGCCTACTTCTGCTCCATTGTCTTAATGCTTTCTGCAGAGGTTACTGGTGTTGGAAATCAGTGAGGAAATACTGATGGATGCCACTTACTGAGTGAAGAGACAGGATGGACATAAACAAACTGTGCGAGGTGCATTTAGAAATACTGTCTGATTGAAGCATTTGGTTCCAATGTTGATGCTCTAAGAAGAGATCAGATGAATGTGCTGAAAACAAAATCTGCACAAAATGTGGAGCCACATCACAGGAATATAGGGGGTCAGGATGCATTTTTCAACAGACGGCATGATATATAAAACTCTTTCATGGACTGAGCAGCAGAAGCATGCTCCCTTCTCTCCTCCCTATCTTAGCTTTCGACTTCCCAGTGCTGTTGAATTATCAAAGCTGATTAAAAGATTCAGTCTGTACTTGAAAACACTCTCAATTCAAAAACTGCCCCTCACTGCCGTGACCTATTTCTCACTCTGTACCATCAGCAGTATCTTGTATTCCACTGAAATAAGCATTTGCTTCCAGCGCTAAACAGAGAAAACTGAGCGACAATCACAAAGGTCTTTGCTCTTTCACCCTAGTAACTAAGTGGTCATAACTCCAGCTATAATTTACATAGGCTTTTGACATCAATGCATGACCCTTATGCTCGCTACTACTTGCAGACTGCAACTGAGAGTCAGCAGTTCTAAAAACGAACATTTAGTTTATCCAGTATTGAATTGTGTCAACCCTTCACAATAGCATAATGTGAATGCTCCACTCTCAAACAGATCTCCAGTCACTGCCTGGGAGCCACCCCATAAGTCAGTCGAATTATCTTAAAATATATAGATGGAATGAAAACATTGTTAGTCTTTGCAATCATCCAGTTGAGGAATGAGTACTGGAAGCAATATGAAAACAATAAGAAAAGTTAATTGTGGAAACCAACAAGCTGAATCAAAAGAATGTTTGTCTTAGCTATATTGACTGAAGAAGACTGAGTGTTAGATGAAGGGATAAATTGGACAGGATATGATTCGGAAAATATCAGGAAATGGCACATGTTTTCAATTAACTCTTCAGAAATGTCAATAGTGGACACATTTCTCAGAGTTAGTTAAAGTGGCCCAGGAGTGTGTAATTTTTTTGCATAAGTGTGCTAAATCCTTATCAATTTAAGGAAGAAAATTTACTTTTAATCTTTTTGTTCTAAGTTATCATGATTGAGAGTTAAGTATATCGCCTGAAATAATGTTCTTGGTTATCTTTAACCATCTCTCTTTCTGTGCTTTGACACCTTTTTTTCGATGAAGTTGCCTGAACAGTCTTTCTAAACATTAAAGCTTCTGTACAATTTCAAGTTCTTATTGTACTGACATTTCTTCCAGCTACCCCAACTCACCCTGAGATACATATTGAACTGATGCTGAAACAACCCTGAAACTGCCATCAAACTTGACGGTTCCCTACCTGGCGGTTTCTGAATGACTGACAATCATCAGCAAGTTTGTTATGAAAGGCAAAGCAGGTGAACTGAGATGAGCTGAATATGAACAAATCCAAATGCTGGCAAACTACCTCAGCATAGTTCAATTTAGACCAAATTTGCATTCAGTTGAGTCTGGTATTTATTCATACCACAGTCCAGAACTGGGATATGACATGTATTGTTTATTGGTTGTTCATTAATAGAAAGACTCGATTAAGTCCTCACTGTGTACACAGTGTGATAAACACAGTCTGCCATAATTCTGTCTCAGACACAGCTTTAAGTGCCAGGATACATTTTTCATGGGTTACATCTAATTGAAATGACAAACACTTCGGGCATGTCTTTCCAGCAGACTTCAGGAGGTGGGGAATGGGAGGGGGCAGGGTTGCTACTCAGGGGTAGATTTTGGCGACAATAAGCTTCACTATTGGCAGGAATAAATCCTCAAACAAAACAAGCTACTGCTTTTGCTGATGCCCTAGCATGTACCCCAGTACACAAAGGAGAGGGAACATGAAACAGCCATTGGAGATTGACTGTGACAGGGACTGTCAGCACACATCATGAATCAGGAGTTCTGCAACTGATACTGTACCAACGAAAGACAGCACTTGAACTGAAAGCAGTGCAGATGACGCACAGGTTGAATCTATTCACTGCTGGGATTGAGACAGGCAGAATTCAGTGCTGGATTAGTGGTGCTGGAAGAGCACAGGAGTTCAGGCAGCATCCGAGGAGCAGTACTGCTGCCTGAACTGCTGTGCTCTTCCAGCACCACTAATCCAGAATCTGGTTTCCAGCATCTGCAGTCATTGTTTTTACCTAGAATTCAGTGCTGAGTGATTGGTGAGTCCACTCCTGTCCTGCGCCAATTAGATGATTGTAACAGCAACTCCGTGACATCTCAAATGGTGTTGACTCCCCTGTCTCATGGCACTTGCTCACACTCCTGCTCTTCGCTTCTAATTAAGCAATGCCTTGACTTTAAAATTCCCAGCCTTTGTTTTTAAATCCCTTCCTGGCTTCAGTTGAACCTTTTTCTGTGATCTCATCCAGCCCTCTGTTACAGGTGTGTTAATCTAATTTTGGTCTCTTCATGACTGATCCACCATTAGTAACCATACCGTCAGCTACCTAGGCTCTGAAGCTTTGCTTTGGAACATAATTGTGAAATACAATAAGAATTACATCACATTAAAGGCACTACACAAATGAAAGCCATGATGGTACTTTGCTGCCAGTGGTGTGTCTGTCATCCTGATCAGTAAGGTGTTAGTAACAGGTACAAGCTCAATTTTAACATCTTTTCAATAAACTGGGATATAAGCTCATGTCATCCCTTCTTGCTCCAGCCTTTGTATCTTTTTAAAAGCTGATTTTATAATTTAGAGGAAAGTAACAAGGGTTACAGCACGAAATGCATGAATGTTACTTGCTTCAACTTGCTTCCTGCACCTTGTAGTGTTTCATAGTTTATTGAAAGTGGAGTTCCAGATCGACAGGGTAGTGAAGAAGACATTTGGCATGCTTGCCTTTACTGGTCAGTGTATTGTGTACAGGAATTGAAAGGTCAGGTTGTGGCTGTACAGGACATTGGTCAGCCACGTTTGGAATACTGCACACAATTCTGATCTCCCAGCTATCGGAAGGATATTGTGAAACTTGAAAGGTTTCCAAAAGGCTTTACCAGGATGTTGCCAGTGTTGGAGGGTTTGAGCTTGAGGGAGAGGCTAAATAGACTGGGGCTGTTTTCCCTGGAGTGTGAGAGGCTAAGGAGTCACCTGAGAGTTGTTTATAAAATTATGAGGGCCATGTATAGGGTGAATAGAAAAGGTCTTTTCCCAGGGGTGGGGTAGTCTAGAACTAGAGGGCATTAGTTTAAACTGGGAGGGGAAAGATTTAAAAAGGATCTCAGGGCAACTTTTTTCACGCAAAGAGTGTTGCATGTCTGGAATGAGCTGCCAGAGGAAGTAGCAGAGGCTGCTGTAATTACAGCATTTAAAAGGTATCTGGATGGTCTATGAAGAGTAAGGATTTCGAGGGATATGGGCCAAATGCTGGCAAACGGGACAAGATTTATTTAGGATATCTGATCGGCATTGACGAGTTGGACTGAAGGGTCTGTTTCCATGCTGTACAACTTTTTGACTCAATAGCTACACTTTGCTGCAATTAATTCCATATTCTAGTGATGCCTTGTACAAAGAAATTTCTCCTGAATCATCTACTTGATTTGTTAGTGACAATCTTATATTTATGGCCCCTAGCTTTGGTTTCTTCCACAAGTGGAAACCTTTCCTCCACATGTGGACTCTTTCATAATCTTAAAGAACCAAGTCACTCCTTGGCCTTCTCTCATTCGCTCATAAAGCTTTGCAGCCTGTTTAATGTTTCCTGATAATTATAACCTCTCACATGTGTTCCCACTTAAGGTTTGCAAAACACTCGACATTCAAGTGATACAAATGTGTAGAATCGCTTTATGCAACTGCAGCTATTCACAGTATTTTATTGGTACAATGGTTTTGATATCAGTTCTGCTGGCCATCAACCCTCCTACGCAGAAGTAAAAATAATTTTTGCCGACTAATGGAATTTAAGACAACTCTTGTAATTTGAATATGAATGACCTGTTTTTAATCGGAGATGTTACAGCAATTCATCAAGTGCAGCAGGGTCTACATAGATAGGAACATAGGAACAGGAGTTTGCCATTCAGCCACTTGAGCCTGTTCCACCACTCAATGAGATCATGGCTGTCTGTGGCCTAACTACATAACCCTGCTTTTGGCCCATATCCCTTCATACCTTAACTTAAAAATGTATCTACTTCAGTTTTAAAATTAATGACTGATCCACTGCCATTTGTGGAAGAGAGTTCCAAATATCTACCATCCTTTCCCTGTTGAAGTGTTTCCTAACATCTCTCCTGAACACTCTGGCCCTATTTTTCAGAATATGCCCCAAATTCTAGAATCTCCAATGAATGGAAATAATTTATCTTTATCTACCCTGTCTTTTCTTGTTAACATCTTGAAGACTTTGATGAGATCACCCCTTAATGTTTCTAAATTCTAAGAAAGCAGAGCAGCTCATTTAGCATCTGAGGAGCAAGAGTGCCGACGTTTCAGGCTTAACCCTTCATCAGGATTGGGGAGGGGGAAGGCGGCTGAGAGATAAATGGGGGTTTGGGTTTGGGGGAAAGGTAGGTAGGATGGCGATAGGTGGGCGACGGTAGGAGGTGGCGGTGATGGGTCATTGGGAAGTGTGAAGCGGATAGGTGGGAGGGAAGATGGACAGGTAGAGCTGCCGTTTTGGGCTTAACCCTTTCATGTTCAGTCTGAAACATCGACTCTCTTGCTCCTCTGATGCTGTGCTTTTTCCAGTGCCACACTTTATCCACTCTGACTTCTCCAACATCTGCAATCCTCACTATCCCCTAAATTTTAGATAAAACAAGTCTACACAAATCAAGATCTTTGACATTATGCATGGCAATTGATAGCGGGAGTATCACATATTCACTCCTGAGCACATTGCTTTTCACGAAAAGGTATCTTAGGATCTGACCAGCCCTATGGAGATGACCTGGGAGGTGGGAAGACAGAAAAGACACAGGTGGCTTCAGGGTGGCATGCTTGACATCTTCACCCAGCTGTGTCATTTTGATGGGCGTGAAACAAAACTGACCAGCCTGTAAACAAATGATCCACCGAATGGCCAATTAAGAATAGTGCCTCTGTTGACCAAAGTGGCTGGGGGCACTCTGGCTGGTAAACCCTGGTGGTCAGCCCAGGCTCTGGTGGAGAATGTGGCTCTCCTTACTGGACACTCCTTACAGGCACAGAACCTCAGAGCAGAGAGGTAATGTTGAATCATTAACTCGGTCACAATTTGAGAACTGGGTGCAGTTCTGCTCACCTCATCACAGGAAGAGGATGCAATTACACTGACGACATTAAAGGGGCAGTTTACAAGAACGCTGTCAGGCTTGGAAACAGAAAGGTCTGACAGGCTGAGGTTGTCCTCCTTGGATCAGAGGAAGTTGAAAGGAGATTTGATTGAGTTGTAAAGAATTGTGAGGGATTTGGAGAGACCTAAAATAAAGGGCTTATTTACTTTAGCAGAGAGACCGATGATTCAGAAGCATTGATTTAAAGTGCTCAGTACAAAGATTAGAGAGTGATGAAGAAAGGTTTTCTTCACCTAGAGGATCAATAGGGTCTGGAACGCATGGCCTGAGAAGGTTGTAGAGACAGAAGCGCTCAATCCACTTAAGCGGAGTCTGGATTTGCACCTCAAATGTCAAGTGTGTTAGGTTTCATTCATAGAGGGATTGAATTCCAGAGCGCAATATCATGCTGCAACTATACAAAACGCTTGTGCGGCTACACTTGGAATATTGCGTACAGTTCTGGTCCCCACATTTTGGGAAGGATGTGGAGCACTGGAAAAAGTGCAGAGGACATTTGCCAGGATGTTGCCTGGTCTGGAGGGAAGGTCTTATGAGGAAAGGCTGAGAGACTTGGGTCTGTTCTCATTGGAAAGAAGAAGGCTAAGGGAGGATTTGATAGAGACATACAAGATGATCAGAGGATTAGATAGGGTAGACAATGAAAGTCTTTTTCCTAGGATGATGACGTCAGCTTGTAAGAGGGGGTATAACTACAAATTGAGGGGTGATGGATCTAAGACAGATGTCAGAGGTAGGTTCTTTATGCAGAGAGTGGTAAGGGCGTGGAATGCCCTACCTGCTAATGTAGTCAATTTAGCCATTTTAGGGAGATTTAAACAATCCTTAGATAAGCACATGGATGATGATGGAACAGTGTAGGGGGATGAGCTGAAAATAGTTCACAGGTCGGCGCAACATCGAGGGCCGAAGGGCCTGTTCGGCGCTGTATTGTTCTATGTTCTAAAATGTAAGGGCTGTGGAGTAGGTACTGGAAAGTGGGATTAGACCAGGTAGCTTGTTTATTTTGCTAGCACAGTCACAACAGGTGAAATAGCTCCTGCTGCATCATGAAATTTTGATGTTCCTATTCTTTGGCAAACAGAAGAACCCCCCCTTCCTGTGACAATGGCTCTGCCCATCTTCAGTTACCAACCATCCTTGCTGTATCAGGGCATGTCTGGCGATCGCCATCCTCAGCAAACACCACTGCTCTCACAGTATCACTCTGAAATCTCCTTCCTAACCGATTCCCAGTGACCCACTGATGGACTTTCTACACTGGATAAGAATAGGATTAGACTGCGTTAGCCTTCACAGTTCAACAACCATAAAACAAGACAGGATAAAATACTGGAAAATTGTCATGTGATAGCAAAACCACATCACAGCAATTGTCGGCAATGTTAAGAGGGAAAGAAAGTAAATTTGGAGGGGTCTCAAATGTCAAGCACAACACCTTTATTCAAGTGTCACCAAGAAACCTGCCTCCAGCGTATGATCCTCTTGGTTGCATAATGACAGTAAACTTGGAAGAACGTTTGTACACAATTGCTCGTCAGTCTAAATATCCCCCTTTTTTTTACTCAAAACAGTGAAAAGAAAATTGCATTCATTCTCACGTACATTCTGAGTGAGCCAAGAGGTCAAGGCTGTTCTTGTACATTAGCAACTGTTTGTTCTTCCAACTCGTCCCACTTTTAGACTGTATATGTACATGCACGACCCCTATGATCTTTAAAGTGCTTGGATCTTAAAATGGTACACATGTTGGCTTTGTCTCCATTATCCATTATTAGAATGATGTGCTCTCAGCTGACTCTGATCGTTTACACTGTTGCCTCTTTCCTTTTGGTGCATTCGCTGTGTCTGGCAAGTCAATCTTTTCATTTTGGACCTTCAGCATCAAGATTCTCTTGAGTTCCTGCAGTTGGACCCTCTCTGTCTTGCACTGTTTGTTTGTCTGCCTATCAGACAATGAGGCCTGTGAGACTTTGTAATTTGCTTCTGGAGCATTTGAAGTGATTAGTCTGAGCTTTCAACTTGATTCTGCTGAGATGAGTGGCTTCAGCTTTGTCTCTAAAACTTGGAATTGCAGATCTTCACTCCTGTCACAGCAATGGGCTCTCAAACGACTTTGTCCTGTCATGGTGAGCACTGCTCTGTCAGAGTCGCAACTTTACCTTCCAGGGATTCTCTTCTGGATGACCATTGGGTGTAACTTCACACAGGTCTGCACTCAGGAAGAAGCACCAGTATTTGTCTAGTGCTTCATAGTCAGTTGATGCTCCTGTTCTGCTGTCTTCTTTGCAATTGTTGCAAACTATTGCTCTCCTTTTCAATGTGATGCTCCTGGCCTGTTCGACAGTGTTGATTGAATCATCTGTATCTTCATCTGACACCTCTCTTGCTGCCACACTTGATTTATCCGAGTCATTGTCTGACATTGTTTCAGCAATTGTCTTTATAGGCTTGCTTGTCAGCTTCCTGGTACAACACTTGCGTGCAAAATGGTTTCGTTTCTGCAGTTAAAACACAGTTTGCCCTACATTTCATTTGTTTTATGCAATGATCTCCACAACATTTGCAACTAATCCCTTGAGCTTGATTTTTTCTGTCAGCTCTTCTGTAGATAATTGCTGGTTTTCTCCACATTGTTGCAAGACTGCTTTAGTACATGGTGGCTGGGTCTTCTCACCACACAACACAGGTCTGAGTTGTTTCTGCACACTGTGAACCAACCCGCTGTTCTCCCATGTATGTACTGGAGCTGTTGATTCACACATTCTGAGCTTCTGTGCATTTATAACTTTTGTGAGAGTCAAGTTTTCTTAGCCATCGCACTGTCATTGGTGTGACTCTTACCCCCAAGATGATTTGTCATTTACAGAGAGACAGCAGAGTAGTGGTAATGTCACTGGACTAGTAATCCAGAATTCCAGGTTAATGTTGTGAGGACATGTGTTTGAAATCCACCACAGCAGATGGTGAGATTTCAACTCAACTAATAAAAAGCTGGCCGAATGGTGACAGTGTTTAAAAACCTATCTGCTTCACTAATGTCCTTTAGGGAATGAAATCTGCCACCTTTACCTGGTTTGGCCTACGTGTGACTCCAGACCTATAGAATTGTGGCTGACTCCTAACAGCCTCCAGACAATTAAGGAAGGACAATAAATACTGGCCCTATCAGTGAAACCTATATCCTATGAGAAGTATTTTATTTTTTATTTATCTCATCTTTTCGTTGCAGAAATTCCCAGGTTTCCGTGAACTCAGTTATGTATTGATCAATAGACTCCATCTCCCCTTGTTCAATAACATTGACCAGGTACGGTTCAAATGTAGCATTCACTTGGGGCTCAAGGAGTGCCATCAAAGCTTATAAACTTTCTGCCTTGTGTTTTTGCTGCTCTTCAGGGAAATTTAAAATACAACAATATAATTAGTAATTAGAAACAGTCTCTTCCCAATAGTGACAAAAGTGTTGTGAACTCCAACTGTTCTGGTTGCTCAACAAATCCTATCTACCATTGTGCATAGAATAAGTTCCAATTGCTTCATATTCCCTGTCATTTGATTAGGAGCTGGTAGGGGAAAATTGCAGCCATTTTCTTTCAGCCAGTATTTTAACTGTGGGTTGTTTAATTGATTTTCTTTTTTTCTCAGCAGCCCATAGTTTTGTATATTCCTGTGTCTCTCTTTCAATAGCATTGTTTCCTTACAGCTCCACAACACTCACTTCAGTGACTCTTCTGACACTACAAGTGTGCAACACAACTGTCTGTGCAACATGAGGATTTTATTCAAGTGAAGACAAGATATCTGCCTTCAGTGTGTGATTCTCAGTGTAGATCTCACACGATTACAGCAAACTAGGAAGGGCATTTGTACATGACTTCATCTCAATCCAAACAATTTACCCTTTGGAAAGGTGTATCTGGCTGCAATTAAGTTAAAGAATGTTTTTCAAAGCTGAAAAAGGCAGGAATGAATGGTAGTTTAAGGGACAAGTATCATAGTGAATTTGCATTGAAGAGTACAACTGACTTATTTTGATCCACACATTCCCTAACCAAGTTGCACCTCCATTTCTTCAAAATGTTATAGATTTTATCAGAGTCACAATGCTCATGTTGATTGATTCATGAACTATCACACATCACTTGCAATTTGACAATAGCTTAAAATTCTCATCAACTCAGATGGCAATGGTCTGGAAATAAACCAACATGGATACTTTAAAAATCACACCAGCTAGTTTATTTCCAGTTTCATTTTTTCAAGCTGTCATGCAGTGAGACCATTTCTAGCTAATGCTGGTGCATGGCAGATTCCTTTTCTGCTTCCGAGCTAAGATGTACTCTAACAAGGCATAAGCGTTAAATAACCAGCATTATGCACAATTGTTATGACAGCAACAAGACTTGAGTGAGCCTCGTTTTCACCATTTTCACAGAAGGACGCTTCCCGGATAGTGAGTACATCTTATGATTCCCACAACACTGTTGTATGTTCAGCGTGATATAAATAAAAAACACCCTCAGGGAGCAGCCACCAGGCAGAATTCCTATACTGCTTTTATGCCACGTGTGAATGCTCCCTTGGGAGTGGAGATGTGGTGTACTGTGAAATGTATGCAGAGGAACCTTGATCTTCCGAAGGGCACAGGCGGGGTGTATTTCGTTCGGTTAATCGAATTCCAGATAATCGAATGCCGGATAACGTAGTTTAGCCAAGCATTGGGACATTGCAACCTTGCTGGATAATCCGATATTATAATCAAGGTTCCTCTGTAGTCCTTGAGAAGCTTCCTGATAGAATTGCTGTGAATATGGAGTTAAAGTTGCTAATGTCTATCAGAATGGCTTCCACTGTGCACAACAGTGAAAATCAGACCTTAGCAGTTCCTTTCTGTTTTGTTCATTCACAGGACTGATGGGCATCTTGAGGCAGGCCAGCATTCACTGCTCATCTCTAATTGCCCAGAGGGCAGATAAGAGTCAACCACATTGTTGTGGGTATGGAATCACATGCAGGCCAGACCAGATAAGCACAGCAGCTTCCTTTCCTCATGGACATGAGTGAACCAGATGGGGTTTCCCCGACAATGGTTTCATGGTCATCAGTACACTCTTAATTTCAGATTTTTTTTTGTTTTCAAATCCCACCATGGTCGATGGTGGAACCTGGGTTCCCAGAATAATTACCTGGGTCTCAGGATTAATAATCAGCAATAATACCACCAGACCATCACCTCCCCAGTATTACATCTCTCTGGAATCTTATTCCCACTGCTGATTGACTACTGCCCATTTTACACCATTCGACAACTTCAAAACCTGGATCCTCCTTCTATTTTATAATCAACAAAGAGGCTTTTACATACTGTCAGTACAAGTGGGACTTGAATCAGTGGGCCCAGGTATCACTACACCACAAGAATCCATGACCTGGATCTTTAAATTTGGATGAGTCAATGGGGCTGCACAAGTGATAACTAGCATTATAATATGCTCATGGCTAGGTGGCACTGCTGAATAACATACTACTCCCAGTCACTGTCTCACATATTGAAGGTAGTGCAAATGAATTGGTTAAAAAAGTTGTTGAGAGGGTTTTAAGCCATTTTAAATATAGAAAGTATTAAAGGAACAAAATCTCAAGGGATAATCAATCATCCTTCTTATTACATTACCAGCTCCTGTTTGCATTGTAGTTGCAGTATTTGTGTCTTAGATATTTCTCGCCCTACCCTTACAGTACGCCCTCTGCTCTTTGTTTTTGTCCAGCCAGTCGTGTAGACTTTTGGTCGAGTGATGAGGACTTCACTCAAACTTTGGTTCAATTGGAGAAATCTTACTCAGTGAAACAAAAAAAGGCGTGTGAGATTTCGTCAAATGGGTGTGCCACGTAGTGCATTCAAAGCAACTTTGTATGAAAAGATTGAACCAGCCCATTCTTTCTGAGAGTGAAACTGTGAGTAAAATTATTGCTTACTTTACTTTTTCCATTTCTGTATGGTCAGAGAAAGAGCTTCGTAAATTATTTTTTGCTAACAAAGACAGTTTATTTTCTGGAAGAGTTCTTTGCAAACTTCTAAACTACATTTGAAAGCTACTCTTAATCATTTATCGAACACAGAACATAGAAAAGTACAGCACAGAACAGGCCCTTCGGCCCATGATGTTGTGCCGAGGATTAATCCTAATGTAAAATAAAATAACCTAACCTACACACCCCTCAATTCACTGCTGTCCATGTGCATGTCAAGCAGGTGCTTAAATGTCCCTAACGACTCTGCTTCCACCTCCACCACTGGCAACACATTCCATGCATTCACAACTCTGCATAAAGAACTTACCTCTGACGTCTCTTCTCTACCTTCCTCCTAATATCTTCAAACTATGACCCCTCATCCCACTCAACCATGCTCTGGGGAAAAGTCTCTGGCTATTGACTATATTTATTTATTTTGATATATTTGCTGCAGGAGCATAATTGATTTTTACTTTGTCCCATTTTTAATATTGTGTTTCCTTTTCACCCATTCCTGCATTAGCCACTATTGTTCAAACAATGGAGTAAACAGATGCTTCAAGGGGTCTGCAAGAAACGCACTTTAAAGATACTCAAAACTGTATCAAATACATTGACCACCACTCCAGCTTCTAACTCACTGAGCTGCCCAACCCGCCCCAGCCTGGAATCCTTCACAATAGGACATGTTTTCTGTACAAGTTAACCTTGGTTGAATATCAAATGTAAATCAAGATGGAAAAGCTTAGAGATGATCCAAATGAACTAGAAACTCTACAAAGCAGTTACAGTCTTTGTCCCAAACATGCACTTTCTGTGGATTTGAGTACAAGGAGAATCCCTCCCTATTACAGTCACACCTTTGCTCTATGCCACCAATCCTGTAAATCCTGAAATCAAATACAAAATATTAACTCTCTCTCTCTCTCTTTCTCCACAGATGTTGTTGGATCTTCTGAGTTCCTCCAGCATTCTCGGTTGTGATACAATTGAAACACGTGAATTTGTTTTTGAGTTTGAGGCAATCTGAGCAGTTCAAAGAAAACCTGACTGAAGTCAGATCCAATTATAGTCTCTGTGAAAAAAGGTGATTGTTTAGAGCAGTTATGGAATTACATTTATTTTGTGAGAGTTAGGTTTTGTGAAACTTCCAGACCAGGACTGCTTGGTTAGTATTCTGTATATTATTAAAAGACTGAGAAAGTCAAAGATCTCGGTTTCATCAATTTCCACGATAAAGTCTGCATATATCAAAATCCTGAGAATGAGAAGATGCAGTTAGGTCAAACTGTAGATCTGAACAGGAACGATGACTTGTCGTGTTATTTGATAAACTATAATGTGATGGTCTTGAGGAGTAGATAGGATTTTGTTTCACTAGTAGTTTGAAATAATTTAAACTATGTTATATGTAGATAGTTTAATTTGATTTATTTTCTTTTTTTGTTTAATAAACTTCTTTGAATTATTAAATCAAACAGTGCAGATGTGGCCCTTCAGTCCATTGAGACCATACTGCCAAAAATGCACTACCACCTACATTGGTCCCAGAGCCTTGAATGCTATGACACTTCAAATGCTCATCCAAGTACTTTACAAAGGCTGTGCCCCAATTACTCCAACTTCCCCACCCTCACCTAGGTCATACATTCCAGTTCTCACCACCTTCTGGGTGAAAATAAAATCTCAAATTGAGTGCAAAGCTTCTGTCTGTTCACTTTAAAGTCAGGCCTCTTTGTTAGTGACCCTTGCATTAAGGATAACAGCTTGTTAAAATCATGTCTGTAGCCTTGCATTCTAATGTTTCAGTGAAAGGTCACACATTAAATGAAAATAACTCAAAACAAAACATGATCTATCAAGCCAGATTTCATTCCAGAATCAGACTTGTTCAGTTGTAATAGGATCTGGGATCATAATAGTTAGTAATTCGTTTGTCAGACAGCAAGACAGTGGTCAAAAGGGATTCACCAGTGCAGAAAGATGAAGGTTTCAATATCTGCAGGTAAAATGGATGTTGTGTGAATTCCGGAAGTTTTGGGATCTATTTTCCTTTTCCATCCTGAAGAGAGTTGGACTTTTGCCCACTGCTCTGACATTTTCATAGTTACAGCTGACTGGTTTGTTGGAGGACATTACCAGTGAGAGCTTTCAGAAACTTGCCTTTCCCTCCCAAAAAACCTGCAGTGGAAATCCTAATGCAGCATCAGCACCAGTGAGAGTCAAGGATAAAGGGTGCCTAGATGCAAGTCAATCATTCAGTGCAGGGAGACTGTTGTTGGGCAGCTTTCCCAGTCTTACACTGGAGACTAGTTCCGGGGAAATGAAATGAATGGACCATGAGCACATGTTGTGATTCGCTGAAAAAGGAGGCTGATGCTAACAATAAGGCGAAGGTGAGGACTACAGATGCTTGAGATTAGAGTTGAGAGTGTGGTGCTGGAAATGCACAGCAGGTCAGGCAGCATCCAAGGAGCAGGAAAATTGACATTAAGGGCAAGAGCCCTTCCTTCCTGATGAAGGGCTTTTGCCCGAAATGCTGATTTTCCTGCTCCTCAGATGCTGCCTGACCTGCTGTGCTTTTCTAGTGCTTTTCTTTTTTGGTTCGATTTTGTGGACTCAGTCATCCAGTTAAACTCAAGACAACTTTCCTCCAATTCCCTAATTCTCATTCACATGCTGTTTTAATAAAATGTTAGCTGTTTCATTTTCTTGCCACTTATTAATGACTTAAGCTCCCAATGTTTCAATGCAAGTTAAATTATTTTTTTTTCAGCTTGACAGGCATTTATGTTTACATCTCATTCAGCCTGTGCAAGTGGATTAAACAATGTGATTCCCATTTTATTTCTTCCTTTACACCAACCAGCTGATGCTCTTAAAGTGACACACAATAATTCCTTCAGACTGTTAATTTTATCCTTGTCCTAAACTGCTTTCTCATTGGATTCTACCTGCTTAAATTGGCAATTCAAACTGAAATCACTTGCTTTCACACAATTCATCATGTTTGATGCACAAGCGGTCAGCAGACATGTGCTGGAGTGTGACTCGAGCTGTGGTAAGCATCGTGTTCAAAGATTTCAGTCAAACAGCAGGCCTGCCTGGCAGAGTCAGGAAGTGAGTTCTGTCAATACTCTACAGAACCACAAGGAACGCATAAAAAAAGAGCTCAACTTGCGAAGAGCTACCCAAATGATTGGATTGTGCTTGCTCTTCCTCAAAACACCTTTTCACTTAATAGAACATAGAACATAGAACAGTACAGCACAGAACAGGCCCTTCAGCCCACGATGTTGTGCCGACCACTGATCCTCATGTATGCACCCTTAAATTTCTGTGACCATATGCAT